>NC_086242.1:28385500-28714500 GCF_036321145.2 Pelmatolapia mariae | reverse complement strand
AGAGGAGTAAGAAATACATTTTTACACCTACTGCATCCCTGAACTTCAATATTGTGAGATTTATAATGACATGCAATCCTGTGCAAAAGTCTTGAGTCATTCTTTTATATTTATGTTATGCAATCAACCATGCAGTATTTTAAGGTTGGACGGACAGCAGAGCTCCACCAGATCATCATCACCTCAGCAGCAGTAATCAGGTTCTCTGCACCAAAGATTTGAATTCCCTGAGAATTAATATTGTTGCTCCATCTGTTTTAGTGATTTCTTCCCTCATTTGGATTCCTACTCCACTCCCCTGTTTGCTGCTCTTAGGAGTTCTGCACTGCCTTCAGCTTCAATTCTGTTGGTACCTGAAAGAGAAGGACTCACCTGGAACACTCACCCACCTACACACTCTCCACCACAGGCACTCTTAGCCTCTGGATTCCACCTGCCCTCAGAAAACCCCTTCCTGGATCCAACCAGTCCCATTCACAAGTAAGATTGTTCTCATTAATGTCAGCCTTATATTACCCTCTCTTTCCCTCCACGGGGCTTCCAGCAGTTCATCACTGAGTTAACCATAACTCAAGCTCTGCTCCCGTCCTCGGTAAATAACTTGTTGTTTCCCATTAAACCTTTTAAAAAATTCCTTCAGTGTATGGAGTCTGAATTCAGAATATTCATTTAGCCAATATGAGAGTTTTCTGTTAAGTGTAAACATCACACTGGTTAAGACCTTGAGTTAGGTGTCTTTTATTATGCTGAAATGATTGATAGGTCAGTGTTAAGTGGCTTAACAAATAAAATGGTCAGATACTGACTGACTAGTTTGAAAATAAGTGAAAAAGCAACCAGTGTCCAGCATTGTTTTTCCTGTGAGGATGAGCCATTGTTTGACTTATTTTAGAAATGCAGCAATATGTGCAATAGTCAGTAGTGATAAGAAGAGAATTTCTGGATTTAAGATCTCTTCTAGGCTTTAGATTTGTTCTCATGCATTGATGTTTGATGCAGTGGGGAAGACACAGCATCAAAGCCTGATATCTCAGGTGTTTCTCCCCGTGGTTTGTAGTCTGTTGTAATTTGCAGGGTTTATGTCTTACTCCAACCTGAAATATAAGCCTCACACTCCAGATCCTTTAGGTGCTTTGTACTGAGTGTAGTTTGCAGCTCTGACCCCAACACACAAACACGTTGTAGTATGCGTGTGTGTGTATCTGTTTCACATGATGAAAGCACGAGTTTTCCCCACGTTTAGATGGCAGTGATGCTTTTATGCTAGAAGTCTCAGCTACTTCTTTCTGCTAGAACAGCAGAAGGATAAAAACTAAATACTTTTTTTCAACCACAAGTTTTAAAGATTGTCACATTTCGCACCACTTAAAGCTTTTTAAGTTTAAGGCAGCTTAAAAAATTAACAATGCAGTACTTTTAGCTATGCAACTGAACGATAATGTGTGATAAATTACTCAATATATGAATCTTAGCATTGCTTTACTTATATAATGGATTGCACTGGTAGAAAGAGTAGATCAGTAGATGATTGGACCTTGCAAAAACACTCTGATATAACTCTGACACAAGGTAACATTGCATGGAAAGAATACATATTTGCTAGTTAGATGCAATCTCACAAGCATAAAATGCTTCACGCATTTGTTTTCTCATATCTGAGCTAAACTCCTGTAACATACTAATACTGTAATTATACGATAGCAGCAGGGAATTTATGCTTTCCAACATTTAATAGAACATAGTGTAAGCCCCAACATGCACCAGACTGTCTGGTATTTTGCTTTTGTCATTATTTTTCTGCATAGTTATTTGGCTTGAAATTATCCATGCATTACAGCAATCAAAGTAACCCCTGTGTGTAATGTTCTCTTACTCCATGTAGCCACTTCTATTTCATTTAACATAAAAGTGATATGTTTTCCACAAACAGCAGCTCCAAGAGACAACAGGGAACCAAGCATGAATCAAATTTTTTCATGCGTCTGACTATCATTATAATGCTTCTATCAAGAAAAACAAAGAAAGAAAATGGAAAAGTTGTACTGTATCTCTAAGGAAGAGTAAAGGGAAAGCTTTTGCATGTCCACAGTTTTATGCCTTTAGCGTTTATTATAAATATAATGTATTTTGCTCCCGCATTTCAAAAATATGCATTTTAGATGAACTGGTGATTCTAAACTGGCCATACTCTAGATGTGACCCAGATAAAATGCTTGACGTGTTCAGAATCAACCATTGCATGAATGCATGATTAGATCTAACTTCTTTTCTAAAGTAGCATGAGCGGCCATTGAATCACTCCAAAATGAGATATACATTTAAATAAATTGTTCACAAATATGGTAACTGTAGTTGGCATCGCAGTTTACAAGCTGTTAATAATAAAGAGTTTTTGATTTGAATAACAGAAACCGTTGATGTAAGTTTAATTTGTTGGTAAACAGTTTAAAATTCAGTTATGCTTACTTCCTGAAACCAACCTATTGTTTATTTATGGCTGCATCCAAATCTAGGCGGACAAAACCCTTAACTCAGGCTTTGAACACCCATAAATCACACCAGACTCATTATTACTTTTGCAGAACTTCTTTATTGGCAAATTAACCTAATTCAAGCAGTTACACTGATCAGGCATAATGGCTACTGAGAGGTTAACTGAATAACACTGATTATCTCTTCATCATGGCACCTGCTAGTAGGGGATGTATTAAGAAGATTTTGTCTTCAAGTTGATGTGTTAGCAGCAGGAAAAATTGGCAAGTGTAGGGATTTTGGATTTTGAAAGAGCCAAACTGTGACGGATAGACGACTGTGTCAGAACATCTCCAAATCTATCAAAAATGAGAGAAACAAAGTCACATCAGTGTAAGTGTGAGAAATATAAAACCAGTTGAAAAAAATAGTTTTAAGGAACTTCAAGTGTTCATGAGAGCTGAGGGCAGGTGGTCAGTAAACGAAGTGCTTTTAAGTGTGTGCTGGTATCTTATATTAAACTTAGATGTTTTTATTATTATCATAAAGATTTTGCTGTGATGTGTTTTGGACCACGAAAACCTTTGAAATTACGTTTTTTAATCTGTTTTGGTGATAAGGACTCTCCCCGACCTGATCATAAGATATTCAAACAGGAGCTTACCGATAGCAGTCCTTTGATACTTGAGACATGATGATATGGTGTTTCTGTCTGTGCTGACAAGAGCCAGACAAGAGTCTTGGTCTTAGTCACTTAGACAACAAACACAGTTATCACGGATATACGCAGATATTTAAGGAAGCACTGACATGACAAAACTTGCAATTACAATGAATAATCATTTTAAAAACTGTAACTTTAAAAAAAAAGAAATTAATAATCAAATAAGACAATCAACTGTTTCAGAACAAAACTGTTCAGACTGTATGAAGTATTAAGGTGCGCTCCCCTCTAGGCTCAGAGAGCAATAACTTGATGCTCCACCACAGCTCAACTCTGAGGGGCTAACAGAGCTGCAGTGATATTTAATAAAACATTTTTAAAAGTTCCAGTATCTAAGCTCCATGCTGTTCCAAGGTTCTTCAGAATTTGTCCATTTGAATGAACTCACAGCTTAAGAGCCCTGAAAGCTATATTGTAAAAGTCCTCAAAGAAAATAGCTTTCCAGCCTTCTTGAACGAAGGTTGGAAAAAAAAAATGAGCTGAGCATTCTTTTCATGACTGTTTTAAGTTTCATGAAAAGCAACTGCATGTGGGGAATGTTTAAAATGTCATGTAAAGAGACTTGTTTTTTTTTTCTTGAGTAACAGTTTAGGAAAAAACAGTAAGATTCACTTTGATTTTTCTTTTTTTCATATAAATTAAGTTTATGCTTGCTAGTGAAAAACACGCTCAATGTCTTGTCTGTCTTGTACTTATTTAACGTTGCTAGACCATTAGTGATATGCCTTTTAGACACAAATGTCTGACCACTTATAGCAACTTTACAATACCTCCAAGTATGTGGTAAATGGACTGGCACTTTCATCGGCCTTTTCTACTCAGAGCAGAAAAGCACTATGAAAAGCCTCATTCCCCTCTTTACTTGCACATTCATACAACATCTTTTTGGCACACACTCACTCAGATGCATCAGGACCAACTTGGGGCTCAGTACATACTTTGACACACAGACTGTAGTAGCCAGGGATTTGGCATGAAAAACAGCCACCTGATTCAGTGGTATAGTTTGAAAGGATTGACAGTAAAGGTCAAGGTTTTTATTGTATGGCCAGTAAGGTTATGGAACCTTCCTAATTTTCCTTATTTTTCCATACATAAATATAACAGTGATGGTAACTAATGATAGCTGTTCATTTACTGCATATCCACTAATTAGATTATTAATTGCTGTATGTGAAGGAGGGTAATTGGGATTCACTGTTCTTTTGCTGGAATACACTACACTACATTGTCTTCAAACCAGGATTAGAAAATGAAGTCTCTAGTCTCTTTGTATTTTTACAAATGTAGCAAGAGTTGCACATACGTAACACTGTTCCGCCGTCGGGGCTGCACAATTTGTGTTACAGTAGGTGGATGGGTAGCCGTCTGGCTTAACAACTCTTCTGGCAAAAACCCTGAACATTAATATTTATAGTCTAATTAACAGAATTACATACTGTGCACTACCATCGTTTAGTGCACTTAGTTTGGGGTTTACAAAGAAAAATGTATTTTATTTATAATTTGTTTTTCCTTTTAGACTGTGCAAAGATGACAGGTATGTTATCTGGCCTTAGTGTAGCCTAGTATCTACATATTATTACTGACATTATTACTCATTATTATACCTTCAATATTCAAATCATCTTTTGTTTCCCAAAACTGTGGTCCACAGCTTCTTTGTCATATCAATTGAAGTTTGTTGCATATTCAAACTCAAAGGTTTACATTAAATTCTTTACATGATGCCCTTTCAACTTTCAAACAGCAGCATTTCTCTTCTCCAAAGGCAGGTGTTCTGTGATTTCGAGACTCAAAATATTCTCACCAGCTTGTTCTCCTTTGCTTGTTGCTCACTGTCATGTAGTTTCTCCTCGGCATACTTCTGGCTCCAGAACAATCTGCATTGCTCTTTGAAAATGTACTTCATAGTTCACCACACAAGCTGCAATCAGTAACAATTCCCAAAGTGACCCTGAGAGTCACAGCCCTTTCTCCAGCAGAAAGAAAACACTACTGCAAACTCATAATGCCTTAATAGTGGCACTAAAGCATAATGTTAAAGGATGAAAAGGAAAGAGCACCATCTGTACCGACTGTGGTGGGTGAAGGTGACAATATTATCATTATCTTGATGCCAGATCCTTAGAGGAAACATTCCCTCGGAAAGTTGAGTGGGCGGTGAGACATGATGTCCTAGCTTGGCAAGAGACAGCTTGTGACTGCTTTAAAGACGCAAATGGAAAAAAAGAAGAAAAAAGAGAACGCGAGCAATTCGGTTCATATAATAAACGTCAAAAACACGAAGGAGTTTTGAAGGTTATTGACATGCAGGTGGCCTACCTACACTGCACTTGAGCTGAATATTTTGAGAACAAATGTTTAGGGGTATAAGTTATTTTTATGCACATTCCACTTCCTTGCCAGAGGGAGTAAGTGAATCTAATTTAGCGGCAATAAAACTAAATTAATGGACTACAAGCATCAGAGCACATAAAGAACTAATTCCATCTGAAAGTAACATTAACACTGAGAATATGTAATTGTGAAAGAGGTCTATAAAAATACTGATTTGGTCGGCCAAATGCAAATGTGTTCCTCAATCAGCTCTGCCAAGTTCTGTCCAGGCGTGACATGCAAACTGGATCTGAGGCAAACTTTTTCCCCCAAATCATCAGATTTGAGGGTAGCCTGGAGGAGAATAGAATATTTTGGATAATGGGGTAGAAAAATTCAACTTCCAGCTTTGAGAAACTGTAGTTGTATTTGTTCTGCCTCACAGAAGCTGCATCAATGTGATGTGTACAAGTGTTTGCTTGTATGGACACACGGAGCATTGTTAATCACCCCTTCTATGTAAAAGTTTGGCCCTTTTAGCTCATTGCTTTATATTGTTTGTGTTTTGTCTCACAAGCTTTCATATCAGCAATCTAGTGGTTTTAGAGCTAACAAATGTTAATAAATCCAGCAAAACATTAGCTAAAAGGTGAAGTTAGAAAGAGATGCAACACAGTCACTATTTCGGTTTGGTTTATTCCCAGCATCCTGTCATTTGCATTGTTTCCACTGTCTTCCAATTTAAAAAAAAATCATCCAGTTGAAATCAGTCTTATATCATTTATCAATATAAACTTTAGGCTACAGTCCCACTCACTGACATAAATCTCAGTCATTTTGAGGACACACACAATATCTTTCTTTTAGTGTTTAAGTCTCTGGTTCTCTTCCATAGCATGTCTTTTAACCTGTCTTCCTTCTCTCCCCCCTCCGGCCCCGCCCCTTCCTGAGCCTGGTTCTGCCAGAGGTTTCTTCCTGTTAAAAGGGAGTTTTTCCTTCCCACTGTCGCCAATGTGCTTGTTCATAGGGGGTCATATGATTGTTGGATTTTTCTCTGTATGTATTATTGTCAGGTCTACCTTACAATATAAAGCACCTTGAGGTGGCTGTTGTTGTGATTTGGCGCTGTATAAATGAAATGAAATTGAATTGAATTAAGTGTCAACACAAGGCTGATAGAACAGTTGAAAACCAGCTCAAAGAACACTTCACAGAGAAAATGTTGTAGTCAAAGAAATTCTTCTTTAAAAACTGGTATAGATAGAAATGTTTATCTGAAAATCAACCTTGGGTTGATTGTTTGCACATGCTATGAGTTAGCAGGAGAAAACAGGTGTTTCTGAATGAGGTGCAGTTTCTACTGTACCACCATATTTTTGTGCTTTTTTTCCAATAAAAATTAATGTTCAGAACTCCACTTTACAAAAGGTGTAGATCATTTTATTATTTATCACCTCCTGCCACTGACCATCACTTTTTTTCATGTTTGATTTCTTAGTTTTTTCTTTGTTCTATCCACCTAGCATGCAGATTTTTTTTAAAGGATACATAATTTAATTGGTGTGGTTACTGAATTAAGTACCCTTGTGTCTTAGATTACTCCATTCCAGAAAGAAAAGAAATGTAATGTAATTACAGCAGTGCAATACATTGGAATGCATTACACCCACCAATGTCTGTTAGGCTGCTCAGGGTTGCTTGCTTTGAAAATATTTTCTAGCTGACATACAAAAGCTGATGGAGCAAAGAAGTCTACTAAGAAGTCTATGTGTAATACAGTAATTTCAGATTAAATTTTAAGAAATACACAAGCCAATCAAGTCAAGCTGATGTGTGGCATCCAGCTAGCTCCACTGAGGGGTTGCTATTCTAGCTTGCCGAGTCTAAATATATGAATTACTTGTTAGGCCACATCAGTGGGCAAAATATTGGTTTACTCAACAAGCATCACATTCGAAGTGGGCAAGGGGTAACTCAGATTGCAGACACAGAAAGCTCTCATTCTAGAGGCTAGCGCTCACATTTAGACTTTTTATCTATGGTTTAGGTTCAGGTTCAGGTTGTATGAACATAGGTCACAAGCTGGCCACAACATTTTGAACAATAATCCTTTCATTACTACAGTACAATAAAGTAGCAGTACAATTCAATACAAAATACAAGTGTATTAAAAGTTCAGATATTTTTTGGTGGAATACAAACATATAACAGTGATTATATAACTCATGCATCGAGAACGGATATATTTCTGAGTTGCCCTACTGTAAATGGACCACAATTATTTTTTTCTCCCTTTTTGCTTTTGCTATTTAGTTCTACAGAAACATCATTTCTAAGACACAGTATTTGTTCAAGTTGGGGCAAAAATCTTTTTACAAATCCTGTTTTGCTTCTTCATTCTCTTCCTTGGCCTGCTTTTTTAGTGTCACTGTTGTGTTAGTGAAAGTGTGGTTCTCCATAGACTCCGTGTCAGCTAAAACTCACGCCCTATTGAGGCATTAAATCAAATCTCTGAAGAATGTGATGAATTCCCACCTGAAATATATTCATATCTTAAATTACCATTTCACTCTGTCTTTAAATATGCAACTGTAGAAAAACAATGCAGACCTTTGTGTTATTATAGCTGCTTTGGATTAAAGAAAGCTGATAACACACATGTCTAGCGCAACATTTATCAAACTTTAATAAGAGGTTTAGAACCTCTGATGTGAAAACTGAGCTATTTCTGCTCTGGGCTTTCAAAGCTCCTTGTCAATGCCAGCAAAATGCTCCACGCAGCCCTTATAGTTCTTATTAGGACTCAAAGCCCATTTCTCTGATCTCTTTTCATTCTTTAAAGAAGAGGAAAAGGAAACGTGAGGCTTAAAAGAGATACTACAGTCACCAAAATATGCTAACCTCATTTCTTTAGAAAATAAAACACGTCTCTTTTTGTTCCTGCTCTCTTATCCACAACTCTTTGAATATCACAGCTTGCCCTCTTGCCCAACCTACTAATGCATGTCAGGAAAAAAAGTATTTTGTGTCCATTTCTATTCAAATTGCTTATGATAGCAGGAGCGCCATGGTTTCCTCTGGGGCTGAGAAATGTTCATTTGAAAAATCGCCCGGACGTGCACGGAGGTTGCCAACCTCAATTTTTGATGCAGTAGCTCATTTTGTGTGTCTTCCTCAGGAGTCACAGCCCAGCCCCACCGGAGGCCTAGCCACACTAGCCAGCCAATTATCAGGGCCTTTTCCTGCACCTGCCCACTGCAGGCTCGAGTATGGATCTGCAGCTCCACTCCAGGCCGAGAAGCAATCAAAGCTGATGCCCTACTACTGCTTAACTCTGAGAAACTCAAAACTGCTCAAAGAAAAACACAATTTCAGTTCATCCACTGTCTTGGATGAAAGATTAGGAGAAAAAAAATGACAATGAGCTGGAAGTCATTTTGATACATTGTAAAATTCAAAGCATACCTAGAGTGAAACTTTTAGCTCCTGTTGAGTAAATGAACCCTTTTCCAAAGTCAAAACCAAAACGATTCAGCGATAAAATGTAGAAATTTTATCATTTTGAGAAACATGCTCATTTTTCATTAGATGGCACCAATATGGAATTGTTTTTGTTTTGTTTTCTTCGTTTCATCGCTTATTCTTTTAATAACTCGCTGGAAGTGTTTGGGAGCTGAGGAGACCAAGCAGTGCAGTTTTGAAGTTGAAATGCACGCTTGCTTCTTTGATTTCTCAGACCACAGGACAGTTTTCCACTTTGCCTCAGACCAACTTAAATGAGCTCAGTCCTTGAGAAGTCAGCTCTGTTTTCTGCAACAACCTAACCAAGTAATCTTGGTGCCTAAACCTAACTAATCATAGAGTGAAAGTGAACGTAAAAAGAGTGTGAAAACAAAACTAATCAGCAAGGAGGGGGAAAAAATGAAGCACTCAAAAACACGAACCACTCAGCCCCTGAGATCAGAAACTGACTTAAGACACAGTCACTCCTCTAGCTTTCTAATGAGGACTCTATTACTTGGAAACCCACCGTTAGCTCTCGGCTTCTAATATTGCCGCCCCTGATGTGGCTAGGCAACAACACAAAAGGAAGCCGTGCACTGTTGTGATACCTGCTGCTTCACCCTGCTACTTATCTGAGGTTTTATGCCTTGTACCTTGTGTACACACATTCCTTCAGACTCTCAGTTTGATGATGAAATCATGTGGTCCAGTGTCACATTGAAAACAGGTAAGATATAAATTGTTACATGAATTTAAACTTCAACAGTGAAATTGTTCAATTATTTATTCTTCAGCACTTTCACATCTTATTTATTTGCCATTTAGAATTTTCTAAATGGACCATCAATATTACTGTACCTTATATAGTGCACTCAGAGCATCCCATAATGTCAGCTTAAAGAGATGAAATGTAATTGTGAACCAAAACAAAGTCAAGTTGCCCTTTTTTCAAGCTCTCAAGACTACCGCGCCCTGGATTACTGAGAACCTACTCAGACATATTCTGTTGTACTTTGGGAGAAACACTGTTCAATTCATGTAGAAGTATGAAAAGGTATCAGGAAAGCTGGCTATAGGAACAGCTCTGTTTTAACCTAAGGTACAGACAGTCCACACTGGTTTCCAAGAGCTTGTGCCTTGAGTCCACAGTCAAGAGACATAGAGCTGTGCAGATCTTATGACGAGCACAAAATCAGCTCTAAAAGTAAAAGGAGAAAACAGGTCTCTTTAACTACAGATGTAATCCAGGACTAGATCAACCAAACCCTGCTTGAACAGACAACCTTCTTCCATCTTACAAGAAGTTTCTGTCTTCATGGAAAGGGCACAGTTTGCACATCATATATAAGGCAAAGAAACTTCAAGTTCAAAATGCCACAAGCAAGGATTTTCTATTCAGTGTAATAACCATACCATCTGGATCACAGCAAAAAGACATTACAGACACATCACTACAGACCACCAGGATAAATACATTTACTTATCAACTTATCAAATAGGGATATTCTAGCCAAATGATCCAACTATGCTATATCTTTATATCATCAGCCCATTGTGGACCTCATCACAGGCACAGAGACAGCAATAAGAATGAATAAATTGGCACACTCTGAAGTAGAACAAAGTAGGATGAAGGTATCAATGCTCTTCTCTAGTGTAAAAATACCTACTTCCAACCTCACCATTCAGGAAAAGAACGCTAATCCGTCCCTTAGTATTGACCAAAGGATCATCTTATTACCAGCTGGTAAAGAAAAGTGCACCATTCTTCTCTACTCAACTGATTAAGAGTTGAATAACTGTTGCAGTGGAGATTGTCAGAAAATGCCTACAGCATGAAGCTGCGGATAGAGCTGCACCGGCTTCATCCTTGATCAGATTTGTGTGATGCTAGAACTCAGCCTTGCAATCCTATTTTAAATACCACGACAGCATACAGACAAAAGCATGGGTGTGCCGTGGGTTTATCGGTGTCAGCTACTGTAGACAACCTTTATGTGGAGGAAGTGGAAAGGAAAGTGACTGAACAGCACTAAGACGCTGGTGCTCAGATAACATGGGTCAAAGTCAACCCAGGAGGTAGAGGCTTTCAATAAAACCATGAACACAGTCAATAGAAATATCAAGTTCACGTAGTAGGATTCCAAGGAAAAAAGGTTATTATTCCTGGAATGTGTTGTGCTTATTGAGGAGGACAGAAGCCTCAGCACTAAAGTTCACCAAAAACCCAGACACGAGTCCTTCCGCTTTGACTCCCACCAACAATGGAACACAAACTTAAGAGGACAGCAAACCTGCTGCTAACACATGAGGGACAGCCACCATTAGGGGTAAAAACCTTTGACTCTCTATCAGTTGTTTTAGAATTGATGAAGCCACTTGGATGAAATGCAAGACCACAGGACATGCTTTTTGTTTTTTTTTTCAAGCACTTGAGACTGCCATTAGCTGGATGATCGGGAACTTATATTGGGAACATACCATACAAATTTATAAGACCAAAGACCAAAGCAGAAAAATAGTAAAGCATATATTTTTTAAATTTAAAATTTAAAATCTGAACAGAAAATTAGTTTTAGTGGTTAAATGTTACAGATAATTAATTTTAGATTTCTCAGAGAAGTAAGGTGAGTCAGTTCAAATTTGGAGATAAAAAACATTAATTCTGTTTATTATTTGACCAACAAATAAGTTTTTGGCAGATTTCTAACATATTTATGTTTTTATGACATGAGGTTTAATCAGCTGGTTAATCATTGTATGGTGAATGTAAATACATTGATGAGAAAAAAAGCAATGTGTCACAATCAAAATGAACCTTTTCCATCATCAAAGACATGTGTCAGCAATTCTAAAAAAAAAGAAAAGAAAAGAAAAAAAATCACTTTCAGAGATTTTTTTTCTCTGAAAGTGAAAAAAAATCACTTTCAGAGATTTTTTTTCTTATTGTTAATTTTGTTTTTCTGCTCATTACAATAATGCAGCTTGGTGATCGAAGTAAGTTAACTGATGAATGCTGTCTTGAGTATAAATTAATGTTAGTCTTTTTTGCTCCAGCCACATGAGACACAGGAGATTGAGTATTGGAGAGATAAGAGAACAAGTTGTCAGTGTGAGGAGCGGCTGGGAGATAAACTGATTGTAGTCTAGATAGGGTGTAAAAATGGTCTGCATAAGTAGCTCATGTCATTTACAATCAGTTCAACTTCATGAACAGAGATCCAAAAGTCCCCCATCCCCTCACCACACACACACACACACACACACACACACACACACACACACACACACACACACACACACACACACACACACAAAAGCCTTGTGGCCTTTAGCATGACATCTAATTGTGACAGCCACATTTCAGACCAGAGGTCTTGCTAACTAAAGCATGAATAATATAATTACCATTATCTTTGGCGAGCAAATTAAAATTTTGTTCATTTCAGATTTAACTTCCATAAATCCCACTGACTTTGTATTTTAATAATATCTGTTATCCTCTAAATATCTGTAATCCTGACTTCACAAAGGACAGATATTCTAAGACTGGCAGTTATTTCCTATTCAATAATGATGATCAGAAACTGACTTTAATGAATCTGGGATAAATCTCCCTCACAAACACATACACACACACTTTAAAAAAACATGGATATTTTTTCACATTTGTCAACAAAACCCATGAAAAGACAAAGGATAATAATGAATTTATCTTTTGGCTGTGTCTAAAGTCTAATTAAAGCTATTTCTCTGCTCCACTGTTATCCAAAAATCATTAAGAAAACACCACCATGGCACACTGCTGCACACGCTGACACATTTCTTCGTTACAAACAAAATGGGAGTTATGGTGTTTTGAAAAACACTCCACAAATTCATTCTGTCTCAGAGAGTAGTGCACGACTCTCTGTTCTCCACATTCATATCCTATGCTTACTAATGTATTACATTAACAATATGTGCCTTCAGACATTGCCTCTGTGTATGGCATATTTGTACCCTGCAAACATCCTGTCATCCTGTCAAAAATGTAAACATTTGTTGCAGAAGCTTGTTACTGGCTTGAAGTGAGACATGTGGAAGATAGCATGAATCCTCATAGTTCTAAGGATCTTCATATTAACATAGATGGGGTTAACAGCACTATCCACCTCAAAAGTCTCAATAATTTTGGGGACATTTGTTTAGGATCAGTTTTTACTACAGCATCCTTAGAGAATAGGTAAACTGGTTGGCTGGGATTCAGTGACAGTCAGCCAAACATTTACTTTGCTCAGTCTTTCTCTGGAGGACAGCATTAGTGGTTCTCCAGATGTTACAGTGCTGTAGCTGCACGGAGGGACCAGCTATTTCACCTCAGGGAAAAGAGGAGGCTGATCGCCTAGAGAAGGCTCAAAGGTGGACAAATTAATCAGTGCATTATGTGTCCAGGGTGGGGTTTGTGGAGGCCACACAGGGATGGAGAGCTCCTTATGGTTACATCCTGTTTGCCCAAATGGGCTGAGGGTGAAAATCAGATGTCAAGCTTGCTTGTGCCCCTAAGCCTCCCATACCTGTGAGATAAACTGTGGGCCTTTGTCTGAAACTATATCAAATGGGATAGAATGTAACCTAAAAATGCTGAAACATAATTCCAGCAGAGAACAGTGGATAAAAAAGTGGCTGAACTATTTGCCTGACTAATTGATGGCAAAGACTGTGTGGTCTGTCCAGACTATGAATAGATGTCCTTTCACAGAGTAATGCCCGTAAAAATCAACATACACATTGTATGTACTGACAACGTGCTACTTTTCATATGAAAAGGTGAAAGACAAAGAGAGAAGCACTTTTATAAATTACGGTGCAATTGTTTAATCTGTTTGTTTGATCTGCCTCATAACTGTGCCACGAAAATATGGGCATTTTATTTGTTATTTAAAAGAGATTGCATTGGAGTGTTTTCGTTTTCTATTTTAAAGACGTGATTCTTTTTTTCTTAAGCAGTATTTAATAAAATAGTATAATATATGTACAATGTAGTCAAATAATGTCAAATTAATTGTTAAAATTATTGTGTTTATCTGATGAAACAGCTTAAAAAGCACATTTGCATTTACTAACAAAAAGAGATGGATATGAAGATCTTACATGTCTTCAAGTGCTTCATTAAAAATCTTTTTCAATGTCTCATGTCTATTTTGTCAATTTGCCAAGTATGTAATATGCAATAAAGGAATTTGAGAAATTAGTAGCTAAGTTAAAAAGTACCGCATTTGTATTTACACTGAGCATTAACTGATTTTAATGTTACAATTGAATATAATACAGCAGAACAAAAGAGAAAGATTAGATCAAATAGAAGACAAAGCAGAATGGGGACTATATCTTTAAATGCAGGTCAGGTCTTTTATTTTAACGGGAGAAGATCCAGTGAAGAAGGTTCAACCATCGACTGTTCCAGCAGATGGCAAGCCTCCCAGCTTGATTTCCAGGAACCTGGAAGTACATCACCACTGAAACAGTTGGATGAATATCTTGCCCCAGGGTAGGATTGTGCCAGTTACCTGGATTCGTACCAGCTCAATTCTCAAACCCGCATATTTAAAGACTGCTCTGACTTAAACGCTGAACGATCAGACCTCTATTTGATCTAAACCCAGCCTGACTTACCAGACCTAGCCCCTCACCCCCAACACGCGCACACCTCCCACAAAATGAACCAAATAATGCAAATTGCTTTGTCCCACTGTTCCTTTTCAAACTAAGTTGCACTTACTGATTTCACTGGTATAATTACATTTATCGTTACTCTACTGAACAATGGGCTCTCTCATGCATTGGTAATACCTGAATAGAGCTCATTCATTTCCTGCTGAATCATGGATAACTTGCACTTCACTTCCTATAAACAAAACAGTGTATCACCATCAAAGTTTCACACAAGTCTATGATTTAGTACTGAAAATTTAAAAAAACAAATGTCAGAGCACACATCTCTGCACATAACAATTAAATGCATAAAGGAGGAGACCCTTTGTGACTGAGTTGGGAAAAGTAATGTTTTGAATGGAAAAAAGCAAAACAATTCAATGGAAAGACACAATGAGATATTGCTGGCACAATGGTTTTATATACCTGTGCAGAGAAGTTTCCAAGTTGAACAAAATTGCCATGTTCTTTTGAGTTTTCTAAATGTAGATGATTAAATAGAAAAAGAGAATGATTTTCAGCAAGTAATAGTAAGGATGGCAGGGTAATGCTCAATACATCTTATTTATTCTCTCCAGTCACTCACATGTTGGACAGTATAATTATATTTACCAATTAGTACTTTGGTACTTTTTTCCTTAACATGTTATCAGTATTCTCTTGTCAGTTTTGCCATTAGTTCTGAAATTCCCATCATTTAGATACATGCAATTAATGGCTTAAGGTAGGGCAAACTTAGAGTACAGTTATTAGTCAAAAAAGGATCAAAGGTTCTGTAATAGGTGATGTAATAGGTAATAGTGAAATTTAACTCAGTATTGTTACATTTATTTCACGTAGAAGACTATTTGGGGGTAGCTCAGTAGGATAGAGTGGTGGCCCCATGATCGGAAGATCGGAGGTTCAAATCCACTGAACGGCTGCCCTGAGGTACCGTCCCTACGCACTGCTCCCCGGGCGCCCAGTGGCTGCCCACTGCTTCACTGAGTGAATGGGTTAAATGCAGAGAGGAATTTCCCCACGGGGATCAATAAAGTATACACTACTATTATTATTATTTGAGTCAATGCAATTTGACGTTCATGTCTGTCAAACAATGAGCAGCACGAAATGTGATCTGGATAACTGTAGTGAGCTGCAATATACTGTGAAGCTGCAAAACTAAAAACAATATTCAGTCAATACCTGCATATTAATTGGTTTGGTAAGTTTTCATATTGATATAATCTCCTCCGGTGATGGATGGATGTGTAATAAGAACTAGCCTGTGGAACTGATGACACTTTGAAATTCAGAGACAGTTATTCATGAAGGCATTAAATACATTGGCATTGGTGTGTGGTCGAACTGGCTGCCTAGATTCTGTTGGACTCTTTACATTTAGACAGATTTAGACTCTTGGAGAAAAAAAAGTTGTAGATAAAGCAACTTATTTTTGTTTTCTACTACTTTTTGTATTCTAATATATTTTTATTATCATTAATTTTCCATCAATGTCTTTTATATTACAAGATGGGAAAGTAGGAAATGTCACTTTTGAATAATGAGAAACTGGAAGCTGTTTACTTACATCACAGTTTGGAAAAATAACACGGCAATCATCAAAAGCTGGTTAAAGAGATAAAAAAAGAATTAATAACAAATGCAAAAAGTCAGTATTGTGGAAGTATGTAAGTACGACATGAGAGCTTACCACATTTTACTCCAACTTTAATCTCAGCTTCACTCAACTGGTTTCACAAGGCCGCAAAACATCTCCTAGAGCCCATAAAACATTTCTCCTCCCACTTCCCTTCCCTGTTCTTTGAAATTCATGCTATGAAAAGGATATATTCATAAGTTGTTTTGGGAGTTTTCTTGCTATATCTGAAATGTATAAACTGCAGCCTACACATATTAACTGACTGAAAGCTGCATTCCACAAATTATTTTGCAAACAGTTATTTTAGTATTAGAGTGAACACATTAGAAGTTTACTACTAGAGTATAAGTAATGACATTATTTAGAAAGGCTTATGATATAAGATTCAAAACATGTGAATTAGAGAGAAGAAACTAAGCTACAGTTAAAGATGTTAGACTATGGTGACACTTTGCTTTTGCTTCCCTATACAGTTTTTGAATGTGTCCACAGTGTGCATGGAGCCATTAAATATGACCATCTAAAATGTTCCAATGGTGTCAGTGTGCAATAAAAGAGCCACAACACTCACAGAACACAGTTATTAAATATATATTGTATATATATTTCTTTGGTTCTTGGGTTTAGCAAAAAATCACCATGGAAAGTAGCAGAGGTCTATAGTTTACAGACCTGTAAACTACATGTACACTACACAGAAACAAATGCTTCCAGGTAACAAGCAACCAATCATAGTACCATATTTTTTCAGTATCCGGTCTTTAAGTGATGACATAACGAACCCCGGTTCCAGGCCCAAATTACTTTGTGTTTAATAAGACTATTGTGTTTTTAACATGTTTTAATTCTTTGTATCTTGTTCTATTTAATCTCAACAAGTCCCTAAAAACAGTCAGTGATCACTGCCGGCCTCTCTTGGTTTTTATTACCGCTAATCATTTTAAAGCTCAGTTTTTAAAACCTTACAATGTAACTACAGCCCAGCCCATAAGCAGTATATTAACCCTCCGGTTGTGTTCACCCCCTCCCCTTTACTTTAGTGTTTCTGGTCAAAATTGACCAGTCAGTTTTAACTGCTCTTAAATTAATATAAACATTTTTCACCACCAAATTCAGTTCAGTGGGTTGGTCAATGGGTCATTCAGTGGGTCGTTCAGTGGTCATTCAGTGGGACATTCAGTGGGTTGTTCAGTAGGTCGTAAAAGTGGATCTTTCATTTTGTCATTCAGTGGGCCATTCAGGGGGTCAGAGGCCAAGGGGGGGGAGGGGGGGGGGGACATTTATTGTCTATAGTGGTCACTTTTGACCGGGAACACCACAGATGTAACAAAGTTGATTAAAACACTCAAAATTTAACGAAAGAGGTGCTCATCACTTTTATATGTTGAAGTGCATAGTGTGGAGGATGTCATAAGGCCTCCAGGCAATCGGATGTAAAACACAATATTTATGAGTTTTTAAATGTGTAAATTGGTCAGATTTGACCCGAACACGACAGGAAGGTTAATGACCAACCTCGTAATAAGGATGGATTATCTCAGTTGTTCTCCTGACTGAAGTTTGGTCTGTTTACAGCATCCTGCTATGCGATTGCGTTTGTCCCTAACCACCGGGAACCCTCATGCTAACTTTTATCAAGTGGAAAAAGCGTTCGTCCTCCAGCTTCACTGTTTATGTCATGCTAACATAGCTGTGTTGCTAGCGATCATGTAGCACATCATTATATACCAGCTAGCCAAACTTCAGTAACCCTACAAACATCACTGCTGTTTAGTTTTCTGTCTTCATTTATGTCGGAAGTGATAGCAGAGCTGTACATCTTAATTTGCTGTCAGAACACGTGGAAACTAGTGAGCTAACTTCCTGCTAACTTCTAACTCCGTTAAATTTCATAAATTCTCTTTTCATGGATGCCTGGATGTTAAACTTAATAGTTACACTACAATAGTAGAGCAGCAACGCTGATCATTTTATTACAGATGAAAGAATTTAGACAGTTTTTAACTCTCAGTGATGCTGCAGTGTTCGTTTGACATAAGGACCTGCAGCGCAGTTTAGGCCAGGCATTTGGCTAATGACGTCAGTCTTAAAGACCGGATTATCTTTAATCAATATCTAGAACATGAAAAAGTACAAGTTGTTGTATTTTTTTTTTTTTTTACTTTTTGGTAAAACAAGGTGATGAACTATGCTAAAATCCTAAAAATAAATATTTTAAAACATGCTTTGTTTACCTTAGTCATGATGTTCTTGGACAACAAAAAATATGTTTATACAATAGATGAAAAATATGGCTAATATTACACTACAACAAATAGCTGTATGACTTGGTGTCTACAGAGAAACAAGCATGAAGAAATTAAAGCTTCTTTGCTACTTTGCAGAATTTTCTACTTTAAAAATTTGATTTCAGAATCTCGTTCTTCAGTGATGAAATGCAGAATACATACATATTTAGAAATTGTATAACACGTAACAGACTTAGATATAGAAATCAGACAGAAATTGGGATAAAAGTCTGTAATCCTTGTTTTAATGCAGGTGTCACTGACAAAAGAGTGCTGGAGTGGAGTTGAACTGGATTGCTCAACTGGATGTGTGAAGACAATGTAAGCAAGGTTTGCACAGTGCTGGAAGGTTAATTGGCTGAACGCAGGAGTTGCAAAAAAAAAAAAACCCTACAGAAACAAAAAACAGAATCTGAAATAAAACAGGAAATTATTAATTAGGTAGAAGATAAGAGAAATAAATTATCATATTACTTCCATTAAACTAAAAGTGAATGGTCAAAAATAGCAACGGTTCATGATCAGGAACATAAAACTGCATTTCTGTAAAATTTCTGTAATTACTGAATCTTAGGTTTAAACTATACACATAATAGCACAATTAGTTCTTCAAGAAAATAGCTGTACATTAAATGTATATTACATTTCCTTCTCTGGTATAGACCCAAAACCTATTTGCAGTTTCTCTTCTTGACGTTAGAAATTATATTCATGTGCACACATTGCTGCTTTGGCTTTGTGTCCTTGACAACTACAGTTACATTCTTAGCACTGCACATATAAAATAAATACAAATAAATAAAAATGAGCTCAAATGTAGAAGTACTGCAGTGGTGAAATTCTATCTATTGTGTGTGTGTATCTGTTCTCCTTAATTCTGACATTCAGCATAAGCAGTATTATTCTACCACACCATGCTGGGAAATAGGAAATGCTTTTTTTTAGATTTGTTTTTAATAAATATGTTTTTCTCTATAATACCAGGGCGAGAAATGCTGCTGTATCCACAGCTGAATGTTATGAACATTGTTAAAACTGTGCATTTTGTTGGACGTACACATGGGTTGTATACGTTCTTATGATTATGTTTCTGGCATTGGAAGAAGACGCTGTCACCATCACCAAACAATATGAATGCATGCTGTTTGTCATCCAAGCCTGGGCCATTTCTCCAGGGTGTTTTCCCATTTGTGACAGGATTTTCTCTCCTTCTCTCCCTCTCTCTGTCTGTCTCTCTCTCCTGCACTTTCTATTTCTTTAATATATGTCCTGACTTGCGGGCACTTCCTCATTATTCCTATCTTGATATCTGCCACTGTTAATGAGTGGAGGGACTCAAGTTACAGAGTTTGAGCATTTGGATTAATGTGGGTGCTGTAGAGGGGGAAGTTTGGGAATAGTGCGTGCTCTCACAGTTCATTACTGTGGATATATGACATTTTAAGGCTGTGAGACGCCAGGCTAATGATGCTCCCCGGTAAACACTTGAGACTGCCAGCCACTGCACCTGAGAATGTTCCTCTAATAGCAAGGATGTCAGCACAGTGACAGGTCCACTTCCTCTGCACTCACTGTACCAGTGGGTTTTTTTTGTTTTTTGTAAAGCAAGTCTGCCTTTGTTAATTGGTAATGGACTAATCTATTTAAGAGTAAATAGGCTGGACATAATAACAAGAACACCTGAGCAAAGCAACAAGTATAGTTTTAATTTTTGAGAAATGTTTTTATTCAGTGTGTGAATTTATACACGCTGAGAGCGGGACTATACAGCCTGACAGCGCCCACCAGAATACTGCCAAAACATTCTCTTTGTCTCCAATGATTTTATTGAGTCAGTTACTGTAAAGATGTCATCATTAGGTCACCAATGCATGTGTGGAGTGGGGACCACAACAGGACATCATGTCCCAATATAACACTCCGTGCTTTCTATCTGCTGACAGGTATGCACTGGACCCTTGTGTTTAAAAAGTTCTTCAGGCATCAATGCTTTCAGGGCTCTAGCATATGAAGAGTCCTTTTCTGGGTGAGCTTGCAGATCTCCACATTGCACACATAATATTGTGGTATGGCTCTGCACGGTGTTTTTCATTTTTATGGCAGTTTTTTAAAATAAAAGTTTAATATTAAGTCATGATATAAAAACTTACTTTGAGTTACTTACCAGTGGCCTACTACAAAGTCACAATGCGTATATTGTAACAAACCCTGACTTTCTTGGATCATTAGGAAATTGGAGGTCAAAACTGGCTTGGTTCACATTAACATATATGTTATGTACAACATACTAAATACACTACACTAATTATGCATTGCATACATTATATTTATATATACATTCTGTTCATGATTTCAGACTTCCTTTCCTCCACTGCTTATGCATCACATGTTGTGTTCTTCATTCCTGCTGTTTTTGCTTCACTTAATTGCTGTATATATGATAACTTGTGTTGCAAACAGTGATTTAAAATGCAAATAGTGAAATGTAGAGTAGTTTGCATCAATTGAGATGTGGTGACTGTGGATGTCATGTGAGTACAATGAACTCACTATCATATTCAAGAAACCCATGTGACATGATTAGAGCTTTGTGACATGATGGGTTATCCTGCCGGAATCAGTCGTCAGAAGAAGGATGGACATGATCAGCAGCAATATCCAAGTAGGCTTTGGCATTTAAACGATAGTCAGTCAGTAATAAGAAACCTTAATTATGCCAAGAAAACATCCCCCACACTACTACACCATCACCACCAGCAGCAGCCTGAATTGTTAAGAAATGGCAGGATATGGATTCATGCTTTCATGTTGTTTACACCAAATTCTGACCCAACAATCTGAATGTCACAGCAGAAATCGAGACTCATCAGACCAGGCAATCTTTTATTCAATCTTTTATTGTCCAATTTTGGTGAGTCTGTGAAAATTATAGCCTCAGTTTCCTGTTCTTAGCTGTCAGAAGGTGCACCCAGTACTGTTCTTCTACTACTGCAGCCTAGCTGCTTCAGCGTTTGATGTGTTGCACATTCACGGATGCTCTTCTGTACATCTTTGCTGTAACAGGTGGTGATTTAAGTTACTGTTGCCTTGCTCTGGGGCTCAATGCTGTCTCGTCATTTGCCTCTGACTTCTGACATCAACACGGCAGTTTCACCCACAAAACTGCTGCTCACTCGATATTTTCTCTTTTTCAGACCATTTGCTGTAGACCCCAGAGATGGTTGTGTGGGAAAATGCTAACAGAGCAGCAGTTTCTGAAATACTCTGACCTCACCGTCTGCCACCAACAACCACGCCAGGTTCAAAGTCACTCAAATTTTTTTGCTGGCCATTCTGATGCTTGGTTTGAACTTCCACAGGTCTTCGTGACCATGTCTACATCTCTAAATACATTAGGTTGCTGCCTTGTGATTGGATGTTTAGATATTTGTGTTAATGAGCAGCTGAACAGGTGTAGTGTGTCTGGCGAGTGTATATATTTAAAAAAAGCTGGAGAAATGAACAGTTCACAGCCTTCGTCTTCACTTTTTATGCATTTGGGGTGGCAGTAGAGCAGCAGTTTTCTCCTTCACTCTCCACTCCTCCACTCCCTCCCTCATTGCATACCTTTTAAAATATATTTCTGCATGTGTGTGTGTTATTGTTATTGGCATTGCCATAGGTGGGATTGAGAATAATGGTCTGCTTTTACTTGTATGAACTAGTTTCCTTTTACTTGTCTTTTGTAGTTTGACAATTTCATTTTTTCTCATTCTTAATCTCAGCAAGGGCCTTTTTCTTTGGCCTTACCGAATAGATTGGCGTTGTTATTTTTCAATTTAGCAGTTACTTTTTTGGTACAGAATAAATTCTTTTCATGATTTTAGAACTAAGACCACCAAATGACACATTGCCTTTCCTCCACTGCTCCGCATCACATGCTGGGCTCTTCATTTTTGCTGTGTTTTGCTTGTCTTAATTGACTTGTGTTGCAAACACTGATTTAAAATGCAAATGGTGCAACACAGGGTACTTTGCATCAATTTATGGCTAAAGGTTAATGGAAATAAAGCTCATGCACACATTACAGTTTTAAATGAATAAGATTTATGCAAGATGACCAATAAACGGCCTTGCAAATTTGATAGAAAGACTCTAGCTGTGTTTTACTTCAAGATTTTATTTAATGCATCCTTTGTTATGGCTTCAGACTTTGAAACTGAGGAACATATCTATCAAAGGTGAGACAAGATGTCATCTTGTAGACCTCGTCTTATTGCATTTAAAGTATTATCATCCACCTCTTAGTTTCATTTGCCTGTTAGGTATGAATTTTTTATTTGTACTCATATTGATTTGGCCATGCAAACACAAAATGGGCAATGAGGGATTTGTTGAAAGGCATTGATCAGCTCAGAAACCTGACAGCAACCTTTTTCTATTTGAAGCAATGTCATTGTGCAAATGGAGGTCATATTTCAACTTTATCGAGTCCTGCCCCGTCGGTCCGGCAGCAACATGGAGTCAGCACAAAAAAAACGCTTTCGGGTAGCAAACCCAGCCTCTCTTTTGGGAATAAAATATGCCATCTAAACACAGGAAGTATTTATCAAGCCTAAAATTGATAATGTCAACAGCCAGCCTCAGCATAGCCAGCAGCACAACACATTTGTATCTAACCTAATATAACTCCAGTCTGTATGACAGAAAAAAAGCCTTTGCTTGAGCAAAAGACAAATTATCTTTTGATTCGAAATGGACCATTTCCTTAAATACCTGTATTCCTAATGAGTCTGCCCAACCCCCCTCCCTTCTTTTGCTCTCTGCTTGTCTTGCTATTAGTGTCCAGGGAGCTAGCAGCGTGCTGCCCGACTGCCTGAGTGATTAACTAAGGCTTGGGGCTGACAGGCTAGCTACCCCTGATAGAAGCAGGAGGGGGATAATGTGGGACTCTGTTTAGCAAGGCGGAGAGGACAGGAGAAAATAGTGGATGGGTTGAAAAGGGAACAGGGGGGATGTAGGAAACAGTGAGGCAGAGATGATGGAGCGGGGAACAAATAGAGTGAATTCAGGATGAGGGGAGGAGAAAGGTAGAGCAGAAAGCTGTACATAGAAAAAACATAGAACAACAAAGATGAGGATGAGGAAACTGAAAGACAAATTAGACGGTTTTTGGTAAGAGATGACAGGATATATAGTGGAAATGAAGAGAATGCTTTAAAAACGGAGGTAAAGGATGAAAGTTTGATGACTGGGGGAAGAAATGTAAAAAGCGAAGGAGGCTACGGGAAGCAAGAAGCAATGTACGGGACTGCAGGTGGGAGTCCCTTGTGAGGTAACGGTTAAGTCTATGTAGTGATAGGGGCTCAAGCAAAACTAATGATCTTGTCCAATTGAGAATAGGCCATCTGAGAGTAGTTTATATCTAATGGATGGTGAAGTGGGCTGCGCAGGTGTTTCATATAGCCCTTTAGAGAAGTTCTCTCTTACGCCTTTCTTTGTATGAATGTTTATTTTCTGTGCCAAGCTGGAGACAGCTGTGAATCAAAGTGACAGTTATGGCTGCCACTGAAAACAGGTTCATTAGCACAATGAGCACACAGTTTTCCGTACGGCTGAGCATTCGCTTCTCAGAAATAAACCACTGAAAAAGCCATTGGTCAAAACAAGATGAATATTACTGCGCTTGCATTTTTTCCCAATCATTATGCATTAGCTGCAAATAGAGAGCATATCACATTGACTTTTTTTTGTTGTTGTTGTCGCTAAAAAGCCTGGAGAAATCCAACAATTTCGTTTGCAATAACTATTGAAAAATTCTGAGGGGACAGATAAGATTCAGGATTGGAGTAGTGCAGCACATTAATTTTCTTTTCCATAAGAAATCATGGTGGCAGCATTTTCCCCCTAGAAAATGCTTGGCTCTGTATTTTGTCACCTTATTAGTGTCTTCCTGTCCTGCTGCTGCTGCTGTGAGTACTTTCCCTATATGACAGTATGACAAGCTGTGGAAAGCCACCGTGCACTTTTAGGTGAGAAAGTGCCATTGAGGAGCAATTGGAACTATGTTGAAAAATAATAAATTCTGCTTTCAGTGAAACCTATGGGGGCCATATCTTCATTTATGCTTCAATACCCGCGGTGATTGTAATTTGTATTATTAATGTGTAGGTGGATATTAAAAACGGTATCCGCTGACAGTTTGCCACTGAGAAGGAAAAGGCTGGTTGAATTCATATTTCAGGTTGATATAATAAGAATGAGAAAAGTTTCATTTTTCAAAACTAATGTATGCTTCAAAAGCATTTGTCTTTTGTCTCTTCTAAAGCAAAACAGGAGCCAGGGGCTCACACAGAATGTCCACATTCACTCTCATACAGTTTTCGTTCTGCTTTTGCATAAAGCAAAAACAAAAAAAAATGTTATCAGCTATTCCCCTTCTTTTCTCCCCTACAGTGAGAAGCACCAAGGAAGCGTGAAAAAACATCAGAGGAAGCGAGTGAGACAAGTCAGCAAAGGGTGATTTACCATCTGGGATCAAAATACTGCAACCTGTCATTTCCCATATCAGCGTCTCTTTTGACATTATCCTTTGATGTCCTCATATGGGCATTAAATCATGGCAAATTATCATCATAGAAATGTAAATGGCACTAATGGAAGTCTCAGCACTGGGCAAGTATTAGCAGTTGCACGCATAAACAAAATCAAGTAACGATTAAAAGGAAAGTTCCACTGAGGAAAAACGATGGAAAAGTTGCTCTTTGGTTGTAGATTTTCATTAAGAGATTCATTGTATATTGAGTACACCTGCATCTAAACAAAGTCCGTGTTGAAATAGGCACAGTTCATAGCATTTTCAAATCCATGGCTGCACCAAGGAAGACTGACATGTACGCCTTTGCACAGTGCAGCCAATTATTTCCCTCTCCAAGTGAATACTGCTGTGCTAACTTTCAAATACTGACACATTCAGCAACAGCGTTTGAAGAATACCCCCGCCCCCCACACACACCCACACACCCACACTCCCACCCCCCTCACCTCCACACAATAGACACGAAATTGTTTCTTCAAGTGTGAGCCTTAGAAACAAGTTATTCTAATCAGTCTTGCATTGGGCTATGTATGAAGGTTTTTACTGCAAATAAGCTAAAAGCTCCAATTATTACATTCAATCCTTCACCCATCAGTCCTCTTGCTGAAAATGCCACAAAGACGAAACACAAGGTGGAAGCTCTGCAGGCACAGACTTCAGAGATCAGAGGAGCAGAGATGACAAAAGGAAGTAAAACCCTAGGGCCCAAGCCTGCATCCTTCTCTGTTCCTCTGTCACATGACGGTTCGGTATAAACCTCATTAAAGCGTTGAATTCATACTCAGATAAACATCCTCAAATAAACCTTTAGCATTTTTCACTGTAAACAATTTAGCACACTGCCTGATGGGGAAAGGCAGGCTGGCATTTGTTACAGCCGTGTTTTGCTCCTTCTCGAGCATATTCAAAGACCTGCTAAACCTGTCTGATTAATCATCACATAGATGACAGTTCCTTAAACTGCCGTGATCATACACTGGCTTGCCTGTGCAGACTTTCATTCTGTTTTGCCTGAGGGGGACCCAGGAAGATCTGAAGCCTTGGAGCTCTATAGCCCTCCACATTTTATAGCATTCTTGTTAGCTGTTAATAATAATAAAAACCTTCACAGAAATCCCAAGTGACATATATTGACAGCACATGAGGTTGGGTGCCATGTCTTCAGATCACACAGCCTGCTGTCCAAACTATAAATGGCTGATTGCTGTATAGAGAACAGAATGGTTGCTTTAAGTGAACATGTTTCTTCATACGGCTCTTAATATTACGTTACCTCAAAATCACTTATTTCTTTTTCCCATTAAGAGACACTGAGCAGCTTTTTGCCACCATCAATTGATTTATAGAGCTGCATTTACAGCTCTGCTTTATCTCCTCGAAAAACAAGAGCAGGGCTGAGCAAGAGATGTCTGTTCTACATATCAGTTAGTAAACCACAATTAGGCAGGAAAAAACAACGACAAGCTGTCGCTGTGCAGTCTTCACCCCCCTACCACAATGCACAGCGTGAGCCACTGGCTGGCTGCTTTCGTCTGACTAAATGCTGAATTTATGATCTTTAAATGAATACTTTAGGGAGGGGAGGATTTGCATCCTGCTGTGGTGACTTAAAGTGTTTTTGTTTAGCATTTGTTCAGACAAGATGACACTGAATATTTATGATTTCTCTTAATTTGTTGAGTCGTGTAAACTTTATGGAACACACAATGTAAAACTCTACAAAAGGCAGCAATATTCCTTCAGATTGTCCAAACAATTCAGTCTCTTGTTGCTCAATGTGGTATACAACTTCTACCTAGACTTTGATTGTAGTTGTGCATTTTGGCTGTCTCAGAGGGTTTCTGACTGCAGTCTGTATTATGTAATCATATTCACATTAGATGAGTACTCATATTAAGTTTGCTCTTTATGTAACATGGTGTTGTTAAGGTGGGGGTTGTGAGAAGATGTGTAAATGTTTATCTATTAAACTATAGTTAGTGCCACAGTGGAAACACACTTTTAAACATAACTTATTACATACAGTTTTACTTTATCTAAAACTTTTTAAATGTTATCTGGAGAGATACAACATTCAAATAGTTTTGTGTTACCAGAAATTAAAACATTACATTGAGCATGTGCATGTTTGTTATCTCCCACCCAGGAGTTTGGATGGAAACTGCTTCTCCAGAGTTTGTGTAGCTTGCTGTACACGCACACCATTGCGAAACAGTAATTGCTCCCTTCTTGATTTCTTTGAATTTTTTTCACAAATACAATTTTCAAATCATCAAATATTTTTTTTTAATGTTAGACAAAACCTACCTGGCCCTGAAACCTAATAACTGGTTGTGACACGTTTGGCAGCCAGAACTGCAATCAAGCATTTGTGATAACTGGCCATGAGTCTTTCACATCGCTGTGGAGGAATTTTGGCCCACTCTTCTTTGTACTTCCACTCTACCACTCCACTCTGAATGGTTCTTTTTAAAGAATTCAGGGTGGACTTGTTGGTATTTATTTTTGGTATTGTTCTGCTGCATAACATTTGAGCTTCAGGGTACAAATTGGTTGGATATTCTCCTTCAGGATTTTCTGATAGACAGCAGAATTCAAGGTTCCATCAATTCCCGCAAATCATCCAGATCCTGACGGAGCAAAGCTTTCACAGACAATCACTCTACCAGAAACATGTTTGACCGTTGGTATGATGTTCTTTTCATGTTAGTTTTATGTCAGATGTAACAGGACCTTTCAAAACGTTTGTTTGTATTTTCAAATTTATTAGGGGGATCATATTTTCTGTGACCCCCAATAAGTCTTGGCAAATATGAAATGACTCTTTGTGTTCTTTTTGGCCAGTACTGGTTTTCACCTTAGAACTCTCCCATTTTGTCCAGTCTCATACTGTTGCACTTTCTTTTTTTTTCACATTTCCTTGGACTGACATCTTTGATAACACAAAAAGCTAGCAATTAAAGTTTTGGAGCACTAGCATCGGATGAACTCTGAAAAACTCTCCTTCTTAACAAAAACATCACAATTTCTGACAGGGAACAAGGACATGCTGCAACTTTTTAATAATAAAAGATTAGTAAACAACCTGAATTTCACAAAAAAACAGATTATGGTACCTGCCACAAAAAATAAATAATCGCAGTATTCCGCTGTGTTATACCCAATACTGAACACGGGGGTGTAGGGCTCATAATGTAATCTGTTTCTCCAGCCTTATCTCCATCTCTGATTTTTCTAGATCACCTGGCTTTCCCTTCCATGGGATTGATCCCCATATGGGTGTGAGTTTTTTCTTTTTTTTTTTTTTGGGTGGGGTGAGGGGGGGCTTAGGACACTAGCAAGCTTGGTCAACAAGTTGTATCTATAAACTGCACAAACACACATATCTGTCACGTCACCCACTAAAACTGCAGCACAAACTTCCTGGATGCTCTGATAATATTTATCAGAGAACTCTACCAAAAATATTGTGAAAGACACCAACAGCAGAAGCACGCTTGACAGGTCACGTTAAACAACTCATTAGTGGATTAGACATCAATCAACTACAGCTGCTTGTGTCGGCCTGTCAATGAAAGTGCCATACGCCTCTAACAGCATCTACCCGGTGAGTTATGGAGGGAAAAAAACTAACTACTGTACAAAGAGAGGGAGGGAACCTATTCATAGATATGGAAACAATTCTATGTGCCAGGTAGTATACAAAATATAAAAATGATGAATCATTTTTAAAAAACTCAAAGGTTTTCAAGTTCCTGAAAATGTTTCACAATAAAAGCTTGTCAAGAAATTAAGGGTTTTGTTCTATCGAAATGCTATGGCTTTTAATTTGCATAGCAAACAGATTAATGTAATGCAGGAATGATAGAACTGGGACCATTTACGCTTTTTAAGTCAATTTTACATTTAAGCTGTTTCATAAACAACTAGACTATGTCATTTCTGGAGACACTGAGGTGGGATGTTACTACTGGTGGACTTGGCCTGAAGCTTGGCTGTGCTGCAGCTAAAAAGTTTAATGTTTTATGCTTTAATGACAACTGGCTCTATTAGCACATTCTTAAAATTTACATATATAAATGGGATGCAATGTGTGAAGGTTCTCCTTCTCAGTTAGAGCAACACTACATCTATCATTGTAACCATTATCTTTTCCTAGCCCCTAACCATCTGTTTCTATTATCTAGTAGACATCACACCTAAAACTTGCATTGGGTAGCGCTCTTTGGTTACATTTAACAGATGTGGGACAACATTACCAGTCACTGGAAGCCCTGTTTGTATCCACCTGAATGTTATAACCCAATGTTCACCCTGCTCTGCTTCAACTCTTAGGGGAGATATTTCTTTTTCTTTTTCTCCCTACTAAATGCCCCACTGTGTTCACAAGACTGTTGCTGACCTTGATGGCTGTTGGTATGTGGTGTCCAATGGATTCTGTCAGAGGATTTCTTAAAAAAAAAAAAAAAAAAACGAAAGAAAAGAAAACATATCTGCTTGAAGCTACTGGAAACAGCACTGATAAGAGACCTCATATTGATCTGTGAGGTCATATGAGCATGCACTTTCACCCAGTCAACAGAGCCATAATAACTAATAAATAGCTTATTGTATGATTTATTAACCACAGCTTTTTTCTATCCTTGAACATGCAGACACTTCTTTAAGAGGAGGTTGTATAATATAAAGTAAAACATGAACACATAAAAAGAAAGCATAAATATATAAAATTAAACTCTGAATGGATTAAATTAAACTTGTATACAATTAATGAGCATATCCTTAAAATGGCCTGAAAAAGAGAAAATATGCAGAGACTTTCTCGAGCTGAAGGCAGTTAACCAATGTGCACCTGAATGAAACAGTAACTCATGTAACCATTGTCAACAGCATATAAAACCTTGAAGTAAATGGGCTACAGCAACAAGGAGACCAGAAGGCGCTGGGTACCACTCAGAGCAGCTAAGAGCAGTTTCCTGCTTTTAGCTGAAAAGATATTTTCTTGGTACATTTTGGGGTAGTTAGAGCCAAGTGGGTCCCATGAAGCTATTGGACAACAAATTATTTAATTATTTATCACAAAAGAAAAAAGAAAATCTCAAAATAAATCCAGATGCTGCTTTTTTGCTATAATGCTGTTCTTTCTTTCAATTATTATTAGCCATTCATTAAGATGTTATAGCAGGCTTCAACTAAAGCCACTTTTATTATCCACTAATTAAGATGTGTTATACAAATGAAACCGCAGTTCAGTTTCCTGTTATAGTACAGTATCAACAAATTGACAGTTTAATTGACCCTCAGGGTTCATAATTTCATACAATCATGGGACCTCCTGGCCCTCCAGCATGAATAACTACAACTGAAAAGGGGCACACAGTCAGAAGGAATATTATTTAGCCTCACAGTTTCATGGTCAGCTTACATTAAACATTTAAGATTTTAGTGTTTTACTGTGGTCCATCAACAGCACTCCTATACCAACTGTCACCCAGCAAGGCTATCACACTGAATGGGGTTAATAGAGTTCAGGTGACACTAATTTGGTGGTTATCAAACCTGTGAACTTGATGCTAATGCATGCAACCTTGTGGACAATGAGCCAAGTCACCACGAGAATAAACATTTCAAGAGCACAATAAGATTACATTAACTCGACATGCAGGTCTTTGATTTAAAAAAAAAAACCTGCACAATTTGCATGCTAAAGATTTTTTGATGCAATCAGCTCTTCTGCTCTGGTTAAAAAATAATAAAAATAATCATAATTTGGTCAGTAATTTCTAAATGTTTCACTGCTAACAATCCACGTTCCAGTAAAGTAAGAACAAATGGAAAAAGATTGGAATTTTTTAGCAATACAGCAGCACAGATTCATTTACTTTTTTTTTTTGTGGCACACGCTAAGGTCTAACTTATTGTAAAATAAGAATAACAGGCACTTAAACTTAATTGTTTTTATATGCAACAAATGAAAATTTACTATAATATTTTGGACCCACTACAAGTGCCCTCTCTCTTTCCCATTCATACTGATTCAGATTAGAGTACAGTTGTCTTGTAAGGCCATCACTCACAATTGTGCTGCAGTGACCCATTCCATGGCAAGGAGAATGACTTGAAGAGCTGCGCATATTATTTCATAAGACTGCACAGTCCACCCACCTTTAACTAATGACTTGGAAGTAATGGCCTTCAACAATTTTCTATTTTTCACTGACAGTTCACATTACAGCCAGCAGCATTACAGAGAAACTAGACTGTGATAAAGGAAGAGCCGGAAAGAGACCGAGGGAGGTGAGTTCAAGTATAAATAAAGTTTTCGACACTGTCTGCTATTGTCTTTGAATAATTTTCAGCATAGTTAAAACGTGGGTCTATTAAACATTTAGCAAAAGATATAGTTCTTACCAGATGGGCTGGTCCTCTACCAAAAACTAAAAATCACTTTGATAATAATAATAATAATAATAATCTAACATGATTTGTATTTGTCTTAGCCAGATCAAACTATGTCTAATTGGAGTGACCCTGTATGTGTTGTTTCTTTTAAGCAGACGTTCTGTTAGTTGTCATGGAAACTGATGGATAATATCAAATGATCAGTGACATCTTAATAAGTTAGTGGGAAAAACATCCTAGCTGTTTAAAAACATTTATTTCAGGGTTTTTTTTTTCTCATGTCCTTAGTGTGCTTCTACTTTCTCTAAATATCCATCCATCCACTTCCGTTTATCCTTTTCAGGGTCGCGGGGGATGCTGGAGCCTATCCCAGCTATCTTAGGGCAAGGGGCAGGGCGACCTGGACAGGTCGCCAGTCTGTCGCAGGGCTGACACATAGACAAAGGCATCCATTTGCACTCACTTTAGAATGTCCAATTAAGCTATCCCCACTAAGTGCATGTCTTTGGTAGGACTGGCTGTAGGACCTGGGGAAAAACCCACGCAAACACAGGGAGAACATGCAAACTGCACACAGAAAGATCCTGGCCTGATGGTAGAATTGAACTGAGGACCTTCTTGCTGTGAGGCAACAGTGCTAACAACCATGCCACCATGCTGCCCATGGTGCAGCACAGTCGAATAACTAAAATGGGTACACCTTCTCTTTTTAATCTACCTTTAAAATGTTATTCTCCCATACAGTTCCATTTACTCGGATACCCATACTTGTTTATTTTTATTTTAACTTGGATTTTGTGTTAGAGACAACCTTGATCAGCACCATGGACAGCGCCTAATTTAATATTTGTATTGTTTATTTCATATTTTTAAGAAGGGATAAAAATCACATAATAAACTATTTTTAAATGAATATTTTAACATGTTGACCATATGAAGTTTGTGTCTACTTCACAAATCAGGCCCAGTAATGTGCAATGTGTGTCTCTCGTGCCCATACTCTGCTTTCTCTATGGAAGGGGTGTGAGTGACATTGAGGAAATCTTTGACAAGGAGCCCAACCAGTGGGTCTGAGGGAGTTAAAAAAAATCTTTGTGTTCCTGGGCCCAGGAAATTTATGAGATTCACTCAGAGTTCCTCAGGGCTCTGTGAAGCTATTTTGGTTGATGTGCATCTGTCAACTAGCATCCGGATTGACAGAGATATGTCAACTTGCCTTCCAGTGCTTCTGACTTGGCAAACTGGGGCCGAGGCACCCTGGGGCTGAGGTTCTGGTCCTGCTTTTTTAAAAACAGCAGGACCAGAAAACAGTCTTGTGTTTCACCTAGCTGTGAAGCATTGGACCACCTTTATCATCTCAAGGGTGTACATCTGTATCGTGTCCCTCTGGGTGTCACGTGGGGCATATTATTACAGTATGGCGCATCAGGTCCACTGTTCATAGGTCATACTGAGAGCTTACTTAGAAATAACTCAGACTCTTTCCTGGTGAACACGGGACTTGCCTAACCCTCACTATTCTGTTTTCAACTTTTATTGGCAGATTCTCTAGGTGCAGCCAAGGGGCAAAGGGTGGTGAATTTTTGACCTCCATAATTCACCAGAGTTATCTGCAGCTGTGTGTAAAGGCGAGGATGTAGATGAAGGAAGAGGAGGAATAGGACAAAGACTGTGGCCAGGTCCAGGTAGCCACTCCACTGAGAACGGAGATGGGGATTAGATCAAATATTTTGAGGTCTTGTTAACAACTGAGGTTTGAGTGGAGTAGGCGATTGACATGGATGGATGGATGGATGGATGGATGGATGGATGGATGGATGAATGAATGGATGGATATGTGCAGCATGAGCAGTAATATAGAAGATGTACTGGTCTACTGTACCTTGATGGATATACTGCTATTGATCACCAAGAGTACATACATATGAAACAAAGTGTATAACATATTTAATTAGGTGATGTGTAAGAATAGTTTATCATTTTTATTATGATTACCTTGCACAAAAAGATTAACAAGGCCTTTGTGTAACCTCAGAATTGGTCCTTCGGGGTCTAATTATTGTACAGAATGTAGTGTTTTGAAATGTGCAGTTTTAAACCTCTCACTTTTCCATTTATTTTCTGATTTGAAGTTCACACTGCTCTAATTGCAGTATCTGGGCAAATTCCCATCTGAGTATTTCTTTTATTTACAATAGATCTGTTATGTTTAACTGGTGCAGAGGAGACCCCTTCATACAACACTGTGTTTTATCTTCCACTTTCAAGTGCTGTACATGTTTAACTCAGAGTACCAAATACGGAAATATGTTTGAAGAAGAAAAAAGACACAAGAGAGCAAATTGTAAAAATGGTATTGATAATGGTATTTTACTTGTCTGATACCCTGTATGACAGCCAACACTTATATTAAAACTCATAATTTCAATAACATAAAAAAAAATCATCAGAAAAACAGGCGACTTCCCAACATTACATTTAAAGGTTATTTTGGATCAACCTACAGTTCTTCTGCACCCATGTTAAATAGTTCTACATGGAGTTAGGAGTAATCTGTAGTGTGTAAACTGGAACTATTTCACGCTCATCTTCAGCTCATCTTGTTTCCTCAAATAGCAAGTTGGTACTTGAATTATCTATTGCTGTCAGATTACCTACTTGATCAAAAAGACATCTGTCATCTTACTTCCTCAGCTCATGTCTCTTTACTGGCTCCTTGAGGTGTTCTCGATGCTTCCGTATACACGTTGCTGGCCATTACTGGCAGGACATTGGAGGAACAGCAGTCAGGGCGGGATATTCTTCATAATCATGATTTAGTTAAATGCTCTAAATTTAAAGACATCAGCTCTTCAGTCTTCAGTGATATTCTGGTTTATTTTATATTCTGTACATCAGGTTTTGTAAACTTAATTATGTGTAATGAGCTTAATTTTTTGCCAACCTTTTCTAAATAAAGTAGCAAATCAATTTGAGCTACTTTATTTAAAGCCATTCAAGTCACTATGTGTAGGTAGTGAACACATTTATTCAACATTCAGTATGTGAACATACAGTATCACAGCTTAAATGCACTTGACAAGGTGCCACTTCAGAGTTAGTAATAATGGTGACTCAGGGCTTGTCCACATGTGCACGGATACATAGCTTTTTCTGTGCATCTTGGTCTTTCGTTCACATTTAAACTGTGTTTTTTAGGTCACTGAAAACGGAGCTTTAGAAAAAATCCTCAAAGGATGAAGATTTTCTGAAACTCTATTTCCATATTTAGATGTGGATAAGGAAAATAAAGAGTTTGTCTTGTGAGGTAAAAGGTGTATGCCTTGGTTCATCTTATTTTTCGTAGGCTAAAGGTCAATATTGTATTGGTTATATATCTGTACCTTTCACCTTGGCATGCTCCTTGTTTTTTTTTTTCCATTTTCATGTGGACCAAGATATTTTTCAAAACAAAAGTGGGGTATTCCAATTTAAAAAATATCCATGTATGTGTGAATGTAGCCTTAATATAAGGAGTGTACTTAAAAAAATAAAGTTAATTGAAAATGTTTAATGCATGAAAAAACTCTTAAGTTGCGAGCATAGATAAACGTGTCTAGTGGCCTTTAGCTGCTTGACTAATAGTGTCTAGCAGAATTCACATCCTTCCATTCATAAACTTTCCTGTGGCATAGTATACAAACTGCATACTTAGTTGTGTAATGTAAGTTGTGCACTGATTGAACATGATGACATTTTAAAATTTCACTGTAATTGTTTTACTGTTTACAACTTGTGACTAATAATAGTAAATTCCAAAGGAGTAATGTCTAACGGGGCAACCGGGGTACCCAAGGACACAGAGGTAAGTGGAGACCATTCAACATGATTATTAAAGGAGACCCTCCTCTACATTACATTGGATGCCTATATTCACAGTGTTATAGTAGCGGACATATTATAAGAGTACCACTATATGTTTAAGTGAACCAAAGCCTATCATGTTTTAGGTCATATTCATTTTCCTTATGAATTGAATTTTAGCTGTAAATATTTACTTAGTGGTTTTTACGCCCCATTGATTAAAAATATGTTGCTCACCTGAAAACCTTTGATGGTGTAGCGACGTGCTGGATAATATATTGTATTTGAACTTTATTACCTTGCTCCGTGTCATCTGTGCAAAATGCACAGGGTCTTGTTAATCTCACCTATGCAACAATTTGTTCTTCTGCGACTGTCTTATAGAGTAGTTGTCAGCACAGCATTTTAAATTATGTTTAGTGAGCAAAGTCAGAAGCGGTGCACAGAATAGGAAGCAGAGAGGAGAGCAGGATGAGGATACAACCAGGACTTTAGATTTGAGCAGTGTGGTCAGTGATGAAGTTCTGATGTGTGGGTAACTTGAGGTTTTTGAGATTGAAACATTGTTGCCACTTATATGCACTCGTTGTGTAATATGGGTGCGTGATATATCTAGAAGCTGGTCCACTGGAAACATCTGTTGAATAATGAATTCTATAAATGAGTGTGCTTGTTATACACTGACCCTGTCCAGTCAGTATGTTAGGACCTGTGGTTAACCGGCTTCTCTCTTTTGTGCCATACTTATAGACCTTATAGTTGTCTTTATGTTACTTTAGCAAAGCTAAATATGGTTTGGGCTTGTGGTAGCCTAGTTGAAGAAGATAGTGTGAATTTATAGCATAGATAAATGTGTCAATTCCCCAGACCTCTGACTGTGGTTGTTGTCCATGGTGCTGATCAAAAGCTGGAATTATGTTAATCACATCCCTGATTATTGCTATGTGCTGTTATTCTTTGCACTCACTGTGTGTGTGTGTGTGTGTGTGTGTGTGTGTGTGTGTGTGTGTGTGTGTGTAAGAGAAAGAGAGAGAAAGTGATGCTAAGGGCCCAAAAAATGTCTCCCTTGGGGGATATCATAGTGTTGTTACACCTGTAGTAAGTTTACATGTCATGTAAAATTTAACACATAAGCACAGAACAATGCCCCAAACATATCCAGTGTGTGGTTTTATGTGCAGTGCTTGAAAAAACTCTTAGTAACAGCTAGCTAGCTAGCTAGCATTGACATCAGGATTAGCACTGACACGCTAGCTACTAGCTCTACTAAGTTTTGTTTGGTGGTGGATGCTTTTCACTAGTAAGAGCATCAAGCAACAAGAAACATCTATAAAGCAATTGTCATTTGTCTTTTTACCAGCTGGATATGTTTGCAACCGTTCTAACATCTTCACTGCATCACTTTTTTAGGGCTGTATATCACTTTCAAATAATATTAAAAACTATGACACAAAGCACAAACATATAAGTTAAGCACCGGTACATGTAGATTATTACAGTGGGAATTGAGTAAATGTGCTGAGTTGCTTGTGCTGCAACCACCTGGATCAAAAGTGTTACAGTCGACTTACACAACGCTCTGTCAAAGCCCAGCCTGCAGCCAAATTTAAACTGACTGTGACATATAATACTGGGCTTTGCTGTCACTGTGGTATTACACTTTATTTTCTCATATCACGAGTAATGGGCTAAAGTAACTATGGCACACGGAGACACACTTGTCATCTCACCGAGCAACATAAATTCAGCTGCATCCTCGTCTAAATGACCAAAAAAGTCATTAATTGCTGCATCTCCTCCTGAAGCTCCCTGCAGGGGTTCCGAGATGACAAGAAAATGAAAGCTCTGACAGCGCGTCTGCGCTTATTTGCTGTGTTGTTATTGTGCATCTTATAATGGAGAAATGTTGGAAAGGCCTAAATTGAAGAAGTAATTCATTTTGCTTTTCTAGTATACGAAACATCATACTTCATCAAGGTCGTCCACTTAATACAGGACGACTTAATGATGAAATCGATCTGAAGGCAACAGCATTTTAGCATCTGACAAAGAAAAGCCACTCAAACGCCTCTCACACAGTATGCAAATGAGGGACTGCGGTTGGATGATCATTTAAATGTACTGAAGAGCAGAATAAGAGAATGTTAACATCGATATTAAAATAAAAATGACACATCCATTGCTGAAACATATTGGTTAGTGGTGTTTTTATAGCTGTCATAGTTGCTGCTTTCAATTTCTCTCTTCACCATAACTGAGTTCATTTCATATGTGCTACACAATCATCTTGATGAAATGGGTCACTTTGCATAATTAGCAACCAGGGTGGAAATTGTGAAAGATCAAGCAGAATAAAAGAGCAGTGGTGTGTGCATCTTTGTAATGTCCATCTTTGACCAAACATTCTACCCATAGTGAATTAGCAAAGATGCATTCACAGGTCACTTATCGGATGTTTTCCGGGCAAATTGGGAAAAAGAAATGCAGTCAGCCAAATAAATAACTCTGGGTTTTAGTCCGTCTATGAAAGACGTCTTGATGCCTTGGATCTGTTAACCACTTAAAGCACAGTAGAAAGTGAGAAAGCTGTTATTATTAAAACCAAAAGGGCAATTAACACATGAAAAAAAATTCAATGCACTTGTGTCAGTAGACAATTCCAGTACACTAATTAGCAACTGACAATTCTCAGTTCAAAGTAACCTCTAGCTATTGGGCTAGTTAACCTTACCAATCAGTAACTTTATTATCTGCTAAATGTGACGAGTTTGTAGTCTTGAATTCCCAGGTAAAAACTTCATTGTTGTTTTTCTCATCTGCAATTCCCTTTTTAGATGTGTGTAGATCAGGTGTTCAGGCCAGATTATCTAATGGATCACTCAGTTCTCACTTCTAAATTATTTGTGCATAGTCTGGAGATGCTCATTATATGGTTGAAAAACAAATAATGGTTCCAATTGGTGCGGGGACATTGTCATTGTTTATGATTGGAAATAAACAAGCAAAAAAACAAGCTAAAAGTCCACCATAGCTTTTAGTTTTAGCATTATATTTCAACAAATTAAAATGAGCTGACCCGAGCTAATCTAATAATAGGTTACCTCTGATCAGCTCATTTTCCAGCTGCTTGGTCTGATAGTAGCAATGATACTGGGTATTTGGTTACATGCATGAAAAGAGCTGGATCATATGTGAGGGTGAGTGGCCGGTTACCAGTCAGGGCACTGGCTGGGCAATCGATGCATCTCTAGTATTCATTGTCAAAAAATTCATTGTCAAAAAGATTTCCTTTCACATTGTACCATAAAGGTACAATGTGAAAGGAAATTTAGTAAGGTTAGTAATAAGGTTAATTTGTTTCTATTTCATCTCATTTATTATTCAAGTAAATTTTATAAATGTTGTCCACTGTGGAGTGGACTAAATTAATGTTAAGCAAATGTAATGAAATTGCTGTAAAACTATGTGTAGTTATTCTGGTGAGTATAACATATGTACACACATATTGTAGTAGACACATTACACAACATTACACAAATCAGCTTTTATATGAAACTTATGATCAATATTTTTGAATATTTTATTTTTCTGGTTACAAGCAGTGTGTATTGATATGTTAAATTTATATTCACAAAGGTCATTAAAACTAATTTTATATGTACTATTATTATTATTATTATTATTATTATCATTGAACGCTTATTTGTCAGCGCTATGAATAGCTGCCATCAAGGCTTCTTAATTTTTGCATTAACTGTAAAACTTTGTTTGCACTATTCATAGTATTTGCTACAAGGCTGCTATATAGCAGTTGAAGAAAAGGAATACTGAACATAATTTAAAATAAAAAGAGATTCAGGATCGCTCTAATGTATAACTCTAACTCTAAGTTGTTGACCTGTAGATTTTAAAAAGGAACAGTGGCGCTTGTTATTCTCGGGGTCCCCGTCTGATATGTCAGTTTTACTTAAAATGTCATGGATTTTTTTTTCAAGTCTTGTCTTGTAAACCTGCATGTCATTCACTTGTCATAAAATGCTTTTGTGAACCATTTAACGAAAGAATGATTTAATACATCCTGCAAGATACTTTTATCGGGGAGTGGAAGTCTGAGCCTGTTTTCTATTTGGTGTTCAGTGTAAAATAAAACCTTTGCATTCACTATTTTCCAAAACATGTTTTCCTCTAAAGCATTACAGCTGTGTTGCAGATCATAGGCTATGTTTATACAGTGGCAGCCAAACAGCAGGATACGACGCCATGCATATGGAAAGCGATCCAAGATAAGGAGATTGAAAGAAAACATGAGAGAATGGTATTTTACCTACAAGTGGGCTTGAAATATTACAAATGCTATATTTCGCGAAACGCTGTTTCAGTAGTCCTGTGCACGTCTATGTTAAAACTCTTTCAGGAAGCTAGTGGTGACATTAAGAATGCCACTGAACTAAGCATGGCACTGAGTACATAAAGAGCACTCAGCGGTGTACTCTCCCCTGCTTCCAGCATGATTTTTTTCCACATTAATCTCTCTCTCTTTCCTGCTGAAATCATGACACGGATTCCCATATTACTGTGCTGGCTGCACTGTGATCAAGTATTTTGTGCTGGATTTGCAGCAGGAATTGGAAGACTGTGTGACATACAAACTGAACTAATGTAAACCCAAGGGAGCCAAAAGCTGTGCAAATGCAGCATGTCATTTTCAAGCAGTGTCTAATTTGTGTAACTGAAACCAAAAATCTGAACATTTAAATCAGTATGACAGGCAGAATAATGTTGTGATTTTCAAAATAATTACTGCTTAAAATCCAAGATGCATTATGAGATATCGGTCAAGTTTTCAAACGTGTGTATCCTATACTGTATGTAAAAAGGAAACAAGAAAGATGTCAGAGAGATTTGTGTCTGCTTGAGAGCCCCTGGGGTTTAGAGCTGTTCAGTTGCAAAGTCTGTAAAACACCACCTAGCTAGAGAGATCTGTCCCAAGAGGATGCACATGCAAAAGCCCTGTCAGCATGCAGTTAAAAGAAAGCAATAGGCAGCCTCTCTGTTTTTTGTACATATAAAACAATGGTTGAACACACAACAAAAGAAAATGCTGACAAAGGTGAAGTGCTGCACTCTGTTTGTCCTGTCTCGTGCAAAGCACGTGGAATTTATGAGTGAGTGCAGACATCCATTCTTTATTCTTCTCTTTGCTCAAGTGCCTAAACAGGCTAATGTTTTAGCTCAATGGATGTGTTCGTGATGAAAACCAGAACAAAAATAAATAAATAAATAATATGGGGTATTTTTCTTCTGGTGTTTGAGCACTCTTGATGCAAATCAGTACTAATGATACACAGTGGGCTCTCAAAACCATTATCAGAGTTGAGTGTTTTTCCAAAATATCACTCGCTAGTCCTCCAAATATCTGTGGAACTTAAGATAGACTGCATGAATTTGATTATCGCAACTTTTGTCAAACTCACTGCTCTAGTTAAGAATCGATATTACAGAGAACTATAATGTTAAAAACACTCCCTATATAAGTAATATTTATCACCTTGTTACAACACAGTTGTTTACTGGGAAACCCCAGGTTCTGACATTCATGTAGATTTTACTCTTAAATGTACCATCTGTTTAGGTAGGTGGCACACAGTAGGTGGTAATAGCCTTCCCGGGCACTTCCACAGTGCTCCAAAAAACCCCTCTGGAACAGCCTCAGAAACATGAAATTGACCTGCCTTCCACCCTGTAACCCAGGTGAACTGGACTGTTTTGGAGGCAAGTGGATTAAATGTGGCTGAACACATGGTTTTTGAAATAACATTTTATCAGCTTTCTGTATTGACCCCTTTTCCTAAAAGCATTTTGACTTTTCATATCAAAAAAGCAGCTAATGAAGGACTACCTGGCTCAGTGCCAGGACCATGCTCTTCTTCACACTACTTTATGAAGGTAATAAATAAATAAAGTATATTAGAATGAACAGACCACAATGTGAATGCAGTATTAAATGTATATCTTGTTAAGGACTCTGCAAAGCAATTGTAGGGCAAGCAATACTGCTATTATCAATTATTCATAATTTCTTAAATTGCATTATTAATGCTCTTATAATTTTACACAATATGTAAGGATGTGTTGGCATGGACTGTGTCTGACAGAAGCACTGTTGAAAATAAGTATTTGTCCAATTTCAACACAAACATGAAATTTGCATGCTTGGTTTTCAAGCTATACATTTCACGAATAAACTTTGAACTATCCCTGTCTTAGTTAGGACTGTTTTAGCCTTGTGGCTATAAGCTTGCCTCGCGCTTTTACTGAGAATTTTATGCAGTGTTATTTTGGACTTGACTTCTTGGGCATGGACATTTTTTCAGGGCATTATCTATTCAGAGTCATGCCTCCACTTAACCCAGTGGAATTCATGCTGTACAGTTTTAGACAAGATTTCCAACAAACTGAAGGCTCAAACAATTATCTCCTGCAGGGACAAATCCTGCTGGGTGCTAGTGGAGTTGGATGCAATAAATGTATCTACCCCTAGTCACCTGGGTCTCAGTGGTCATAAGGTGTAAACAAACCTTTCTACTTTGCCTAGATAATTTTTTTTTTCACTACAAGCCACATTTATCAATTCCTACATATGCATTGATGTCTTTGAACTGTAGAAAAACATCACAGCACCCATATAAACTCACACAGATACAGGGAGCTCATGTAAACCATCGGAAAAGCCACATGAAGGTTCAACCCAGAATCTTTTTGGTGTGAGATAACAGTGCTAACAGCTGCAGCACTGTGTGGCATGTGACAGTGTTCCTCGCTCCCTGCTTACTACAGAAGAAGGCATAACATCTACACAAGAGATGCCTGGGTCCTGGTGCAATAAGTCAATGATTAAAAGAATACCAGCAAATCTAAAGCACAATAGCTAAAAAAATAAATAAATAAAAGAATTGAGGTATTCAATACTGGTGAAAGTCCAGACCTCAAAATGATTGAAATGCTGTGGCAGGATGTTAAGATAGCTACGCATAAACAAATACCTGTGAACCTGAAAGAATTGAAGCAACGCTAGAAATGAGTCAAAAATTCCTCCACAACAATGTAAATAATACTGGTAACTGCCAGTGCTACCCCTCAAACTCCTAACAGACACACCTATGGTGTCAATTTTAAAATCCTACATTGCCTTGGTCTCAAGTTATCACAAGATTTTCAGAAAACTTAGTCTGACATTGAGATTCAGGTAACTGAGATTCAAACTCATTCAAAAGTTTTAGAAGATGCACCTATGTTATCAATTTGAAAATCTTAGGTGACTTATTTCTTGAGTTATTGCATCCACAAGATGCAACAATCTGGGCTATCCTCATCTGTACCCCTCAATACCTTTGGATCTCTAGCATTAAAGCGTAATAAAACAATAGAATTTCAGTGTTTCATCAAAAAATGCTTGACAGACTATGCAGCATGTAAAGAGCCTATTTCTGCATTCTGATTTATAGACCACCTAAATCCACAACTAACATTTTAGGTGGTTTTGGTAACAGCCATTCCAGACTGAATAGTACCCTTTTAAAGTAAGAGGTCCAAAAGCTATCGCTCAGGCTTGGGATAATAGAAAATATTTTCACAGAACAGAATCATTTAGAAAGCACAAAGAAAATGGTCATACGATTGAATGTACACCTTGACTCTCTAAAGACCTTGATGTAAAAAAAAATAAAATAAAAAACAGTCAATGAAGCAAAACTCCTGATCAAATTGTTGTAGTTTGTATCCGGTTTTAAATCCTGTTTGATAATTGATTGTGATGGCTTCAGTATTTAAACAACAAAATGGCCATGTGTGCTATATATAATATATATGTGTGCTATATGTAATTATATAACTATAATTGGGTTATTGTTGCAAATCTACAACCCAACAAGCAAAAAAAAAAAAAACAAAAAAAAAACTCAGCTGCTAAATAACTGTTTAAGACATCTGATATAGCCAAAATTATGTTACCCTAATGACTCTTCATGGGATCTATGCTATATGAAGTATCTGATCTCTTTGCCATAAACCACCCAGTATATAACTGGTGCTTCTTTATTCCTGTGGCCTAGCTGAAAACAAGATGTTACAGAGCTCTAGAGTACATCCCTAAGCCATAGATGATGATGATGATAATAATGATTATTATTATTATACTAATAAATGAAAGACATTAACTATAACAAGCCTGTTGTTCTCTTGATATCCTCACCACCTGCAGAAACTCTTGCTAGCAAGTCTGTCCTTACGTTTAAATCCTAATAAGGCATGAAATAATTTGCCCCTTTTTCAGAAAATCCTCACAATACACCACTATAATAAGGGGCTGTGAAAAAAATATAAAAATAAAGTTAATAGAATAGGAAGTATTTCATTTATGACCAAAATTGTTTTTATTTCTTCCTTTGGTAACTTATATGTTTTAGCATGGGTCTATTTTTCAATGTATCTCAGATATATGACTTTTATGAGTGACTCCAGAACAGTGTTTTGTGGAGTACCTCAGGGGACAGTTTTTTTCATTCATTATTATGCTAACATGGGGTGACACAAGGCACAGGTTTTTATTCTGCATTTTTATGCAGATGACACACTGCTTTAGTTCTCTGTTCTTTCTCTCTTCTGAACTCATCAGTAAGATCCAGTTAATTTCAAGGGTGGATTGGCTGTCAGATAATTTCCTTTAACTATGATTAAGTCTGACAGCCTAGAAAATAAACAATAGGTTTTTGTGCTCCCCCTAAATTGAGCATCTTTTTTTCAAGCAACGTGACCAAATAGCAAGTAAAATAAATTTGAAGTGCTTAAAAGTAAGCGATGCATGTCATTGGAGAAAAAGTTTTAAATCTAAAAGCAAGAACAGTCATAAGCTGAGAAAATCTAATAGGTATTGAATCATGTTGCCTTGATATTTTAATTTTTCTCAACATTTCTATGGTTTAATTAATCTTTCCACTCATTGGTTAATTTCAGGATTTGTTAGCAAACAGAGAAATCCAAAGTTAATGTCATACTTCAGACAACCTATGCAATCACATCTGACCATTACACAATAGTTTGTTTTCTAGCTGTGTTACCTCTTGATGACACTGCTATCAGGGCGCCGTGACTCAAATGAATCACTGGAAGAAGCTGCTTTTCTTTAGAAGTGATTTTACTTTCCAATGTCAGTATATGAAGCTTCATTATTATCATTATTATTATTGTATGGCACTCATTTTGAAGCAAAAGACAAAGCACTGAAAGGCTATTAAAGTCCTATGTCCGAGTTCTGCATTTTCCAAAGTAAAAAGAAAAGAAGTTAAGACAAACAACACTGGCCGGTTTTAAATCAAGGAACATCATGCTGTTATTTTTATGAGGCATGAAATGTATATATAAATGCTTCTATTTAGTAAGAGGTGACTTGGCATCCATTTATAATAGTGAGTTTCATTAAAAAACAGACCTTATCTGAAAAAGTACATGGCAAAAAATGTTTTTTTTATTGGTAAATAGTGTGAAATTAACAAATAAAAGCTGGAGGTGGAAGGCAGCACATATTGTTTTGGGTAATCACGCTTTTTGTGTGCATCTATATTTTAATATGTACTGCGCATTAACACTTAAGAAAACAATATAGTAGTTCACAGTACAGTCATGCACTTTTTGATTGTGCTATTAGATCCTTCAACTAATGAAGAAATTAGCATCACATGTTGACACGCTGAAATGAATTGGCAATGATTTTAACCATTCTTTTTCGAGGTAGGGTGTATCAGACATAATGCCTTTTTATCTGTTTGTTGCATAGTAAAATTGTCCATTGTGACATTTAAAAAAACTTGTAGGAGACAGAACATTGCAACCACAAAAAATCCAAACAACTTTCAAATGTCAAGTCAGCATTTTATAACTTCCAACTCTATTAAAAGTGTGTATTCAAAACCTTAGACATGTTTTGGGGTTAATAATTGATTTGTAGTTACATGGCATCCTATTTTGCGAAATGCAGTGAAACTAAACAAAGTTCTTCAAATTGGCAAGTTTCTAAAGGTTATAACCACTATTAGGGCTTTTGTAATGCATCCAAGAACATCATGGATGTATGATTTTAAGGTTTTCATCCATTACCAATTGCCTAAAATCAGAATTCACAACATCTTTCAGTTTCTGATTGGTTTTCCAGGTCTTTGTAAAAGCAATAAAAAAATGCCTCTCCTTTTCTGTCTGTGCAGCCTAAGCTGTCAGCTTCATGTAAAAAGCAGATGCCAGATTGTCTCAAGATGGTGGATTGTAGACTTCAGGGACTGAGCTTGTAGTAGCTGTAACAGAATGATATATATCTTTCATTCACTAAGTCAGCAATAGTAATTACTAATCATTTTGGAGTTGTCAAGGAAAAGGTCAGATCATCACTGGATTGGTGCAGGCTAATGTCACACAGGACTGTGCAATTTAAATTTCATTTTAAAGAAAATCTATTTCTCAACAAAATGAATGCATTCCCATCATAAAGTGAATGGGCGTAAAATTACGTTTTGAGGTGTCCAAAGTGCAGTGTTGTTGCTCTGGTCCAAAGCAGTTTATAAGGTCAAAAAACCTTCCCCTTGGTTCAAAGTTGGACTGAGGAATTAATTTCCCACTTGTAGCATCATGAGGAGAAAGTACCGTAGACCAGTGGTTCTTAAACTTTTCACGATGAGTACCACCTCAAAAAATATATGGCTCTTAAAGTACCACCCTTATGACTGACATTGAAGCGCAGTAGTATAGGCCTATTTAACACCACATACAGTTTACAAGAGACAATTTTATTGCTTATATCAATGTTACTTATTTAACTATCATAAACAGGATGTAACAAGTGATAATAATAACACCTGTACTGCATTAAAACATTCACTGCAGGTGGGATATCCGGTCTTTAAGTGATGGCCTATGAACCCTGCTTGTGGGTCCAAACTACTCTGCGTTTATTAACATGTTTTCAACATGTTTTAATGTTTTGTATCTTGTTCAATTTAATCTCAACAAGCTCCTAAAAACAGTCAGTGATCACTGTCGGCCTCTCTCGGTTTTACCTACCACTATTCATTTTAAAGCTCAGTTTTTAAAACTACAGCCCAGCCCACGCAGCAGTAAAATAATGACTAACCTCGTATGGTGTATGGACAGTGTTGGGAAGGTTACTTTTAAAATGTATTCCATTACAGAATACCGAATACATGCAAAATGTATTCTGTAACGTATTCCGTTACGTTACTCAATGAGGGTAACGTATTCTGAATACTTTGGATTACTTAATATATTATCATGCTGTTTACAACTACGTGAATGTACTATTGCTGTGATTTATTACTGTTACTGAAGGTCCGCGGCTCCGAACCGTAGTAAAGGGACATCTGGCTAATACATCGGGTTCGTGTCGGGCTCGTAGCTGAAAACTAGCTTTACTTTGTTGTCTGGGTCAACTTTGCTAGCGAGAGACAGAGAGAGGCATTGAAAGGCTGCTCCAACGGAACTTATTTTTTCCGGAGGAAAACACGAACACCGTGTACAGTTGAGTCTTAATAGCTTACTTACAAATGGGCTCGTCAGGCACTCTTCTTGGCTGCAGTGGTTATTCTTATATTTACATGCTTCCAGCTCCCATTTTTGCTCCGTGACAGCTCGGACTTTTCCTTTCTCTCCCTCCCTCGCTCACAGACACATAACGTGTATGGTAGTCCAGACTACACTGCCCATGAGGCTACATTCTTTAGGGCCATGCCTGTAGCATTCTGCCTTTTAGCGTAGCACAACAACAACAACAAAAAAGCGCTCTCTCACCCAGGAAACACGCAGAGAGAGAGAGCGTCACCCTGTAACCATGGCAACCGTAACGCTGCCGCCTGGAACAACAGAACTTAGCTGTCAAACAAACCCAAACAGTCCTGACCCGCGACAATATGAAACAGGAAAGTACCGCTGTGTAATCCATTTATTTCAACAAAGTAACTGTATTCTGAATACCACCTTTTTAAACGGTAACTGTAACGGAATACAGTTACTCATATTTTGTATTCTAAATACGTAACGGCGGTACATGTATTCCGTTACTCCCCAACACTGTGTATGGATTATCTCAGTTGTTCTCCTGACTGAAGTTTGGTCTGTTTACAGGATCCTGCCATGCAGTTGAATTTGTCCCTAACCATCAGTAACCCTCGCATTAACTTTTATCGTGTGGAAAAAGGTTAGCGTTCATCCTCAAGCTTCACTGTGCTAATGTGTTTATATTATGCTAACCATAGCTGTGTAGCTAGTGATCACGTAGCACATCATTATATGCCCGCTAGTCCAACTTCACTAACCCTACAAATGTCATTACTGTTTAGTTTTCTGTCTTTATTTATGTCGGAAGTAATAGCAGAGCTGTACGTTTTAATTTTTCAGAAATCTCTCAATCAAAACATAGTATATTATTTAATCTTAAAAAAAATGGGGGGACTTCCTACATACCACTAGAGGGAGCCCATGTACCAACAGTGGTACACGTAACAGTTTGCCATAGACTGTACTAAAGAGTAGGGGTGCAACGATACACAAAATTCACGGTTCGGTTCAGTTCGATACTTTGGTGTCACGGTTCGATATTTTTTCGATACAAAAAATGTTCATGCCTTTTTAATTTGTCATTTATTAAAATTATAAATATATATTTTAACTCAAAAGTACAGTTTTTAAATTTAATGTTGCTGAAACAACAAAATAATTAAAAAAATAAATCTATCTGATCAAGAAATCACTAATCTTTGGAAAAGAGAGTTTATTACAGAGAAAGTGCTCTTTCCAAAATAAAAGCTATACTATACGCTTCTTCTGGGGTATATTCTCAGCAGCATATTAAACATATCAGGTCCCCATAAGGAGAATCATGTGCTAACGGCTGTCTAAATGACTCAGGTAAAGTTTGTAGCATGCGTGCTTGTTGTTTTTGTCTGCTTCCACTTGTCTTTGCACTAGGATGATGTCGGCGTAAATGTGTAGTCATATTCATTGTGTTCCCACTAGTGCTGTCAGCGTTAATCTCGTTAAAATGACATTAACGCCATAACGCGGCAAATCTCCGTTAACGAGTTACCGCGGATCACCCCATGCGTGGGGCTGGACGGCGTCAACACGTTAATGAGCTAACTGCGCTAACGCACTAGTTCCCACCAATTGAGCATTGCGTGGCACATCCGACATACTGTTTTACTTTTGTCCATGACGCGCTTACCATCAGGGTCATGCTTCACATGAAAACCAAGATAGTTCCAAACGCCAGATCTGAATGAGGGTGGGGGAGGTTCAGTTTCGGGTAGCGTTGAGGCAGTTGCCATATTGCAACGAGCTTAGCTTTTGTCCACTGCGCTCAGTGGATCTGCGCTCGACAGTGCAGCCTAGGCGGAGTAGTCGAACGCAGATCCACTGAGCGCTCAACACAGACAGCATCGTCAGAAGAAAAGTTGATAAAATAAATAAAAAATTTTGTATTGTTCGATACATATGCGTACCGAACCGAAAGCACTGTATCGAACAGTTCAATATCGATACGAGTATTGTTGCACCCCTACTAAAGAGAGCACCAAATCACGGTTAACATCAGTTATCTAGCTTCAAAGTGAACAGCTAGGGATGACTAGATGACTAATCATCACTATTGTTACTAGTCGGTACTAGACCTACAAGTCGTTCAGTCAGTTTGTTTTACATTTTAATTTTTGTCCAGTGCTGGTAAATTGTTGTGTTCTAAATATCATGCAGCCATATGCCAGTACTACGGTTTACATTTTAGGACATCGTCAGGTCTCAGGAAAAAAGTCGTCAGGTATCAGGAAAAAAGTTGTCAGGTCTCAGGTCTCAGACAAAAAAATGTCAGGTATCAGAAAAAAAGTCATCAGGTATCAGGCAAAAAAATGTCAGGTCTCAGTTCTCAGGAAAAAAGTTGTCAGTTCTCAGACAAAAAAATGTCAGGTCTCAGTTCTCAGGAAAAAAGTCGTCAGGTATCAGACAAAAAAATGTCAGTTCTCAGTCTCAGGAAAAAAGTCGTCAGGTCTCAGAACACAAGTTATCAGACAGAGAGAAAATCTTCCTGCAGGTGGCGCTGTTGTCATGTGCCAGCCGAATTGATTTCCACATACGTCATCAACGTGTGACAGTGGAAGAACGTAAGGTCATTGACCTCACCGGAATTCTACCACAGTTCATGTTCCTAACGACACAACGTAAGTTTAACTTGCTCTCCCTTTTGTCCATACTTTTGCCACAGTTGCGTTATATTAAGTTGCGGTTAGGTTGTGAAAGTTACATAACGCATATCAGAGAAGGAAAGCTAATTTTGTATGATAAACTAAGTCAGCACTATTTTTGTCTGGCTAATTCAGACTTCAACCCTAGAAGTTTTAAAACTCTTCTCAGATGCCTCTCACTGTTAAAACACAACACAGACTTACATTATTAAAGACAAAGTGCATCTTTTGTCATTTTAGAGATTTGTCATGGAAACTGTATCTCATAAAACACATGCTTTTGAAATGCAGACTTACCTTATTTTATGCCTATATGAATTCAGTACACAGCTGATTTCCCTTTGTTTTAAGCCTTTCTTGAACAATGTTATTATCATTGTATCTTGAAAGGTTAAGTGTGACAACAACAGTCTAATTGATCACCCACCTCTTACACTTACCATAAGTAACTAACCGGCAAATTATTAAACCTTTTTAGGTGGTAATTACACTAAAAGCAGCATCTATTCAGTGTACACAAATGAAATATTATGTGTAGCAAAAAAATACACTTCTTTGATATTCAATTCAATTCAATTCTATTTATATAGCGCCAAATCACAACAACAGTCGCCTCAAGGCGCTTTATATTGTAAGGTAGAACCTACAATAATACATACAGAGGTGTATGTATGAAAGAGGTGAACAGTAGTTACTAAATAAGTTGTACTTTTGTCATTTATTTTTAATGCTCGATTAAAAAAAGTATTTTTGGAAGAGTCATAGAAACCAGCCAAAGTCGGATACTCCTTTCATCTTCGTCAGATGACATATTGCAGCAAATCTATAAACAACAACAAAAAACAACATATCGGGATCACAAAATATCTTGACAGTAGCAACAGAAAAAAGAGAAATAAAGAAAAACAGTGACGGAAAGGATGCAGGCTCCTCGTAAGCTTTCAGCTTGTCCATTCGCTGAAACGTATATAAAACAATTACTAACCAGTTTAAATTTAGATCACCACTGTTGCTAGCTAGAATGAATTAGCCAGACAAAAATAGTGCTGACTTAGTTTATCGTACAAAATTAGCTTTCCTTCTCTGATATGCGTTATGTAACTTTCACAACCTAACCTCAACTTAATATAACACAACTGTGGCAAAAGTATGGACAAAAGGGAGAGCAAGTTAAACTTACGTTGTGTCGTTAGGAGCATGAACTGTGGTAGAATTCCGGTGAGGTCAATGACCTTACGTTCTTCCACTGTCACACGTTGATGAGTATTTGGAAATCAATTTGGCTGGCACATGACAACAGCGCCACCTGCAGGAAGATTTTCTCTCTGTCTGATAGCTCGTGTTCTGAGACCTGACGACTTTTTTCCTGAGAACTGAGACCTGACATTTTTTTGTCTGATACCTGACGACTTTTTTCCTGAGAACTGAGACCTGACATTATTTTGTCTGAGACTGAGACCTGACATTTTTTTGCCTGATACCTGACATTTTTTTGTCTGAGACCTGACAACTTTTTTCCTTATACCTGACGACTTTTTTCCTGAGACCTGACATTTTTTTGTCTGAGACCTGACAACTTTTTTCCTGAGACCTGACGATGTCCTAAAATGTACACCGTACAGCAGATGGTGCATTGCTGTTTAGAAATGCCATGAATCTGTTAAGCTAGGCCTGTTCTTTTCGTTAAAACTATTATTATTACTACTTCTATTAAGTAATAAATTAATTTGTCACATTTCAATAACATGTGAACATCTTTTGTAGTAACATATTTTCATACATTTTTCACACGTTTTGGTTTAAGTGTTTTTCTTCCTTATTGTCTATTTGTGGTATAATGTACAATGATCCAGAATGGATCCATGAGTCTACTTCCTCAGGTTGAAAAGCAAATTCAGCTAAAGGGGTTGAGTCCAATTTAGCCAAACTAAAATGAGCATATGTGAAGACTCCCTTAGTCATGGTGAATGTAATAATACTACTTTTCGAGGAGATTATATAGAGTTTCTTCTTTTACTATTAAAAGTAAAAGACACAAAATACTGGGTCTGCATTTAAAACCAATCCTAATTGCATTGCGGTGTAAAAATGGTACCAATATTGCAGTTAATAATCAATATTTGTTTATAATACAAGAATAACAAACTAAGTTAATCATTCTTGCCTCAAGCACTGAAGCCTGAACTATAGATATAGTGAAATTTGATTAGAGACTATGTTGTTCCCTCAAAACAGTCTGCCTTTTGAGAGTATTTTGCTATGCAAATCAATATTATTTAATAAATTACAAGATTACATTGCAAGACAATAATAGACAACTGCATATCTCCTACCTTTAAATGAAAAAAACAAAAGCATCAGATTAGCATAATTTCAACATCAGGGATTTCTAATTTGACAGACAGCTGACTAACATCTACCTTTTTTCAGGCACAGGAATGTGCTCACATGCCTGAACACTGAACACCAAAACATCTGGTACCTTGGAATCTGTGTCAACATATAATTAGAGCTTATTCAGTCACTACAAAGGGCTTGCGTCAGGTGAAAATGACTGTAACAGGTAGGTAATAAAATTGGTCTAGCATATGCACAGCAGACATTAACATGACAGATGGCTACAATGGTAGTAATGATAAAAATAATTTACTGTAGAAAAAGAATAATGTTTATATCATCAACTAATAAGACAAGTTGACACATCCTTGTTAAAGTAAAAACTAGAACTTCACCAGTCATCAACTTGAATTTATGATTGCTAATGCTTGCAACAGCAGAAAAGGACTTTCCTGACAACGTGATTAATAATTTTCTATGTGTGGAAAAGTTAACAAAGCCTCTTTGTGCCAAAGATATCTCACCAGCAACAGACACCCTTAAGTGGTTGTTCATCAAATTATATCAACATGGAATACATTTTCTTTTGTAAATATAAACAAGGCAGAAGTAAACACATTGTCCCCCACAAATCATGCACTCCATTAGTGACAAAATGTCTTTTGACCTGTAATTTAAGCACCTCCTGTAGTGCAGTTCAGAAGAAGGCATAATGCAGTGGCCAAATGGAAAAAGCTTTGCTTGAAATATATGCACATGCAATATTTATATATTAGGGACCAGAGTACAGGAATGTCATCCTCGAAATAAAGTTACTTAAACTGATTTATTTTAAAAAAACCTGAAAGATATTCCTTCACCTTCTTAGTAAAACACTACATGACTTGGCAAATAAGAACATCTTGACCCCCAAAACATTACAAAATATAGAACCTCTTCATCCAAATTTTTGAGCACAGTACATGTTGAACAAAGAAAAATAGGCCCTTGTTGTGCTTGTACTAGCATCTATGCTAGTAGAAGCTCCACTTAAACACTCATAAACATGCCCTGTTTCAAATAGTAGGTCGATTATGTGTCCAGGTAATCCTGGCTAACCAAAAATTCAGGCTTTGTACTACGTACAGCCAGTCAAAGCTCTGATTATGAGCACAGAAGCCCCACCCAACTGCTGTTCAAAGTAATTTTAATAGGGACAACCAGTCAGAAAGGAGGGTTATACTGAGGCCAAGTAGAGCATACATGGATTACAAGGACTGTTTTAAAATATGAATAATAAAGAACTGCTCTTGTAGATATGCAGAGCTGAAAAGACATTTTTTAAAATAATGAACCATGGTCAACACACAATCTGTAGCTAATATCTTTATAATGCAAAACTTCAAATTATTTGTCTCTAATACAACTTTGGTTATTAAAAGCTCAGCTGAAAACAAATAACCCTGAACAATTAAGCAATGACAGACACATATGGCAAATAGCTTCTGGACAGAGTGCAGCATTTGGCACTTGAAGAATAAAATCTTTCCCTAATGAGTTCTTAAAAAATAAAAACTAATTCTAAAAAAATATTTGTGCCCCATAATCATCTTAAAAGCCAGCTGTTTGCTAACAAGTTAAGTGGCAACAGTAAGTCAGTGTAATAGTCACAGCTCGTTTTTGCTTTCCTGGAGTGTCTAAAAAATGTGTTTGTGGATGTCTTGTGACTTTTACGTGATGTCTGGATCAACACACTGAGTGACATGAACTTAACCAAGGACCAGAAGAAAGTCATGGACCTAAAAGCTAATTTGTTGTCAGCCTTGTTGTTAGGATGGTTAATTTTACAATAAATTCAACGTAAAGATTTTCACAGTATCATTGAATGTAATGTGAACGAGTGCACGAATAATACATTCACTGTAATGCTGTATATAATAGACTGAACCAAGGAGTCAGTGGGATTGAAAACCGACTCACGAAAGCAGTGCAATGTTTTGTCTAGCAAGAAGGATTAAGATTTTTTTTTCCTAGTTTTTGAAATGAAAGTTTGAAATTGAATTTTTCCAGACATCCGAACATCATATAAAGATCATGTTGTGAATGGGCTTATGCCTATTTCGTGGCTTATAGTCAGCTAGACCTGAGAGGTGAGTTACAGAGAGACATAAATGGGTTAGTAAGGTATGTTGAATGTAGTTTTCAATGTCACAATGTCAGAATATTTTTACATGTATGTCACCTTCAGGTCATTATTAAACAGTCATTCACACAGTAGATTATACATGGCAGCTTCATTTTATTTTGCCTACAGCTTCAGAGATCACTTAGTACTCAATAACACAATGTTATTTGGGTAATTGCATTTACATCTATGCAAGGCTGATGCAAGTACTGAACACTGTAATAGGGGATTTGAGTCTTTCAGGCAGACCAATCAGAATGAATATCCACTGTCTGCTTTACTCAGCTCAGACTTGCCTGTCTTGCTTGAGATTCAATGGCAAGTTACCAAAAGTTTTTGGATTATAATATTTGGTAGAAGTCATCTGAACTCTCTCTAGCTCTTGTGAAGGGTACTTCCCATTTTCTGCTCACCTGACTTCCATAGCTGATGCAAGTATGTTTCTTTCACATTTCCAGTCTCAGTCTGATACATGGTTGATCATTGTTGCTATTTTTGCTATGGTAGATCCACCTTTGGGATTTCCTTCTCAATTGGAACAAAGAACTTTGAGAGGGATGCATATTTCTGGCAGAATAAATACAGTAGGAGTTGGGAACAAGTAGCAATTGTTTGACTTTAATTCTGAAATCTAAGTCATCATACTGTAGCTTGTAAATCTAGCTCGAAAATTTGGAGAAAGGAACAGTTGTGAATGTTTTATGTGTGACCTTTTATTTAATAAAAAACAAAAATTACACATTTTGACTGCCTACAGTTAAGGATTTGAGTTGGGGTTGTCACAGATGATGACTTAGGCCAGAGATGGTTTTCCAAAGCCATGATCTTTGATATATTTGTTAAATTTTATTAAGCAAATATAGTACGCTTATAACCAATTTTGATGCATTAGAGGCTGCTAGCACCATCTCATTCATTGTGAATGTGCAGGGGAAGATAATGGGTTGGAAACCAACTTGATGTGACTAATAATAGGCCAAATTTATCAAAAATTATGGAAAATGCAGTAGGTATCTTAATCTTGTTTAGGCCCAGGCATTACCACAAAGGTTTAGTTCTTAAGTTTAAGGGGTCATCCCATTCTTAGAAATACCTAAAACATTTTTTACCACAACCCTGTGTAACTTAACACCTTGACATCTAGTTATTCGCCTTGCCCTCTACCACTCAATGAGCCCTATAGGGGGATACATCGTGATTATTTTAGAAGTAGGACAAGGCATATCTATTTAAAGTCTAGATTAGACTTTCAAATCCACTTTCACTTTTCACATAAAAAGTGCTATGGTTTACAGTCCAACTCAACGCAATATTTATTTGAAAATGCTTTTTAAAAGCCAACATATCAAATATTGAAACTCAGAAATATAACTGTTTTAAATATATTTTTATTTTGTTACTAACAATACATTGAAAATAAAGATGGAGCAAAGGCCATGTTTACCTTTGTGATTCACCCCTTCTTGCGCTTTGTGTTTTGAAAATTAAACATTTTCAGTTCTTTGCTTGATATCAGACTTCAGCTGTTTGGTAGGTTGGGCCCTTCTGTCTCATATATTTTTTAAATGTGCAAAATGTGAATTTAGAGGCCTGTACTACACAGCAAACCCAGGGTAACATTCCATTATCTGGCCACACTTGAAGTGAATGACACGAATGTGGTCATCAACTCAAAACGTTAAGCCAGGGTTCCCCAGTCTAGATTAGACCATACATACATGAAAAGTGTGGTGTTGAAAGTGCATGACAAAAAAAACCCTGAATTCCTCTAAAGCCTAAGATTGAGAATGTAGTACGTATCAGTTTAAATGGTTTGGAAATCAATTATTCTTCTACTTAAATTTTAAACAGCATCTCCTTCTTTAATGAGAGGCAATAAACCCAGGTCTTTCTTGTCATAAGGTCACAGTGCCACAAATTGTTTTTCACCTCCAACTTTGCTGATGCAATTTTCTACAACAACAAGTCTATAACAGAGTCAACACTACATGTCAAACTGCATTAGTTTGGTACATTTTACAAACAAGGACATTTTATTAGATTTTAGCTCAAGCATTTATTTGTTTACAGATACTGTGAGAGGTGGATGTTTGGGAAATCAAATACATGTTCCAATTAAGGTTAAACTTTTAGCCACATAGCCTCATGTATTTTTTAACCTATTTTACAGTACGAAAAACATTGTACAGCTTTATAAAGGTTATGACAACCTGACAGAAAAATGAAAAGAAAAGAAGTTAAAAACAAAAATGAATACTATTACTACTACTCTCTGCATCAGTTCTTGCATCAGCGTTAAAACTGTGGTTTGAAACATCTGAATGCATTCCTCTCAGTCTGTCTAATCATTAGGATACTACCTGAAAAGTATGACCTAGATAGGGTACAATACAATACAAGACCTTTGACATTTAAAAAAAAAAAAACTGAAAAAGCAACTATTGAAAGGAATATCAAGTCTTAAATTTAACATATTAAATTGGATTATGAGCTCAATCGACAGATCTGACTGATTTTGTATTCAGTGATGCTATTGATAGGCTAAGATTGCATCTACATACCAAGTGACTGCCGATGATGATGATTAAACACTACACGTGAACACTAATGCTCTGAACAGAATGACAAATGAAGGCAATGAGCAACTTGCTAACTGTCATCATGTCAACAGTTTTAAAGGAGTTGAAGTGTTTTTAATTTATTAGCTGACACATCAGGGGTGATATCTGTCAGCCAAGTCTCATGGCCAAATGTGAAATGAAAAAGATTTGATCAAAACACTTTGATTGTATACATGAGGAATTTGAAAGATAACTTTGCAGCTAATCTATTTTAATAGAAAGTATGTTGTGAACCTTAAGATTGATGCATATTCTTGGCAAAAGAAATAGGAGTTTGGAACAAGTTGCAACTGTTGTACAAGTCCTCATGGATTGGGGATTTTAACACTTGTGAAAAGTTTTTTTTTTTTATGTATGCCACTATTTAATAAAGGCAAAAATTACACTCCTGACTGTATAGCGAGGAGTTAGGAATAGGGTTGGATTGGAGTTGTCACCAATGATGACTTAGATCACAGATGGTTAACCAAAAGCCATGATCTTTTTTCAAACCTTTCAATGTTAGTGTCATATCAAAACAACAGTCGCATCAGGCACTTAATATTGTAAGGTTGTATTGTAAGACCCTACAATAATACAGAGAAACTCCAACAATCAGATGACCCCTATGAGCAAAGACTTGGCGACAGAGGGAAGGAAAAACTCTCTTTTTAAAGGAAGAAATCTCTTGGAGAAGTAGGCTCAGATATAGACAGCAATCCATTGTGATTGGTTGGGTGTGATGGGAGGGAGATGGGTCAAAATACATGCTGTGGAAGAGAGCCAGAATCCTTTTTTCAATGACTATACCGTAAGTGTAGTCATTGGATTCTGTGCAGTCCTGTAAAAAACTAAGTACACCCCATGATTCTGAAGTAATACTTTTCTGTATGACTTTATCAGTCTGTCACATTGAGGAGTCATCATTGAGGAGGAACTCTGGCGCATTTATTTATTTATGTATTCATGCATGTATCTATATATGTATGTATTTATATATGTGTAAATGTATGCTTGCTGGGATTTGTTTATGCACAGGTCTCTTAAGGTCCTGCCACAGTATTTCATTTGGTTTTGACTTTGGGTCCATCTGGCAAACCTTGACTCTTTGCTTGGGATCATTGTCCTGTCCTGTATGACCCAAATTTGGCTGAGGATTAGTCAAATTTGGGTCATATTATTGGACTGATGGCCTCAAATTTGACTGTAGAATATTTTGGGAAGTAAATAGAGTCTTTACCTTTTGACAGGATTGTACAGTCCTGTGAAAACTTGTTTTCATACAACTCTCAACCGACCCAAAAAGCCAAACTGAGGTGTAAAACTAATACACACACACACACGCACACACCCACACACGCGCGCACACACACACACACACACACAAAACCTACAAAGGCAGTCTCTTCTGCTTTTCATTACTTTGAGGCACAATATAAATCAGGTCACCGTAGCCCTTCAGCTTCCAAATGGGGACTTTTATACCATTTTAAGCTGGAAAATCTACACTCTGTGTACATGCACATGAATCCATACATATCAGATTGGATGGATGAAGCAGAGAAGAAAGGAGGGGAACTATTTGGCCTATTCTTGTAAAGTAATTGGCCAGTCAACTGAATGACAGTATGTTGTATCAACTAGGACTACAGTTTGGAAGTGCTTAACTAATTATCACATCCATCACCTTCTAACAATGTAGCACTCATTACTGGATATACAGCATCTGGAGGTGATGAAGCTAACAGCACAACTTCTTTATGATGAATGTATCACAGACTTCACAGGTTCACTCCTTTGGGTGATAGCCAGTTCAAGAATTCGTCATTGGGTTTACAAGCAGATGGATTGCAATGTGTGTAAAATGTAAACTTTTTACAACTGTCATTGTAAACTGACATGGCTCTATTTTTGTGGCAGCCCGACATGTTGCGCAGAAAAAGCTCTGAATGTTTTTTGTTTTTTTTTTTGTTTTTTTTTAGAGGATAGATGTCTCAGAATTCAGAATATGTTTTTCTCTGGCTAATGTGTATTTTTTCCAACCAGAATAAGCTAAATATTCATAGCAATGCACAACATTAATTAAAATATTTCAAATGTAAATAAGTCATTTTCACTAATCTCTCCCTAGACGGTACAAATAATTGAGCAGGCATAAAAATGTTTTTGTGCTTGTAGTTGGAATGTCTTTAACCCTGTCCATATTTAATGTATTTCTGTCATCATTCTACAAGCAAAACCAAACCCTCTGCCTCTGATGGTAGACTAAGGTGCTAATGTTACTCCATTATGGACCATTCAGACAATAGATTCTTGTTCTGCAGAAAGAACTTTCTATATGTTGAGCTAATGTTGCCATGCATCATTTTTAAAGTATTTATTTTCTGGTTTTTCATGGCTATATCCCCTAATTTATATTCTGCATGGCCTTTTTAGACTTAAGCAACCAAAATAGCAGGTGCACATACACCTGGGCACAGTTAAAGGCCATGTGCACATAAGGCCTATTGCTTTGCAATTGTTGTTGCCCTTGTGTGACTGGAATTGAGCCTGTGTTAATCCACCTGTGACAGGCCAGGTTCTTCTCCTATTGCTTGTGTGGATGAGTGTGTGAGCTCTGTCTTTTGCAGGTTTTTGGTTGGATGGAGCAGGGCTGCAATCACAGGGCTCAAAACAGCTGCTTTATATTCACCATTCAGGCTGTGCTTCAAGTTACTGCCTGTTTTTTGTTTTTTTTTTAATATTTTGATTTGATTTCCAATTGCTATTGCCGACCTTTTCTAATCCCTGTATATGCACTTACTTGACTGGGGTCATCCCAAATTATGGGTAATCCAATATTTTCTGGTAAGCCACTAAATGTTTTCTTTCTTAAACATGCTAATTGTGGTTTTGTTCAAATTTAGGAACAAATCCTGAATACATGAAAAAAGAAAGATTTAATTACAGGTGGAAAAAGCAAACAAAAAAATCAAAGCACCATCCACAAAAAGGATTCCAAAATTGCAGAGGAAAACAAAGTGGGGAAACACTTGTAATAACGGAGGTAAGACAATGGGTGGGTAAACAGGTAATCTGCAAAAGTCTAAAAGAGAGAGATGCACTTTTGAATGACTGAGAACCAGACAGAGGTAGCCCAGGTGGAAACAATTAGCATCCAAATAATAGTTTGGACAATAATAAAGGCAAGGAAGAAAAAGGAGGGCCAAGTAAAGCAGTAAAGGGAAAACAAAGCTGTTAAAAAAATAAAAAAGCCGATAAATACTACTGAGACACAAAACACACAGATAAAAAAAAATAAAAAAAAAATGTGACAAAAAACTAACAACATAACAGTTAAGATGTCATAACAAGAAACTTTTGTGGGTATTTATGCATTAAAAACTTTTTATAGCAAGCTTCTAAAAAATGAGCCACGTGTTTTATTAAGGCTTTTGTGAAAAAAAGATTTGAAACACTCCAAAGTAAAGTTAAAGTGCAAATTGAAGACAAAATTCCTGTCATATACAGAAGAATGGAGCTACTGTAAGAATATTTTATGGGTGAGAATCATAAATCCAGATCCAGACCATCAAGGCAATAAAAGCCTTAAATGGGTGCAAGAACAACAAAGGTTGTGGAGTAGGTAATTTATTTCGAACTGAATACATCAACATATCATTTCCTCGCTTATTCATGAGGTTTTTTGGTTTGTTTTTTTGCATATTTCTTGTGCAAACTTAGCCTTTTTCAGGGCCAGATTGTTTTTTATTTAGCACAACATCTTACCTACTCTTGGGGTAAAATGTAATTATTTTGTTTCATTTTCTTCTGCTTTGCTATTAGTGTTTGAAAATGCAGAAACAGGATTTGGCCAGAAATTTAATCAGTAAAAAGTGGAACAAGGCCCTCTAGACTGGTACAAAAATGTGTTTTGCAGCCAAATAAATTAAATCGATGAAAGGAAGCGCTCCTTTGTGATCAAACAATAAAAAGCATATTAGAATAATAATTTATAATACCTAATTATGTGTGTTTTTCGATTGACAGCTAGAATCAGTAATATAGAATCAGTACAATACAATGAACCAAATATGAAAATCACCATTTTCGCCACATTGATTACCCCCCCCCCCCTTTTTTTTTTTTTACCCCCACAATCGGCCAACCCCCATTGTCTTTTTGTTTTTAACAGACTTACCTGCTGGACTTGTAGGCCTGCAGGGGCTGCCCACAAGAATTACAGGAACTTTATGGCTTCAGAACAAATGGGAGACTCAACCTGTGACACCCATGAAAGATGATACTTACAGCAGCATATTTCTTCCAGACATTATAAGGGTGATGATGAATGTAAGAGGGCACTGGACAGGGAGCATTTTCAGTGTATAGATGCCTGAACTTGATAGCCTTCAGGGCCAGCGGGGAAATGTCAGAGTCCATTCTTCTGTATGCTCAAGATAGAGAGACACTCACCTCTCACTAACCTATGGTGTCAAGGCCTAAAGAAGAAGTGGGGTCTTACCCTGAGGGAGATAGTTTATGATAGTGATAAAATGCCTCCAAGCCGCTGTTCTTTTCAAATATGGGCGTCGTTATTGTGTTTTGAGGGCACAAATGTAGTTGTTTGAGATTGGGAAAAATTGGTAAATCTTTTATACACTTTCTCTATCAAAATGAATTATCCACATTCCCGTTTTACATTTATGTTATTAATGTATAGTGTTAAATCAGTGGTGACCTCATGTCTCTGAAAGGCCACATACTAGACTGCAATGCCAAAAAAAAAAAAAAAAATGGTCGAAATGACTCATTGTCTGAACATTAAAGTTTTACGGGTAATTGCTAAATTTAAAGGGCTCCTTTTATGGTTTCATTAAAAAGCCATTAAAGGGGATATAGGAAGCAAAACATTGGTGTTGAGGTTAATTTCCATGGGGATTTAAAGACAATCTCTCTTCACAGCAGAAGTCATTCATTCACGCTGTAATGCCAGTTGGTAAAGGTCGATGTAGAAAAGCCCGGGGACCGCAGTGTGTTGGAGAAAGAAAGATTAAGATCCAGGGTATTGATAAACCATCACTGACAATACAAACAACCCGCTGGGAGCTTGTGACATGTTCACACTGACTGAAGTCTCTTTTAGCATCCACCAGGGATTGCAGAGTTTAATTATAGCAAACAATGTGATAGTTGTGTGCCATGGAGTTATCTACACTTCTCTGTCTTTTTTTTTCTGTCTGGTAAAATACTTGTAGCACTGTGGGAGGGCAGGAGAGTCATCCTTGTTTTCACTTCCTCCTCCTCCTAATCAGTGTGTAAGAGATGTATAGACAATTATTCTTGATCTCTTTGAACCTTGAAGGATAAAGTGGCTACATGCGGCAGTGTGTGTTCAAAATGAACAGCTCCTTTGTGAATTCCCAGTGTGAAAAGATGATTTTTTCTGGTAGGTTCACTGCAATTTTTGATTTGTCTACATTTTCGAGATTGAAAGATGCACGCACACAAAGGTCATTTACCTTTATTATGATAATTATAGTACTGTTCAAAAGACAAAGCACTGGTCATTTCTTTTATTTTGCTATAAGAAAATGGGAAACAGTTGCAGTGATTCATTAAAAAATCTGCAAATCAGCTATTTTTTTCTATGTAAGTGCTTTCTAACTAACTTTCATACATAGATACTTGGCATGCAGACTGGAGCACCCAGGGATTAAACCAGCAACCCTCCTGCTCTACCTACTGTACTAGGCAAGCTTTTGTATAATTTCGTGGTTGTTATTTAGATGCTTTTCAGATGGTATTGCATGATGGATCAAAATGTGACAGTACTTTTCTGCATTCATAATTCCATCAATTTTGGCTCACCAGCACCACTTGCTGAAATGGAGGCCCTGACCATAACAGAGAATGACTTAAAAAAAAGTGCATGTTCTGTATCTACTTACATTAGTTTGGATGTGACTGAAGCTATTAGCTAGTATAGCTATATGACTGATATGAAAAGTCATACATTTATTTTCCATAGTAAACCCATCACGATCACTTCTCCCATTCATTTCACCTTAACAAATGTCAGGCTGATTCATGTCCTTTTTATATGGACATTTATAGACATCTTTACGACAATAAAGAGTAAATATCCCAGCACAACTGGCTTTTACATTCTATTGTTGATTGTCTCCTTAGGGGGGAGTGCAAGAAAACAGCCATCTTTGCCATTAAATAACTCTCCTATAGATTTCCAGTCAGGATTCTTTGAATGTAATGTTTCACTTTTATATCTCTGATAACAACCTATTAAAAATAGCACAATAGCCAAATTTCTCCTGTTCCCTTAGAGTAAAGAAATACAGGTACATTCGGAAAATATTCTCTTATTATATAGCATCTATTTACAAACCTCATGATGAAAAGCCTGTGATGTCTTTGAAAAGTAAGTTAAACTTTTAACAATATGTTTTTCTTCCCCCGGTCGTATTAAAAGAACTCCTGCTGGTGTGTGTCAGCACAACTCCTCGTCTTAACTTATCCTTATCTTATTCTGTGATATAGTGGGCTATAGGTAACATGCTTGTCAGTTAGAGGCCATTACACTGAAGATTCAGACCTCTAGCCTAGAAGGAATTAAGAGTTCAGACTGCTGTGCTCATGACCCTGATTCATTCTTAATGACTTGAAACAAAAGCCTGCATTTCTGCAGTTTTTACAACCTGCAAAGTCACACAGCGGGTTAGATTGAAGACTTTGACAGGGTTGGTTGTGACCTGTGAACTTTATGCTTGGCAGTCCTGAAAGGAGTTTTTAGTAAACAATATTTAGACTTCTCCACAGACCTAGAGGAGTGAACAGCAAATAATGCATTCCAGGTCTCCCCACTTCAAGGAAAAAAGGATGAGAAGTTTTAAGCTGGGACATTAAATGACAAATGTGGCAGTATTATAACATTAGCCAAAACCATTTTAAGCCTTTCAAAATAAGTATTTCAAAAACAATTATGAGTGATACTGGGAGCCAGTGTAGCTCTGTCAAAACTGGTGTGATGTTGGTTATCAGCTTTATTTAATACCTTTGCAGCTGCCTTTAAATGAGCTGCAGTCTACCAGACCAGTAAGGTTTTAAAAGTCCAATAAAAAGAGATTATCAAGAGAATGCTGGGACACAAAACTAGAAGGTTTTCAGAATGATGAGAAGATGAGTGCGATATTTTTGCAATATTTCTAAGCTGAAAGAAGGCAGCTGTATAATAATTGTGAGGCTTGAAGTTAAAGTCAAAATACAACTCTCATCTTCAGGTTTTATCCTATCAGCTTACATAGCAGTGTTAGGTTTTCCTTCACAATGCAGACCAAAACGCAGAGTAAACAAAAGGAGAGATTTATTATAAAAGTAGATAGCAAGTCCGTGGGAAGGCAAAAAAAAAGGTGAATAATCCAAAACATAGAAAAAGTAGGAAAAAACTAACTAGAAATGGGAACACAGCAAGGTTAACACAAGGAGTTTGTGAAAAACAACAGCTAATCTGACAGAGGGAGATGGGACTACACAGAGAGGGCTGACCGGATGGATGCAGGTGGTGTATGAACGGCTTATGACAGTCACAAGTAGGAAGTAAAACTCAAAGCAAGACGACTAATTATCAAAGTAAAATAGGAAATAACCCAAAAGATAACTAAACACAGAAACAAGAAACTCACACTAAAGCAGAAAACAAAAAGGACTCTGAGAAGGCTGGAATAATAAACTCGAGACAGAAGCCAGAGCAGAAGGAAACACAAAACCTAAAACTCTTCACAGGATTAAATAGGACTAAAGTAAGTAAGTAAGTAAAGTAAGGATTAAAGTAAGAACAGAAAACAGAGAATCAGTATTTCAAAGGACCCAACGCACTATAGAATAATGAGATCCAAAACTCTACCTACCAAAAAAAAGAATCAAAACTTCAAACTCTACAATTGTATAAAAAAACCTGAACAGAAAGACAGACTCAAATAGATATCTAAAAAATAGTCCAAAAATAACACAAAACCTAAGGATCAGACAGCTTAATGTCTAAATATAAGGTTATAGTTTTAAAAGCATACAACAAAAATCAGATACACTCAGCTAACGTGTGTTACTGCTAAAAAAATGAAGTGAGCCCGAGGCACAGAGTTAATATTAACCAGCAAAAAAAGTCGCTTTGCTGTGATGCAAAAACTGGGAACAAAAGTCAAAAATAGTGACAACTGTTCTTTTTTTTTAATAGCCATGCCCGAAGTTCACTGCAAACTATCATAGAGATCACAGACTGACGTGCACAACAACATCCAGGCCTCATATACAGGTTATTACTTGTGAAAACATAACAGAATCCAACTTTTGGCCAAAAAAGTTGAAGTTATTCATCACAGCTCATCCCACTGCCCTTCAACTTCCAGAAGGCAAACATCCATCCGTCCAGTTTCCTTTTTTTCCCGCTTATCCAGTTCAGGTCACAGTTGGGCTGGAGCCTATCCCAGCTGTCATAGGGCAAGAGGCGCCCCTGATACGTTGCCAGTCTATTGCAGGTCTAACACAGAGAGACAGACCATTCACACCTGGGGCCAAGTTTTATAATCACCAATTACCTGAACCTCAAACATGTCTTTGGACTGTGGGACAAAACAGGCAAAACATGCAAACTCCACACAGGAAGGCCCCAGCCAGCTGGTGGATTCAAACTCAGGACCTTCTTGCCATCTGGTGACAATGGTGCCAGAAACCAAAACAGAAAAAATGAAATAAAATGCAAGTGCCTCTCGTTTCCTCTGCACTTATTCTATGCTTGAGCACAGAATAAGTGCACTTCATCAGTGCACTTCTTAATTTTTTTAAGCAGTAATGTTTATTTACTTTATTTATTTACTTTCAAGTAATCTGTCACTTATTTCTTTACTTTTCCATTACCTCTCAGCATCTCCTGTGTAATATACAATATACACCTGAGTCCCATTGATAATGTGAAACAGTCATAAAAGTGATGTATTTTTGTGAATGGACAGAAACTGTGACATTTTTTTCCGGATAATGCACCTCAGATTTCATGACCGCAGCACATATGTCAACGCAAGTCTTCAGTAGGGATTCATCATGATGGCAACCAAGAAAAGGTTTGGAGAAAGTTGCAGGCGCTGTCTTTTAAATCAGATCATGAGCAAAAACCGTGACCTTTACACAAACTGACAAGAGATTGTGTTGGAATTTAACATGTAATTCTTCACATGCTGACATCTAAGTACTCTTTCCTATCCTAACATATCCTAACACCGAGAAGTTCTTTCAGGTAGCAGCAAAAAAGCTGACAGCAAAGTGGTTGATCAACAGCCCAGATAGCACTTAACAAAAGTGACTTGGCGACAATGATTATATTGTATAAAGAGTATGGGTCCAAATGTACAAGACTGTTCTTCTTAACTTTTGTTAATTTTAAAAAAATCACACTGGCTGTTTGGTTTTGGTCCCCATACAATCTGTTAGCAGGGGCTGACAGGTTTCGGGGCAAACCCACATCTATCATAAACGTCATTTACAATGAAGCTTGCACATGCATACTTATGTAAATTAAAAAAAACAAACATATCAATCACTCTCAGTACAGCAGGAACAAAGTTGCCGTACAATGCCCAGATCTGTGTTAGCATCACACACTGTGTATAAGCTATAAGCATTTTGCAGGTGCTCGTAAAGTTTTGATATTACGTTTAAAGTGGTAAATTGCTGTTTATAGACTGAGCAGTTTGCTCTTTGCCTTTATATTCCTGTCCCACTGTACAATAAATTAGAAGTAGTGTACATTCCTCACAGAGCTCTTGTTGTGTAAGTACACATAAAGGGGTATGTTGGATCATTTTTCCCCTACGAGTACCCATCTTGCTGATAATTGAAGAGTACAAGTAATGACATACTTTAACTGACCATTAACCCATTTAATCCAAAAATTTTCCCTGCAAAATAAGTGCATGCATTTTACTCCTTAGACTTCCCCTACACACAATATGTTTAATTTTGTTAATGTAATAGGGGGTTAAAATGGCAACAATTGTTGCCGGTGGGATTAAATGGGTTAACTGTAATGTTTATAACAAATTTACTAAATTAATGTGTTATAGTGCTGCATTAATATGATTACAGTGTTACTTTGGAACCTGGTAGACCTAACGCTGTCCTCGACAACGAGAATAGAGCAGTGCAGTCAAACCTGTAGGACACAAATCAAACAACTTTGTGGCAAAATATGAAAAGCTCTTATCCAAGTAACATCAGAACTGTAACTGTACTCCTTTAGGTCCCCCAAAATATATCTGATATATTTGAAATATATCAGAAGAACACAGTCAAGACAGGCCAAGAATAGACAGACACATACAGAGAGATTCCTTGATGCACTAGTGAGATGCATTGTTAGTTTTTCCTGTCAAATGTTACCTTTTTGTTCAAATCTTTCTTTTGAATCCCCCAACTTTGTTGAAATGCAGCCGCTAATTGCTGGAGTAACTCCACGCCTGAGTGCGTACCTATAGCCTTTAATGTTTTGAAGATAAAGCCAATTGGTGACTTGAGGGCAATAAGGAAATGTTTTGTCATCATGGAGCCTTGAGCACAAATTGCCTTTTTTCCCACCATTACATAAGTTAAAATAAGGAAAACAATAAGGAAGAAAGGGCAGTGAGAAAAAAGAGAACAGACTCCAGATAGATACCAAATAACAAAACAAGTTTGAGGAAAACATCATCATCTCTGCCACAAGCTTGCAAGGAGACAGAGTACACCCATGCACAGAAGCAAAGCTCAGACAAATTGCTTACTCTGTCATGGTCCTAAGTTTGCACAACAGCTTATTATTTCATTTCAGCCGCTTCTTTCATCTATCTCCATGTCTGCTCTAAATGGACAAATCCTGGCAGCCCTAACTCACCAGACTAAACCAATCCGACCAATCCGAGCACCTCAAATGTACCTACAAGGCCACTGACCATCCTTTTCCATGGTAGGTGCTTTTTTAAATTTGTTTTTGCAAAGAAAAACAAAATATTAAGACACTGCATTGATTACAGAGGGCTCAATCAAATTACAGTTCAGGATAAATACCCCTCATCAGTTCTGCTTTCGAACAAGTATATGGAGCAGCCATATTCAATAAGTTAGATCTCCAAAATGCCCTTCACTTAGTCAGGATATTTGGATTTGCTGATTTCCACTATGTGTTTATCTGTATCATCTCCTTTAACTAGATTTATATCATCTAAAACAGAAGCAGAGTCTTTGATTCAGCAGCTGAGGAAAAGTTCAGATCCAAAACTTCAATTCATCGTAGAAGTAAATGCCTCAGACTCGATGCACCAGCCCAGAAGCTAAGCTGCACCCAGGTCTTATTCACCTAATCGCACAGACATTCATACAGTGTTTTTTTTTTTTGTACTTTTAACCAACAGTCACACTGATGAATGCCTTTGGGTCAACTCAAGTTCAGTATCTTCCTCAAGGATACTTCAACACATGTTCAGTAGGAGCTGGGGATTGGTCCGCAAGCCTTCTGACTGGTAGATAGCTCTATCACCAGTTGGCATTGTTGTGTTAAGTTCACAGAAAAGCTTCACAAATGTTTCGATGCTAGATGCATTGCTCCTTCAGTAAAACATGGGGTACGGGGTTCAGGTTTTATGTCTCATGCCTGAGTGTAACCACTGAGCAGATATCACCAGAAACAATCACTTGGATGTATGTCTTTCTCCGTGTGTCTGGCTTATTTATGTATGTATACTCCTCTCTCCCAGCAGCAGAATTGCCCCCTCACACCCCAAACCTTGTGTGTTTATTCGAACAACTTTATTAGAGTCCTGTTAGCATGGCAACACATAAATCACAGTGACGTTAGGCTTCCATTTCCAACACTTGCACACAAACTTGCACTCCTCTGCCACCATGCAACAACTGTTATGTTGGGGGAGAGCTTTGTTTCTAAAGCTGGCTTGACTCTAATAAAAGGGAATGAAATCCTTGGGTCAGCTCTTTATGTCTTTGGGGACAATCAGGAGAGCAAAAAAGCAGATTGCTGCAGACAATTTGATCATCCGCTCCTGGGCATGGGCTCTCCATTACGTGACTGAAATAGGCCTCTCCCAGGAGGCCTCAGGCCTCATTGAACAGGAGAGGTGGGGATGGTAATTATATGTTGGGCCAACCCCAAATCGCTTCCCATTAGTCTGTTTCCAACATGTAGGTGCAGTATCCTCGATATGTCACTTGCCACCCCCATTCTGTTCCAAGTCGCCATACTGCTGCTGGTATTTGTGTCCTGATTTATTAATGTTTTAATTTTGTGTTGCCATGTTGGTTTTGTCATCTGCTCACTAAAACATTAGCCTATCCTGTTGTGCGCTGAAACATAAAAATGGTGCCAGAGGCATTTTTGGCTTCTTCATATTGATTTTCTCTCTGAAAAGATCTCAGTGTTTCACCCCCCACCCCCTCCACAAATTTGTCTTGCCTTTTTGCTTAGACTTCAAAGTACACACACACAAATCAAAAACATTTCAATACAATTCATGTAAAGGAAATTAATATTTACAATTTGGACGTTAAAGGCCTTGCTATATCTTTCTTTGCAGTATGCACAATGACAATGCCGAGAAGGCAGGCCAGTCGGACAGGCTGCACAGCAAACCAGGTCAAGTAAAGCTGGTCCCAGGTGTCACACAAGACCCCAGATTTGTTCCAAATGTGCTCCTGAGGCTGATGCCACATAGACACGCATATGCCCAACACATATGTACATGCACTTTATTATCATTAATTAAAAGAAAAGAAGCAAAACAAATTGTAAGTATAAAGTCAGCTTTCTCTTTTTCTCTGTTTTTGTTTCAAATGTAGTCAAGATTTGCAAGAAAAAAATAAATAATTTGAGAGAAAACGTCTAGTTTTAGTTGTTAATTTGGTCAAATTTGCCTCAACAAGGAGGTACAGGCAAATACCTCTCGACTCTTGAGATATGTGAGTGTGCCTGGCCAAGATAGGCAGCAGCTGAAAGAGCAGTGATTACAGAACAGTTCGTACACCCTGTATTTGTGCATATCACATAGAGAAATGAGTTGTAGAAACATTTTAATTAAAAAAAAACTTTAAAACCTTGAAAATGTAAAACACTGTATTTGTTTAAGGTAAAATAGGTGCAGTTATAGTCAAGTAAAATATCTGAAACCAAATGTGAGTGCAGTCAAATAATTGAAAATTACCTTGAATTCATTTACTGTGAGCAGTTTGTAAGATTAAGATGAAGCTGGTATCAAGCAGAGGAAGCAGCATATTTACAGTTGATTGGGGGAATTTCTGCCTTATGTAAACTTTCCCAGCACATGATAAATTGCTTCATTTTCCAAGTTGGCGTGGCATCCGGTTTCGTTTATCCGGACCCAAAGCTTTTCCTTTGCTAACATTTAGGTGATTGAGGCAGCACATTTTTATTACTGACTAGCATAAGCATTGTTGTTGCACAATTTGAATGATATCTCTACTTTATTGTGACATTTTTGTGCATAATTTTCTTTTCTTGTTCATTATCATTAACTCTATGCTCACTTCTCATAAACTTTAAAAATCCCTCCACAGCCTATACAATGTGAAAATAAATGTCTCCATTGCTACAGTAACTTTGTTACCAGTGAAACACTGTCACAGAACACACACCTGTCACCCTCACTTGGCACAAGGGTTTTTAAAATAACCAGCTATTATAGTTGTGTCATATTACTTAATGACCGTGAATGGGAACTGTATTACTACTTTAGCTACAACCACCTGGGTTTGCTTATCAAACACATGAAAGTAGCAAAGTCTGAAGCTTTGAACAGTCAAACAAGGGTTCAGGTTAACTATATGAACCAAAACCAGCTTACTTGCAAACTCCGGCCAGAACCTAAACACTAGAGATTGGACAGTACTGATTTCGCCTTACAGCAGGAAGGTGGGTGGGACCTTTTGGTGTGGAGTTTTTTTTCTCTATGTGTCTGCAAGGTTTATCTCCATATCCTCAAGCCTCCCCCCAGTCCAAGTCATGAATGTGAGGTTCTGATTCTAACTTACCACTGGGTGTGTGATAGATAAAGTGCTTATGTTATTGAATAAAGCACTATATTGCCGTTTAAATGTAGCTTGTAGTCTAAAGTGCTGTACTTGCTAAGGTACTAGAAATGTTCATTCCAAAGACTTTTATCACCAAATCACGACGTTCCATTTATGCAAGCCATGAAAGGAAAAATTAATATCAAACTATTAATTAAAAAATAAAAGCATACTAAGTTGCTTGATGTGTGAAGCTTTGACTATTTTATAATCTTATGAAGATAAACTAACAATACGATAACAAACTAACAAAGGTGTAACTAACCAAATAACCACTGAACAGTCTAGGTCTCTGAAGCGAGATGGAAAGAATAAGCTTGTCAATAAAAACATGTTGCCGGTCGTCTGTTGAAGGCCATCAAAGCCTACAACCTGCAGTATCATGGTCTTTAAATTTAGTAATGAATTTCAGTGATCCACATTATGACAGCGTGGATCTGCACGTGTTGTGGAGATGCATGCACATAAATAGCATCATCTTAATCGTGCACAGACAAAACTTTTTTACTTCATCATATCACAAACAGACCATGCAAAAAAACAGAAATGTTAAGGGTTGTTGCGAAACAAAAACTCCACAGAAGCTAAGCATCCTCCAATCTATAATTTAATAAGGCTTGACTTGTGTCTTCCTGCTGTAACACATGCCAAGCCACGTTCAGTTTGACTGAGGGATATTGACTCAGGTATGAAACTCAGGTGATACAGTAAGGCGAGTCCCTTGTCTGCTGGCAGTAGAAGCGTGTACTAGCTCAGACTGACGGCTCCTGCACTGTACAGAGATATAACTCATCCAGTATTGATGAGTTTGGTTCTGCTCTGCTCCAGCGCAGGACATCACAACCCCCCAAAGTGAAGAAATATGCAAAAATGCACACACGCTGTGTTTTCATTTTGACTGCCCATCTTCTTCTCATTCTCCGCCTCACCTTCCCGTACTATCTGCTTCTGTTTTGAACCTTGAGAAATCATATCAAGGATCCTTCCAAGAAACATATAATAAAAAGCAGTTTTTACACTTTCCCCTTCAGTCAGTCTCTCACCGACGCTCCCTCTCACGTAATTGCTTTCAAACTGTCGCACAGAAAGTATGAAAGATATTCTCTCAGCCTCTATTCTCCCAGCCTTTACTTTAAGCCTGACAACCATCTGATGGCTGCTCAACAGAAACCTATCAATAATTGAAGCTGTGATCACTTTGGGGATGATGTTTTTATGCTAGGTTTTTTTTTTTTTTGTTTGTTTTTTTACATTTTTCTGGAGCTCAAATGGGATGTTTTTCTTTTAATCATAAAATGATAAAATAATCCTGTTCTTTGTGCCAATTTTATCCAAAACCAGTACAGTGGCAGCATGTAATAGAAAAACAACAATGTGGACACCTGACAAATATCATGCCATCAGTATTCTGATCAAATCAACTCTACTCGCTCTCTGCACCAGGAGACTGGCCGCCAGTTTTAGAGTCGGCTGGGTTCTATATGAATACTGAATAATGATTTTTATGGCATCCATAGAAACTGAGCCAGGGAAAAGCCTCGAAACAAGACAGAGTGGAGCTCTGACAGATGATTTACAGTTTCGTCTCCCAGCTCCAATTAGGAATGTTGATGGTGCACTAACTTTGGCATATCTTTATGTATTTTAAAAAATCTATACAGTAAATAAATCTTTGTAACCTTTTGGAATTAATTTTTGAGTTGATTACTCAAAAATACTGATCACGATTCGAGTCACAATTATAGAGACACACAATTTGACTAAGCAAATAACACACAAATTTCATTATTGAGTACTAAATTAGTATATATTAAATGTACACTAAGCATATTTTCCTTAATGATTAATTATTTGACTAAATAAACCCTCGCCTTTATATATTTCAGATGCATTTCACTCAAAATTATTCTTTTTTTTTAAGATTTAGATTTTGATGATTTTGTAACCATTTCCAAGATATCTGTAATTCTTCCTCTAAGGCTCTGTGAAAGCTGTGGTCAAGGCAACTAACTTTATTTCTTCAAAATAAGAGCTATATTTGCTTTTTATTTATAGGAAGCAACACCTCCACAATCCATACTTCCAATCTTATCTTCTCCAATGTGAGCAATTCCTCAGAGTATTCAGGAAAGACATGAAAAAGTATTGTTCGTGTCCCATCAGTTTAGTCAGATTGTGATGGTGTGTTATTGTGACTTATTTGAAGACGAGCCCACGTGTTCTGTGTAATCATCGCGAGTACCCCGCAACCTCTTTCTTGCGATGGTGTGTACTTCTTTTGAAGGTGAGGCTTTTGTGCATGGCCACAAGTGTCTGTTTCTGTGCCTGCTGCACCACAGATGGAGAGGCTAGAGCAGGTGTCCTTGTGGTCGGAGTGCATTATTCAGGCTCAGCGTGCAGGTGCAGCCCCTGACACCATCTCTCAGAACTCCCATTTTTCAGCTCCAGCTGCACTTAAACAACACCGATGCTCTTAACTTGAAGAAATCAAAACCTGGTTATTCAGAGTTGTGCTCAGCAGCTTTTTTCCCTTTCCTTCTTTTGTTGTTTTGAATCTACATTCTGAAGACGTATGGGGGCTGGGTCTGGGGGTTGGAGGTTGGAGGGGCTGCTGGGTCTTTTTTGCTATAGGAAAAAAAAGTGCAAGGAAATAACAGACACTCTTCTACAGTCAATGAAAAAAAAATCAAGTATGCGTAAAGTGTTGCTAAGATACAGAAATTTGTGTTGGCCATTACATCGTCAGTGACATGATCAAGGGAAGAAGCAAATAATAATCTGTGCGGTGTTTTTCAAATGCGTTGCTATGGCAACTATGGCAAACTGGAGCACGGGGGTAAGCAGGTGAATGACAGGTTTGTATATGCACAGTCTACATGCAGTGCTTGTCTGCACGTCGGCGTGCGTGTTGGCAGGTGCGAATGTGTTCTGGGATCAGTTCGCTAAAGCGCAGTAACAGAGGAAAGCTTTTACCGCGCTGGTCTCAGTGGAGGCCAGATTTGCACGTACACCGAAGTTTTAAAGCCACTGTAAATGAAAGTCATTTAATCATTTCCCCTGAAAGAATTTGTAATTTTGGCAGCGGCGCCTACAGCGTAACAGCTTTTGTTAAAAATCTCTTAGTGTGAATTCTATGAATTCTTATATCTCCAGAGATGATAGTAGCTGTCATTTGTTCCTACCTAAGATGAGCGCATGGTGGCTCAACAGGCTTTTTTTTTTTTGAAATAAAAATGATAATATTGTCATGCATCAGTGCCATAAGATTGCAGTGGTTTTGGATCATTACAGGGTTGTTAAGGTGCAGTGGTGGCCCAGTCGCTCTACGTATGAGGAGATATGCAATCAAGGAATGAATACTTTATTTCATGCTAGATTTAAGCAGGCTGTTCAGCTCATTTAAAGATGTCATGCACAACTGCATCTTTTTTTGTGCTTTTAATTTTTCAGGATTCGTCATCTTTCAGTCAGAAAGCATGCAACCATGCATATTCAAAACCAGCAAACAGGCCTAACCAGGGGACGTCGGTGGATGTTATTGCTTTCAACACAAAGTTTATTTCCCATAACACCCAATAATACATTGTGGGAAGTTGCTTTGATATAGATTTGCACAGATATTCTCTGAAGATGATTTTTTTTAAAAAGTGACTTCCAGAAATAGCCCTGCTGTGCAATGCAATAAATAAGACTGTCAGAGAGCGTTACCTTTAGAGAAGTACATTAAAGGGAAGGTTGCCCGAGAGGTGCTGATGATAGAGAATGACTGTTCATTATCATAATGACGTTCTACACAAAATGTCACCATTCTGTGACAGCCTAAACCTCCCACTTTTTGATATAGCGTCTCTTCTCGCTGTTCTGTTCAGTTCTGACACCACGGTGGAGGACAGCTGCGCGGGAGCTTTCTGCAAGTCTGTTTTTGATGTGCGAACTTTCCATCTCATTTGTCACTGTGGAAAAAAAAAAAGAAAGAAAAAACAGAGACACATCGAAATTGAATATAGCACACGCTCGAGATAAACTCAGCTCATAAGATAAATATGCTCATTTTATTCCACGCAGGATGTCAGTAGTGGCAGGTGTGTTTAGAAGCATGGATCTAATTTTGAACTGGAAGGTGTGGAGCAGCGAGGAAAGAAAGGGAGAGGGGATTTAGTGGCTGTATGTCATGCTAAGCTTTGGGCTGTGGCAGCTAACATGAGAGGTCTGCTGAAGCGATGAACACGGGCTGAATAGGACCTAGAGTATGTGACCTTTCAACCTGTCCAGAAGGGGTCAGAGAGCAGCACATGGTGCTCACACACACTGACTACATATTCAGCTGCATCAGAAATCTGACGATTTAATAAAAGAAGATTTGCCATCTAGGGCAAAGAGCACAGAAATCACATAATCATCGAATTAAAGGCTGTTTGGACCACTGGCTTTCTTCATGAATTTTACAGCATATGCAGATATATCACCAGCCCCTCTAAGGTAGGAAATAATTGCCAGAGTTACTCTTTTATCTTGATGCACTGGGTAGTATAGAATTGGAACCATGCTGATTTTTCTTCCCCCAGATGGTATATCTCTGTCTCATTGGTGGTCTTAACGAGAGTAATGTGACAATATTCATGCTGAAGGCTGGCAATAACCTTTCTTTTCGAATTAAATTATAAGGACACTTCTATTATTTGATTGTAGTGCAAAAAGCTCACATACTGCAAACAGTTTCTTCAAGCATAACAGTTTCCAATTCCAGACCATTCCTGTATATATTAGTTTGATGTAAGGGTTGGAGGTTCAGGGGATAGGACAGCTTCTGCCAAAACAAAAGAAGACTGTCTCCAAAGCAGCTGTATTGTGTGTTGTTAGCTATACTTCTAATTAGGAAGCCCTCTCCTAGGAATCCTAATGCTTTCTTTCAGGGTATAAAGTGTGTGAGCACTGCTGGCTTCCTGAAAAGACAGTGCTACGTATAGTCATTGGGACTTTGATGCTTGATATTAAAAGATTTTATCCCATCTTTATCAACATACACAAGTTGAGTGAACTTGAAGTGACTACGTAACACTTGTTGCTTTTTATTACCTTTTGTTTCTGTGTGCTTAGTGATGTCATTAACAGCTTGTTTTGGATTTTAAGGGTTTTTTGTTTGTCTGTTTGCTTGATTTTTACATGAACAAGGCCAACCCAGCCTGGATGTGATTCATGACTGTTGATCAAAATATTTGTGTGTCCAAAATTCTTTCCATTCTTGCTTATAATAGGATTTCAACTGTGGAACAGTTTGCCTCCTTTGTGTAGAAGAAGGAGTGTTTAGTGCATATCTTTTTGGTCTGATAAGTATTGTGAAGCGTTGGTGTGCTTTAAATCGACACCCTTTAACCAATCATCCTATATAAGTGTATTTCTCTCATGGATATTAAATCACTTGCAGTGGACCTTGCATGTGCATATATGGGATACCAAAAACCAAGGAGCAGAACAAGCATGAGTGACAACATGCACAACATTGCTGAAGTCATAAAAAGCAGCATGAAATAGAGCAAATGAATGGGTTGCAAAGCCACTTGCAGAAGCAAATGTGTGTAGGCTGAAACAGCTTACATGGATTACCTCTCATGCCAACAAAACGCAGAAGAGCATGAGCTGAGTGATCAACTGATGTAGGCTGGCAATAATGTGGGCTGATGCTGGCTGGACTCGGGTCTGTGCCCTGCCTGAACTGGAACACTGTCTTATTTTTTTAACTCAGTTTCACCCGCGTTTCATCTTCAGCGGACTTCCATCACTGCAGCATGCATGCTTCTTTGTCCCTGTATTCTCTTTTTATACTTTTACACCTAGTTGCCCACTGTTAGTTGGAACTGTAACTCTCAGATATATCTATGTGTGCACTCGGTATTTAAAGTTGTGTAGTATTATTCTCTTGCTGTTGTTTATACCTAACAACTACTACAAATACTTAACAACTGGTTAATGGAAACATTTAAATGGAACCTTGTACCATATTTTTTAGTGGAATTCCCATGGTGAGATTGTCAAATTTCCCTTGTTTACCTTGGTTAATGCTCCTGAGCCCCGTGTCACCGGTGTCTTATTTTTCATTCCATCAAATTGTTTTCAATAGGTGACAGGTAAGTACTGTAACAAGATCTGTTTAGTATCCAGACTTTGTTTACTTAAGACATGTGCTGTTATAATCCTTTAACAATACAGAGTGGAGGGACAGGAGTTCAAACCATCAACCTTCCAGGAAATGGACCACCTGCTTTAACATCTGTGCCTGCACAAAAAGTAAACGCTAAATGGACTAGTTCTTATACAATGCTTCTCTAGTTGATCTCTCAAAACTGCTTTATGCAACTTGTCTCATTCACGCAAGCACTACATCTGTGCTGTCAGCCTAACATTTACACACAGCGATGAACACTCTAAGAGAAACTCTGAGTTCAGTACCTTGTACAAGGTGCTTTGGCGTGAACGCTGGAGCAGCCAGGGATTGTACTTTCTGATTACCTGAGGACCTGGGCTGCCACCTGAGCCACAGTCACCCAAACAAAAAGCAAAAGCAGGCAGTCAAATATGAATCAGTCATGAATCGAAAACCTTTTTCATTGGACTCAACAGTAAGATCACAGATGCTGGGCTTTAAACTACAGTATAAGCTGATAAAAAGACAGACTACTACTATAGTCTGGTTTTCGCAAAAGAATATAACATTTTGATTCTCACTAATTGATTGCAAATAGGGATCCTAATTAACAGGAATTTAGCAATTCCATTGTCAATATCTCTGGGCTTTCATTGGCTCCGCTTTGAGAGTCACCACCATCACTAAGCAGCATATCAAAGACATTACATTCATGCTAATTAACTACATGCTGTGTAATCAAACGTGCACACTGGAGGTATTTCCCCTCTTATTGTTGGGGTCAGTACTCAAAAAAAGTACTGACCCCAACAAAGCAGTATGTTACTTAATTACTCCCAGGAGAAAGTAATTTGTTACTCTACTCATTACATTACTTCCATGTTTCACCACAAAATGACCTGAAACACATTGTCTCAAAAATTTAAACCTATTTTCTGTCCAACGCACCAACACAAATCCCTACCCTAATGAGGACATACGGTATGATTTTTCTCTTAATATTTAGGTATAGACATAAAGCCGACCGCACAAAGATGAAAACCAGCACAAAGAGACATTAAAGCGATCACCACAGTGTTTCTACTTTAGAAACAGCAACAGGCAGGGCTGCAGCCTGTCTGCTCATCACTGTTTTGTTATATGTTGAAGTTCAGAGTCTGGTGACTCGGCCGGGGTCACCATTCGCTCGGCTTTAACATCACTCTGGGTTTCTGGCTAGCTTAGCATTAGCGTGTCGTCCGTACAGAGGCTTGCAAAGATACGTTGGCAGCATAATGCAGTTGTTTTTGTCCTGCACTTAGCCATAATGCTGATGTCCATATCCATGCTGCAGACATGCAGCATTTTCCTCCCCCAGCACAGCTACTGAAACCAGCTGGTTATAGAGCAAGTGGAACTGATCAGCAAAATCGATACGCAAGCAGAGTATGTTTTTCCCCTGCATGGCAGAGGCTTACTATGGCATAGGGGAAGCCATATAGGAATGACACTATTCATGTGTTGATTAGTTATGTGTATGCATTATTTTTATTTTGCAGTCCTGTCTGCCACCAGGTATAGAAAACCCCTACACAGGAAAAAAATGTTTGTAATTTTTTTTGTTTGTTTGTTTGTTGTTGTTGTTTTATAGCTTTTCAGTGAAAGCTGAATTGTTGGACTCTGGAAGCTAGGGATGTGCATGACTACATATTTATATATTACTGCACTCACTATTTTTCTATTTTCCTAGTTTGTATAAATATTTTTTTATTAATATACAAAGGTAGTTCCAAGTTGTTTCAAAGACACGAACTAACTACTAACCAGTGCCACAGCCCTAACAGCGAGTAGCACCTCTCTTCTGAGAGATGAAGGTGGAAAATAAGCAGATGAAAGTTTTGCCAACGAACAAAACTGTCATCTTTTATGTAGAAAATATGCAGTTGGTTGTTGGCTGTGTAATCAAACAAGGATATTAGATCATGTAGCCAAATAGCCAAACAGATCAAACACAGTGACATGTAATCACATTCTACAATAGTTTGTGGTTGCTGCCTCAAAGAAAAAAAGGCTGCCAGCATCAGGATTGCTAATATTAACTAACATTGCAGTTATAACCTAATCCAAACTAATATGACATCAAGTCTGTGGAAACTGCCACAAACTTAATAGAGGAAACTCCCAGACTTAAGAGGGTTCAAAAATGAAAGCCAATGGCATAATTTCTACTAGATCAGTCAGTAACCAAACAAGCCAACTTTTTAAGTGCATTGGCACTTTATGTTGGATTTGTGAATGCAGTGACAAATTGAGTTCACTTACATTAATTTCCAAAAGTGTTTCCATGAACCCATACAGTGATTGCCATTTTATTTTAACATAGGGCCACTTCAGGACTTCACTTCAGAAACTTAGGACTGGATTTTGGCCTTGTCCTGTAAAAATAAGGAATTCTCTTTATTTTCTTGATACTGTGTTTTTGTGTTGTTAAAGGTTATTTTTGAATTGCTTTTAAATTGCATTCCAATGTAGTAAATTCCACATAGTTAGTGGCTGTGTATGTGTGGTTAATGCTACAAAAACTGTATTTTCAGTATTTTCAGTGTTTCACTGTTATATACAGCATTAGCAAATTATGTGAAACCTGATGAGGGCATCATTCTCAGAAATGATTAGACAGCTTTTAAAAAGCTGTACAGTTTCTCCACTTCAGCATTTTAATAGTTGTCTTTTTTGGCTTAATTAAAGGGTTTCAGTTGTTCAATTTTGCATTACTGCCTTCTGTTTTATTTACTTTTAACATAGCCTGCAAACTTTTTGGAAACTGTGCTGTGCATTGTGTTTTTTTTAGCCCTAATGTGATCTCTTCAGAAGTGAAATTCATTCCTGTAATTTGTGAAGCCTTTGCCAATTTAGTTGGAAAAGAGCATTTCTTACGCACATTAATCCATTTAAAACTCAGTTGCAATTTACTTGTGGTTGTCAGTGCAATTTGGTGCACTGCAACATGATTTAAGAGCTTCAAATGCTTTTGAGTGATAGAAGAGATGATGCAATGTTCTTGTTTTTCTGCTTGGTGTCAGCCAGTGGCATCCTAACAAAGCACATTTTGGAATCCTTCGCTCCATCAGTGCTCGCCACTCTGATGGAATGCGAATGCCAAAAAGGATAAGGTCATTCTTGACAAATTGTCTCACTCCATCAACATAAGAAAACCACTTTCGTACATACAGCTGTGCACAAGAAGAGCTACCTAATCCCCCTCTTTTAACCATGGGAAGTGTACTCTGGGTGTCTGCCCTCCCCCTTCATCGGATAAAGAGATAAAATTTACCAGAGAAAGGTGTGTGTTCCAGACAGTGCCGAGTCAGGATATCATCCTGTTACAGGAACAAGCACAATAACTTTATGCTGACAAAAACTATCACCTCTTCTACTAATAAAACCCCTCACAAGGTCAGAAAAAGCTCACTCTAACTATCTCCACGACTGTTCTAACCAATGCCACAACTCAGGCCCTTATGAAACGCTTTTCTCTTTGAGGCTCAAGTCATTATGGCATTGTCAGCTTAATAAGTATTATGCCCTGTCAAAGTGACAGCACAATGAAGTGATGGGGAATTTGCCCTTACATTTTGGACTGGAGTGGTTTTCGGTTTTGTTAGCCTGTGCTTTTTCTAATCTACACAAGACACTTGTGGTAGTGAAAAGGGAAACAGCATTAAATTCCCCGAGAAAACAACAAATGTCAGACTGCACTTGGAAAACGTTTCAAAAGAATTCAGCAGGACAGGCTTGTTGAAAGCAGCCTAGAGCCTGTGCGAAAAGCAATGTAGTCAGTGGCTAAATACAATGAAATAACCTTTGCTGTTGCTCTAGTGGTCTGTCGACCTTGGGAAGCATGTGCTGCCAATCTGTGTTGAAGTTAGTGGGGTCATTGTCTTTCCCTGGGATATGCCACAACTGCTTTCTTAGCTGTCAGAGAAGATCGAGGTTCCATGTCACTTTAGGTCATTATGAATCATACATTAAGATACAATGAGCCTGGCAACCATGTCAGTTTTCTCATTAAAATGCACTTGTCCCCCGTTTCAAAACATTACCATGATGGCTGCTTATATATAGGGTTTATATCTGCATTTAATTATGACTTTTTTTTCCTAAACATACTAAAAACCTTTGTGGTAAAACATGTATATACACAATACTGAAGAAACGCTTGATATTTAAACCAGGAAATCACAAAGTGTAAAATTTACTAACATTTGAAAATGAAGGATTATATAATATTTTGTACTAGATCTCAGTAATCCATTTTTATAGTAGTATTCGATTAACTCAGGAGAAGCAAAGATGCTTCATTCTTCAGAGCCATGCTCCGTCCTCTGATTTTATGTGAAGGAAAAACACTGTAACAGGATAACTTTAGGCTTTGAAAATAACTTGAAGATCAAAAAAGACAAAGAAGGGCTGGCCCTCAACAGAACCCTTAACTATATAAACTGTATAAAGACAGGACCTAAAAATGAAGTCAATTAGTAGTGCTAAAATTCTCCTGTATTATCTCTAATGACCAGCAGGGGGTAACTTCCTTTGTTGCCTTAATGGTTCGAGCAGGGCATTTTTTGACTTCTGTAAATAAATGACTTCAAACTTGATTTAATACTTCAGTAAACATTCCAAATGAATCTATGTTGAATCATTTCAACTTTTATTTAATGCAATATGATGTGTAAATTATGGTCCCATCAATTCATCCATACCCTCATTCATTTTCAAACGCTTGTCAGGGTCCAAGTCCCACGGCAGGAGTCTTAGCAGAGATCCCCAAACCTCTTTCTCCGCAGAGCATAAAAGGCATTTCTTCAGGCATTTCCAAGCCACCCAAAATAAATAATTACTCCTCCCTCTCCTGGATCCACACTAGAGGGTCCTCCCTCTAGCCTGAAACACCTAAACTAAGAGACAACCACCTCAACTGTCTCCATTTGTTGCGGAGGGGCATTTTCTGTGTTCTGACCAAGGGCCTTAACCTAGCATATGTAAGAGTGAGCCCAGATCCCCTTCCACAGTTCATGGCCAAAAGGTGAGACTAGGATCACACACCGACCAGTGAAGCAACACCTTCATGCTCAGCTTTGGCTTCACCACAACAGACTGTCTCTCAATCTCCAAGACAGGTAATTTATTATATAAATTTCAAAGCCAGGCACAGCATCTCAAATGGCACATTTTTAAAGTCCATTTTTAAAGTTTCTCCACACATTGTATCCCTGCGTGGTTCTCTTGCTTCATGCAGCTACACAAACCAGCACAGTAATGGCTTTTTGAAGGAGTGAGAAAGGACATTGTTCCTGCTACTACCCTCTGCTGTTTTTCTCGGGACTAATAAATCCCCTGGCAGGGGTTGTTTATAATGTCCCTCTGATGTAACTTTAATAATGGGGCAATTTTACAGTGCATATGTTCTCCATCTCCCAGCTCATCTGTTCTGCAGTCCTCCTTTGTGCTAATTTGCCAGACCTAAATGTAATGGATGAGTTATTGACGTAAATCAAGCAGCATTATTGTTACGTTGTTGCAATTACACCGTGGAAGATGCATAAGGATCTATAAGATAAATTTAGTACTTCATTACACAAAGATGCCATCATCAAACCAGTGGCTTTTTTTTTCTTTTTTGTTTGGGGATGCTTCTTAAATACAAAAGACCAAAAAAGGAGAAGGACAACTCCCTTAAGCAACAATGGTGGCTTCTCTGCACGATGGCCATTTATTGTCGTGTCATTGGTGAGGAAATCGATGCTAACAATGTGACCCCTTGGAGTCCTATCCTTATGTAGTGATTGAGCTGTTGCAGTGACAGCCATTAAAAATGATGATCAGAACAAACTTTAAAGTCCTTCTAGAAATAGCTTTGGGTCAGCTTGCTTCCAACAGAAAGCCTTCTTGCATGCCTTGCACAGCAGACAAAAAAGGGGACACATTTCAGTATCTCCATCCATATGCATAGCATAGAATCATATCCAGCTGATAGCTCTGTTTTCCTTGAGTTATTTCAGCGACCCGTCTCAGTGTCTGATATCATAATCTATTCTTTAATCCTGATGTAAATCACTGTCAGCCGTTCTGAGTGTCAAAAGAGATGCTCTGGAATATCCCAGCAGAGACAACTGAAACATATACAATCTGTCAGGTTAACTAAAAGCAAATGAAGGGCATTTATCACAGAGGACAAAAGGACACCGGACCATTTACATACTGCCATGCAATCACAGGCAATGCTGGAAAGTCTGCTAGTTTATCTGCAAGGTCAACCCTCCTTGAGCTGACACTGGTCATTTTGTTGTTGTGTAAGGCTGTGATAGGTGGTAAACTTAGATTCTCCACAAATCTAACTATAACGTCGTAACCAAGACCTCTCTTTGTTGTGTGTGAGCGAGTGTTTTGGCCAGAAAGAATTCCTCTGTTGCTCTACAGGATGCTTTTATAATTTCGACCCTCTGACAATGTGACAGATTTATTAAAATGGCGCTGCTGGATTTTATGGCATCCATTATCAAAGCTAATCCAATGATGTTCCTGCCTGAAATTTTGAATATTTTATAGCCAGTCACTGAATGACAGATCCTCGTGGTATCGATAGCCAGCACAACTGCACTGCATCTAAGTCCATTTTCCGTTTGATTTATGTTTATTTTCTGCCTCTAAATGCAGCAGACACGGTGTTAGTGAGATATTCAAGGGCATCTGATTGTCATTACAGCAGCACCAAACTCTTAATCATAGCACAACACCTAATGGCTTATTACAGGAGCGTATGCTAAATTAAACATTACTGCATCAATAAATGTTGCATGACATTAACCTGGCAGTGCTTCATAAATATTGTGCATTTCTCTCCACCATCCACCCCTTTTCACCCCAACTTCCTCTGTTACCTTTCTTCTTACATGCACAATAGCATCCAATAATAACACAGCTCATGTTTTCATGCCGTTTTCCCCTAATCCACTGGAATTAAACAAATGAGCATTAAATAATTTTCAATTCCCCAAATTATCTTTCAAGTATTTTAATTAGCAAGCACTTTGCAGCATTGCACACCTTCGGCAGATGGGTGCTTGTGTCAGCCAATTTAAGCAAATAGCAATTAGACATTACACATTAGCATTTCTATTTTCATCATCCAAAACCCTTCATTTCTCCACTCAAACCCATCTCACTTACTGGGTTTTTGCACATTTATTCCACAGAGGATTTGACTTACAGGTGGTGAAGTGCTTACTGAGGATGTGGAGCCAATTTCTAAGCTGTGGCTCTCCTTGAAAGGTTAGAAAATCTAAAGGGGGTATTCCCTGAACAGATTTAATGGTACCGTAGGTCAAAATCTAAAATGACACTGTTTGAACAACAGAAAAGTATTATTACATAATAGCAGTTCAACTTATGACAACAATCAGTGTCAATTAGAGCATAACATAAAATAACATTTACCCAATGGACTTAACTATGTAAAATACCTCGGGGATTACAGTCAGCACTAATTGGATTTCTACACGCAAAGCCATTATTTTATTATCATTGTGGGAGTATGACAAGCATTCTTTTTGAAGCACTGGTGACTAACCCTGCATTCATGTGCTCCTCGTATGGTTCCTGACTCAGTTCAACTTGTGTTCATGTGCTTGTGTTGTATTCTGCTGCTCTGTGTGTTTAAATATATCAAAAACTTTCAGAATGTATGCGCTTTACCTGACCTGTTATCAGAATCACTGCTTCTAAATAACCTTTCAAACTTTAACTAATGGTTACGATCTGATACCATAATAAAAATGAAAAAGACAACTATTTCTCTCGGGCATGTCAGTTGGAAGAATGGTGTAAATCTCATCACTTGTTGATTAATGCTGACAAAACAAAAGAGCTCGTCTTGAATTACACAGGCCCCATAACAGGTCTTTCACTTTCTGGTCAGTATGTGGAAGTCATATATCAACATATATTGATGACAAGTTTAATTTTAAGGATAATGTTGACTAATCAGAGATTGTTTCTTACTAGGATGTTAAAAGGCTTTGGAGTTGGTCACAATGTTTTGGAAAGAGTTTATGTCGGCTTGATTGAAAGCATCCTTATGTTCAATATTTCAGTCTGGTATGGTAACCTAACTGTGGCAATTACGAACAAATTGAAAAGGATTGTCAGAACCACTGGACAAATTACTGGATGAGCTGTATCATCAGGCTGTTTTGAGGGAAGAGCAGTCTATTGTTGCTGACCGTGAGCACCCTCTTTATTCTGAATTTGAATTAATGCTCTCAGGACGACATTATAAGACCATTATAGACCATTATAAGGCCAAAGCAGACTGTATTTCCTCAGGAGGCTGAGGTCTTTTAACATCTGCAGGAAGCTCCTGAGGATGTTTTACCAGTCGGTGGTTGCAGGAGTACTGTTCTATGCTGTGGTGTACTGGTGGAGCAGCACAGCAAAGAAGGACTCATCCAGGCTGGAAAAGTTGATCAGGAAGGCTGGCTCTGTGGTTGGCATGAAGCTGGACACTCTGGTGACAGTGGCAGAGAAAAGGACACTAAAGAAACTGCTGGACATTATGGACAATGCTGGGCATCCTCTGCACACGGCCATAAACAACCAGAGGAGTCTGTTCAGTGACATGTTGCTTCTCCCAAAGTCAAGAACCAACAGACTTAAAAACTCCTTTGTCCCACACGCCATCAAAGTGTTTAACTCCTCTCTGGAGGGGAGAGGGAGGGGAAACAGGAGGGCAAAGGAGGGGGGAACAACTAAGCTGTAATGCCTTTTCACTGTGCAATACTTTTTGTTAATATCCAACGGTGCAATAGACTCACAATACTTGAAATGTGCAATTCCCTTGTATTTTTATTCCTATTTATTTGATTTATCCCTTTTGTATACTCTGTATTTATATATGTCTCTGTATTTATATATGTGTATATATGGTATATTTCTGCTCACATTCTGTAACTTCTGTCGGTGCTGTGCTACTGGAAACCGAATTTCCCGGAGGAACCCACCCGAGGGATTAATAAAGTTTAATCTAAGACGTCTCTAGCTAGCAAAAAGGTGTGGAAGGGATCATTTGTGCTAAGAGCAATTGGTATACTGAATAATGAGATGATGTGATATGTTTTTATTGTTGTTGTATTTAAGTTTGTATGTGTGTATGTATGAATGTGTGTTGATGATTTGTTTATGGCTTGATGAAACAAAGACAATTTTCCATTGATGTGAATAATAAAGTTATTCTATCCTATTCTATTATATTCGTTTTAAAAAATAAGAATGCACACTACATGAATTCATACCATCAATCACAATCTTCAAACAAACCAAATATTTACATTTATCTGACATGCTTTTGTGGATAAAGTCAAATTGTTAGCTGCTAGCTAGCTCAGTTAGCAAAGATCCTACATTCAATCTCATGTGCTTGTGATTGTCGTGGCAGCAGTGGAGCCTGTCCCAGCGACCACAGGGCAAGCGGCATGGTAGACTCTAGAAAAATCACCAGTGTGTCATGGGGCTAACACAGAGAGACAGACAACTATTCCCACCTATGGGCTATTTGGACTCACCAGTTAACCTAACGCTGGAATGTGGGAGGAAGTCGGAGTGCCTGGAGAGAGCCCACTCAAACATGGGGACAACATGCAAACCCAGCCAGATGGTGGAGTTGAACTCGGGACCTTCATAATGTGAGGCAACAGCACAAACCACATATAGAGAGAGACCGTATAGTTATACATATTTCAAAACTTCATTAAATATGCATCAAAATCTGATGTTTGTGTGGTTGATTGTCATTTATGTCATACACCTTGATAAAGAAAATTAGTTGAGTGTTAGACTCTTAATTCACTAGCTCGGCCCACGTCCTCGTTTTAGGTTTGACAGCGTTTTAGTGGTAAAGATAAGATAACCTTTATTTATTAAAGGTGAATGGCTTGGACATGAATTGAGCTGAGGTTTAGGGAAGGTCTTGAAGGGGACTGCCGGCGGCTCCCGGGCCTGGCAGATCCCCATTTACTAAATAGAAGTGAAGAAGTTCAAGAATTTAAAAGGGGAGTGAGGGTGGGGCACGTAAAAGAGAATGAACAACTTGTAGAACTGGGGGAACCTATATAGATGAGAACCAGAAGGAGCGTATTTGGAGGTGTGGTCCCGCTCCTGAAATTCTGATACTTAATCTCTAATTACTAATGGCCGAGGATGTTTTTGTTCTCTAACTATTCACGAGTAAATTATAAAGAATCACTAATCAAAATTGAAAGTTATTTAGAGAAATTTTTGAAATGAGGAGTTTCAAGATCATAGAGGTTTATAGGTTATTATGTAGTATTTATCTTCAGAACACTGGAACTTAATGTTCTTCATTGTTCACTATATACTTTTTTTTATGCAATTCCCTGGAGATCTGACCTTCCTTACCTGTCCACCAGACGGTTTCAGTGTGCTCATTAGCTGATGATGTTCCTACTGCTCTCATTTCCTCATTATCTTCAGCGCACAGCTACCTTAGAATGACAGTGTCAGCTGATCTTAGTATTATGTTACAAGATGATCCAATCACATTCTCTCTGCTTCCCTGTCTGCTCCCTCACTGTCTGTTTCGACTTGCGCACCTCATATGGAAATCAAGATTTTGAGTTTCAAGTTTTAAGCCTGGTCGAACAATACAAAATACTTTTTTAATAGATGGCTTTGTGTTGTGGGGAATTTCAGTTGTATATATACTACACATACCCATGCCATCTTATGAAGACAGTCTAAAAGGAACTGCCCAGTTCACATGCCCCATTTTTCCTCTGCAGGAAAAGAAAACTGTCAAATACATGGGGTCACAGCAGCTGCTCAGGCATTCATCCAGTACCCTCAAGCCCTGTCACTACTTTAACTGACTTTTGTGCCCAGGCCAGAAACATTCACTGGTGTGGAGACAAGCAACTCACCACTGCTCGTTATATGGAGATACTGTGTGGCGCATGGATGACAATGACAGTCCTCCACCCCACCCCCCCCCCCCCCCCCCCCCCCCCCCCCCCCCCGCTGTCTGTGTATGCTCTGGTCATGACTTGGAATTAGGTGGCAGTGCTCTAGTGTGAGCTATAGCTCCACTACAGTCATAAGTGTCAGCACGCTGTCCACTAAGATTTGTTTCCAAGGCTTATTGACCAGTCAGCTCGGAAGTGACAAGCATTTTTTCACTTAATTGCTCCATCAAGCAAAGCATGTAAAGGCAAACTGACACATACAGGGTCACTTCTCAGAAATCATAAAACTGCAACAGTGAAAGGCTTGACAACCTGGTCTGAAAGGCTCGGAGGATTATGGAGTACTGAATTATAGTTTCACCGAGTTTTAGTTTCTACTCTGACATCTTGGGATGAAATGGCGCTTTTAATAAATGCAGTAAGCAAGTGAAAGTTGCCTAACATACTAGCAATACAGTAAGCATGAAGAACAGCCGAGGCAGTGTCAGTGGCACTGAAGTGCCCTTAATCACAGCAAAGAATATCCTGAAGTGTTCTGCTGGGTTCATGTGAGTTACTGGAAAAAAAAAGACAACAGTCTAGTACAGATTTAAAGCAAGGGCTATCTAAGGAAAAAAAAAGTTTTCATTACAACTGGTAGAGAATGAGTTTGTTGAAGTCAAAATATTAAAAGCATCATCAAGTCAGTAACACTTGATAATTCAAGGCAGTTTGTGAAACGCTGGTCAAATTTAATTTATTCTTAAACATGCAGACGAATTTGCCTGTGGAGTGTAAAAAAGTCCACTTTTGAGGTTGAGCTGGTTGGAGATGGCATAGATCATTCTGCTCCATAGGTTTTACACGTTCTTTCATCAAGCTTCAGATGGATTTTCATTTACTCTTTGGTTGCAGTTAGGCACCAGAACTACTCAGGTATATTACTGCAAAAAACAGGCACCAAAAAACACTTGATTTGCTTTATACATGGGCAGGCACGAAACACATTTTGTATTATTTTCTATATTAATTGCACAGACATGCTGTTTATAATGAAAGCTGTGGCCATCTATGCAAAAAAACACATTATTTCACCTGGCTACTTTTACTATTGCGTACGCTTGCTACTAACAGAACTGCTTTTGAGCATTTTTCTCAAGTCAAAAAAAAGAAACTACACATTTAGGCCCCAGTCACACAGATATGTTGGTGAATGGTTGCTAAGGGACTGCAGAGAATGACTTAATTCGCAGCAACAGTTAACAACTTCTAGAAACAACTCACGAACTCCTCAAGGAATACACATTTTTTCCCTTGTGTTTCGTGGTCAGATGGCCAAAAAAGCAATCGCTACACCTTACCTTCTTTGCAACCGTTTCAACCTAAAGATTGCCAAAACATCCAGCAACCACTCGACAGCCAGTTACGGAATTTCCATTGTGGTCGGGGACACCCTGTTAGAGAATACTGGGTTGCTAGCTGTTTTCTAGGCCTGTGTAACTAATATAACAGAATATCTGTGTAGGTTCTCAGTCATTTAGGTCATGGTAGAAAGTGACTAGAAGATGTTTCACCTCTCATCAAGTTCAGTTCTATAACATAATAATGGGGAGCTCCAGGTATTGTTTTTCACACCTTGGCTGATGTGATGGGTCAAATGATAAATAGTGGGTCAAAGAACCTCCTCAGGATAAAACACCCGCTAGCATTTAAATACCTGGGACTCTCCACCATTTGGGTTTACAACTGAAGTTAAAAAACTGAAGCCTCTTGGATTAGAGGGGAAAGTCTTCAAGAAATTAAAGAAGTTCAGTCACTTTCTTTCCAAGCTCCTTGTATATAATAACATAGAATTATATATGATTATATATGATTATATATATTATTGACATTGTAACATGTGCAGCAAAATTAAGTGCAACCTCAACAGTGTAGTCATAAAATGTTATAAAATTATGTAAGAGGTAAAAACAGACAAAAGCAACCTTGCTCCATTTGCCCAAATTGCACAACTCTTTATTGCACAGAACACATTCAAGTGGACATTGCAGCATTTAAAGCTTGTATAGCTCTGTGATAAAACCTGTTGTTTTTTTGTTTTTTTTGCTCTGATTGTCTTTGTTTTAATTGTTCTGTGCCATATCTCCCTGATGGTAACAGTTCAAACAGTAGATGACCAGGGTGAGATGAATCCATTATGATATTATTAGGCAGATTTGTATCAGCAGAAAATGTGTGTTATGTGCTTCATTTCAAGAGCATCACTAAGACATTCATGGTAATGTTTTCAGATTAAAAAAAAAACAGCCCTGTGTTTTTGATCCATAGTTATTGTGTAACTGTGTGTGTGAAATTAATATTGATGTACATCTGTGCATGTAGGAGAAACAGCTATTTGGTAGCTTCAGAGTATTTCAGGCAGAAACACATGCACGATGCACGAAAACCTGAACATGTATTCCTTGTGAACAGTTGCATACTCTAGCTTCATTTTGTGGAAAAAACTCTTGGTGTATGAGAGGAAAACTATACTGTAGGAGAACTAATCCTCCTTTAACAAAACTACTCTTGAAAAAACAGAACCTATTTGACTACACTAAAAGCTTACCACAGAAGGTCAAGGTGATGGAGGGAGCTGTGGCAGCAAAATGTAGTGGCATGCAACATAACAAAACAGTAAAGGTGCCCTCACACTCAATTTCTTCAGGCAAAATTTACCTATGTGATATGAGCTAAAAGCAGGTGGGTCAGGAAAAGATGTGGGTAATATTGTAAGCACATCCCATGGGAGCCAACATGGCTAGCAGCAGGCTAACAACAGCAAGCTGTAAGTAACAACCCATATTTTCAGACACATTACAGTCATTAACCTCTTTCCAGTCGAGCGACACCCATTCTTCTGTGCTGCTCGTGTTGTTTTGCCATACAGACATGCAGGAATTACATAAACAAGGACATAATGTGCCCTGCGTATTTCAAAATTCAATTTGTTTGTACTTTGTGGAGGGTGAAAAGGGAAGGAATTAGCTGAAAATGAGAAGTGTGACGTTACAATGGCCATATTGTGCATCTGCATGAATATAACTGGGTGTTACTAACAGCTGACAGCAAAAGAGCCAGTGCACTAAAACACCAGAGCTTTACTTCAGTGCTTTGCCTGACCCAGTACCATTTCATGCGTTTTTAAAATGTTTTTGAAATACTGTAAAATTGCAAATGTTAAAAGTGATTGTTTGCAAGAAATATAGTTTTCCTGTTACAAGCTATCTGTTAATGCTAAATTAATTAGGCTGTAGTTTGAATGTGTCCTCAACAGAAAGGTCCTCAACCTTCATGGTTGTAATGCAAAAAACACTTAATCAGTCATCTTTGTCAGGAGGTAATAAGTCACATTGTCTTTTTTTTGTCATTAACCGATGTTCTAGATAAAAACGTATCAGCTAAATGTGTCATACTGTATAGCAAAGCTCTAATCTTCCCAGATCTTAATCTAATTTACTTGTGTTCAGAATACAGCTGTAAGGAAGTTAACGTTTGCCCGATATGTTCGATATGAAGATAACAGATGGCTTAATCAGCATAGCATGTTACTGCCATATCATGTTTTGCACTGGCGTATCTGCCGTGGAACGCTGTTTGCGATGGTGAACGATAATGTAATATTAAAGATATAATTCCTACAGTGATTGACTGTAAATAATATTATCTTTTGGATTTAAATACAACTCCTTCTAGTATGCTGGGTTTAGTCAGGAGAGAGATTGTGAGTAAGGCCTTTGAGATTTATTTGATCAGTGCATATTTTGTTATACAATTTTGGGTTTTTTTTGTCTCACTTCATCAGGTTAAATATATATCTCTGATACTTATAGCTCTGTGTAGGACATAAATGACAAACCACCTTATCTCTGTCAAGATTCATTCATTTCAATGTTTCAATGTAGGCGAGAACACGTGCTGCATTTCTCCTAACAGTCTACGTCACCGTGCATATGTACTCATTGGAGAACATGCAGCCCTTCCTGTGAGAGCATAAAGCCTAAAGAGCAGTTTTTTTGGCCCCTCACTGTTAACAGAACCTTTGTGAGGAGAATGTCTCAACTCTTTTAACCTTTACCGCAGGCCTTTGACACAAGTTTGAAAAAAGAACAATTCTATAGTAGGTAAAGATAGGCTTTACTTTGCATCTCATTACAAATTCTGATGAATAAAAGGTTATATAGACAATTGGATACGCTGATGTAATACAAAGGGAATCCTTCCGAAAGAAATCTAAGATGTACTGAGTCTTCATCAAGTATACTGCTATGTGCTTGAAAAAAACATCCCCCAAAAACAGCAATTTCCAGTGCCCTTGCCTACAGTTCACTTCGAATTCAAAGTCTTACTTTTATAGTCAGTGGCAGGAAATAGTCTTATTAACATCCCATGTGGGATTGGCAGTTCTCCGTGTGGTTTGAAAGCGGTGTGGCGTCGCTCCTTCCACATTAAAAGTAGGAACCAGAGATTCAGTGTTTGCATAATTGCTTGGAAGTGGAGTTACTAGACTGTTATTTTCAAGCAGACACTGGCTATATTGCTTTGCCCTCTGTCTGTTTTCAGGTCAGTGCAGTAACATGGGAGCCAGCAACGCCAAGGAAAAGACTTTTAAGACCCCGCCTGTGCTGAGTCGAGTTGACTTCACACAGAGAGGCATCCAGAGGCATAAGGTTGATTGGCGTTGTTTGTTTTGCATGGGCTTTGACTGAGACCCTGGTGTGTTGTGCCAGCCAGCTGTGCAGGCACAACCACTGCCTCATTAAAATATGCAATCATAAGCCATATCTCTGTGCCCCCGAGTCCTCATTTGATTGTAGCCTTTTAATGAGGAACAAGCCAAAACGACTTATACCCATTGCGTCCTTGCCGCTAACCTTTATGCAGAATAGACGAACTTCTGACATACAGTGTGACAAGGAATCACAAAGACGCAAGGCATTCATTGAGGGTTAGTCCCTCATGAGGAATCTTAAAACACCGAAGGGGTTAGGTCTTACTCTGGCAGAAGGCATAGCAGGTGGAGACGGCGTACTTTTTGACCACTCAGCACCCCTGTCGTCTTCCCTTCATTCCTCTGAACCATTCTCTGGCTTTTTCCCCTCTCCATGCCCTCACCTATTCTCCCAGAAACATGGCTATAAAAATCTCAGTTGGGATACATTAAAGTTCTGCAGATATGCTCCAGCACAGCACACATTGAGTGACAAGGACAGATTGCCACCTATTGGTAATAACTGGTCATTGGTTGTAAAACAGCAAATGTAAAGGTGACATCATTCCCATTGAATCTTATCATTTCAAGGCATCTGTAAAGCTGTGTACGTGTGCATGGATTAAGCTAAAAGCACATTTGTTTTAGGCTATTTGCTGCTGCCGTTTCCCCTACTAATTAGGGACCTATCTCAGCTGAGACTACACAAAATACAAATTAGCATAACAAATCATTTCCCTCCAAATTGATCTTTTTATTTGCACGCAGACAGGCACCACTGCTCACAACTTGCTAAAATGTCATTATATTTCTATATTAAGATTCTCCACTGTAACAGCTCTCCCGTCTCTTCTTACTCTTTCAGAAAGTATAGAAATTAAAAACTTAACGGCTTTCCATTTAGCCAGCCTATTTCTCATGGGGCCCTCGAACTAATCTGAAGCCTGGGTGGATTTTTCTATACCCTAGAGAAGTGTGCCATTGGGCTCTCATTTGAATAATATTATAGTGGATAAAGAAGAGCCATTATGAGCAAAGAGAGCTTTAATAGCAAACCACAATCAAATCACAACATTGCAGAAGACTGCAGTCGGCACTGTGGTGCATGGACTCATTTAGTAGGCCTTAAAACTTGACTCTGCTTGAACTTGCCCACCATAACCTAAAGCCTAAGCCTAAACTAAACTCTATATGCAGGATCTTTGTTGTGCTATTTTGCCAATTCAGCTAGTGAGCTCAAAACATATTGTCATATAGGTCACGTAATTCCAGTTACACTCTTAATCTTGTTGCACCCAATCATTTGCTACAAATAGTTGCACTGACCACAAGGGAACATTTCTGGGAGAAGAGATTTTACAGTTCATCCACAAAGTATTCAGAGCATTTTTGGCAATTACAGCCTTTATAATTATCAGTGTTGGGCAAGTTACTTTGAAAAAGTAATTCAATTATAGTTACTAGTTACTTCTTCAAAAAAGTAACTGAGTTAGTAACTGAGTTACAATATTCTAAAAGTAATTAATTACTTGGAAAAGTAACTATTGCGTTACTTTAAAAAAAACAAAGAACGTTTAACCCTCTGGGGTCCAGGGTATAATTGGCCATTTTTTTACTACTCTTGATTTTCCCTCCACATTTTACCTTTAAAAACTATTTGCTTTGCCTTGTTTGGTATCATTCTTTTTAGCACAACATCACGTGTCTGAATTTACAGTCATGTTTTCATTTTGACAAACTGTATAACCAGAATTGATCTAAAATCAGACGAAAACCATAAAATCAGAGTAGAAAAAGTTATATTTTTACTGTAACAACCATAAACATGTTTAATGAATGATATTTCATAACTTTAAATGCAAATATTAATTGTCAATTTTAAAATCCTATGCACAAGTTTTGCAAACAACAAATTTATTTGCATCCATTTACCTTGATCTTTTAAATAACCATTTTAAACTATTTACAGAACAATCAGCTGTTCTTCAATAAGATGCCACAAATTATTTGTGCCACTCCAAATATTTCTGTCCACTATAAAGGAGAACATCACAGCCTGATACCTGCAGGTCTGACAGCAGCAGGTGTATCACTCCTGTTTCTACCTGGAGACAGCAGTCGCCTCATTGTTCTAACACACAACACAAAACTAACTACACAAGACAACACATTAACTACACACTCCAAACACGCTAAACGTCACAAATCTCTCACATCTCAAAACTCGCTCTCTCTTTTGTTCTGCTCTCTCTCTTTCTCTCTCTCTCTCCGTCACTCCTAAAACTTCCCGTTTTGTTTTGGTTTTTTGCTCATAAGCAGAGAGTGCTTGCTAGCGCTAACGTGGCAAAACTGTTGCGGTAAAAACGCCGCGTATATCTTGTGTATCACGACTCTGGTTTTACGTGGCCTATCAACACAATTTATAAACTGGTATATATCACCTTGTTGCTTTGTCTTTAAGTGGTCATGTGATTCTTCCTCAGTCAAACAGCAGCACTCATGCGATTGTTTTGCCTCTTAGCTCCAGGTGTTGTGCTAGACAGTGATCGTGATTGCCGTCCGCGGGAGCGCGCAGCTACTTAAAGCTGTAGCACCCAGATTACTTACAGCTACTTCCTGCAGCTGATATAAGATGCGCTAAGCTGAACACAGCTTCAACCGTCTGTTTGTTGAAAAATAGTAACGGACCGCGTTTCCTTGTTAGTAACTGTAACGGCGTTGTAACGATAGGAATAGTAATTAGTTAGATTACTCGTTACTGAAAAAAGTAACGCCATTAGTAACGCCGTTACTTGTTACTTGCCGTTATTCCCATCACTGATAATTATATACATACAGTCTTTTTAGTATGATGCTATAAGCTGGGCAGTTTGTTTTTTTAATTTTATGTGTTTTATGCACAAAAAAATGAGTAGAGTTTTTAACTAACTATAGCCAACTTGGTTAGCAAGCTGCATCCATAAGTTGCAGATCTGTTAATGAGTAATAAATAAGAAACAAATAAAGAATGTCACCTACCAAAAGTAAATCATGCACATGTTTGGTTTCCTTGTTAGTCATATAATTAATTGAAAAATCTTTCAAAAACTACCAGCACCATGCAAACATTCAAAGTGCAACTTACATTAGCAGAGGAGAGGCCTAATCAGACAAGGACACGCTACAGGTGTCTGTCAATCAAAGAAGACAATCTTAAACCCACAAAATAAATCCTCAACTTGTCAATACAAGAATTCTACATGCAGTTTTTTTGTACTTGTGCATTGGCTTCATTTTTCAGCTACAGCGGTTACTGCTTGCTCCAGAACAGTGGCTCTTGAGGGTGTTCCCATTATCCAGCAGTTAGCACCAAAATGATACCAAACAACTGGTACAGGTAACTGGTGAACGGGCAGCATGGTCTTGAGTGCCCAGCATTCATGGATGCTTGTGGAGAACAAAGGATGGCTGTGTGGTCTGGTCCAATAAACAAACTGCTGCAGCTCGAATTAGTGGAAAACCTTAATGCTGGTTGTGATGCAATGGGGATGTGACCATCAGAACTGGACCGTGGAGAAATAGAAGAAAGTGGCCTCGTTGAGTCATCTTTTCTTTACATCACTGACAGCCGTGTGCATGTACGGGAAAAAGGCAAGCTGGTGGAAGCAGTAGGATGTTCTGACCACTTCTACAAACCAGAAACCTAAACTGGATTAAAATATTTGAAAGCAATGCGTTCAAAAGTCTTTATTTCTGTTATTTGCGATACTTTATGCCTGTTTGCTGAGGTATTTCCTTATCTTTTGTTTTCCCGTTGGACCTGCAATTTGTGAAGCTGGTGGAGATTAGCCCACATTAGGTCTGGGCATGTAGTTACTAGCTAATTAACCATCACGTTATGTTTACTGCTTGGTTGGGCTGTGTGTCACACAGATGCAGGTTTCCAGGGGAGAAATTGAGTGCTGTTTAGAGTGATTTTATTCTCAATGTTGTTTACAGTTTAACTTGTTAAATCCCTTTTTTTATTAAAACTGTAAACCAATATTAGTGCCAATTTAATATTTAATATAACATTAGTGTGAATTATAATAGTTTTTCAGGGACATTAATATTAATTAAATGTCTTTAAATTAGAAGTTAATGAAAACAAAAATTGGATTGTCTTTGCCCGATTCATCTGTTACTAAAACAAACGCACACACATGCACACAAAAACCCCAGAATGCTTTGCTGTTTGAAAAAATACAAATGTAAAAGCTCTATGTACATCTCTAATGTACTAGATGGAGTGTCCTTGACCAAGACACTAAATCAAAAAGCAGTGGATGCAGTGAATATGCATTTGCTGCCCTCTTATGAATATCGTCACATCTGATATGAAGTGAAATTGCTGTAAAATGATCCCTGGAGTGCTGTCACACTTTTTATTTATATAGTGTGCAAAAAAAGAGTGAGATGCTGAAAGCAAGACAGAAGAAGAGAGAGATAAAATGTTGAAGAAATGTGTGGCGGGTGTTCTAAACTCTTGTGCTATATGGCGCAATATACAGGCTAGTTTAAGGAACTGAATGAGCATTATTGGCTATAGTCTCTTGTTCCAAAACCTATCATCATCTTTGTAGACGTGCTTGTGCATGTGAAGGTAAAGACATATTAAGCATCAGAAAGAGCAGAACAGGCCCTGAATTTACATGCTGGAAATCTGATAGTTTGTTGCACCCAGTGGTGAGTGGTGTATTGTGCATGTTTGATCCACAGCAACTGAAAACAAACAAACAAGACAATATAAAATATAAATTAGTGAGCTTGGGAGGCCATTAAAGTCGATTTTGTTATCTGTAGCAGGTTCCTTATGTCTTCTTACCCACAGCCTTTATGCTGAGGTGAGCTATATTTTGGCTTTTGTTTCATATTTAGTGCAGGCATGTCAGTAGGATTGATTTTGCCCTCTGACTCTAGACAGAAAAGCAAATAATCCTACTTTTTAAAATGTCAAACTGCTGCTTTTAAAAATTGATAAAAAATTGAACACAGGAAACTCATTGTTATTTGTCTTAGAGGAAAATTCCAAGGCAAACTGTAGGTGAACTAATATTTCAAAGTGAAATGCTAGAATAACTAGCTGTAATAGTAATAGTAAGAAAGCAAGTAATAATATCAGAACTAATCAATTTATTTGCTAACTGAATTGCTATTGAGTTATTATGTGACTTAAAGTTTGTTTAGATTTACTGAACAGAAGTCATTCTGTGAAGCAATGCTATTCATGGTGCTATATTACTCTTTCATATAGTATCATTGTATGTCATCAGAGAGCAACCTGGGGTTAGTATCTTGCCCAAGAACATTTGGCATGCAGACTGCAGCAGGGATCAAACCAACAGCCTTCCGGGTTAGTAGGTGACCCACTCTACCACCTGAGCTACAGCCACCCCGATGCAAAAACCAAGCATGGCATTAGTTCAGGTATACCACATAGTCCCACTTGGTCATATTCCTACATCAGCTGAACTCACTACAAGCCCAAATTAAGTGATGATTCATTTTATAACCTTATGCAAGTTCACTTGGATATCTGCTGTTTAAGGTGCTTTTGCTTAACACAGCATTTGCAAACCGGCAAGCCTCTTTGCAACCCACCGCCACCCCATTTCATCTGACTTAGTGTCATAGCTGTACAGGTCTCAGGACAGAGCATTGCTGCCAGATAAAATAGCAATTTTCATTTGACTCCTTCCTGAATTAAGAACAAGTTAACATAGTAAGCATCACAAACTTAACAGTGTCATTTTGAGCATTAGGCATTAGCATTATGATCAAAAGATCACTGTGCCTAGATATAAGCTCAAAGATCTGGATAGCTATGGATTCTTATTTTAGTTATTAGTTCTGCAGAGGCACTCTATAGTTATTGGCATGAGCTGTGGTTGCTAGGAGATATGTTCCAAATCTGTAAAGGCTGCGTAACTATCATGAGTGGGGAAGAAAGGTTGGGGGTGGTGTGGGGGTCTTGATGGAATCCATCCTTCATTAATATCTCCCTCGTGCTCAATCACTAGATGCACTCTTTGGTATTTAATAGTAAATACAGGCGGAAAAAAGGCATGCTGGTTGGCCTGTGGGAAATTGGTGTCACTCCTTCAAATTAGCCAGTCCTTTGTGAATCTGAATAGAATAATTTGTAGTTGATCACTTCTGCCAGCAGGTTTGTTCCTTGCATAATTTCTTCCCATCTTAGGACATTGTGCGAGAGTCGTTTGACATTTCTGGGTCAGTTCTTGCTGCTGAGGCATTTTTTAAGGTTCACTGGTAAATTGATACATGACGACAGCATGTTTCTATACATGGCATAATAGCACCATGGTTTCCCGAGTGGAATGTGAGTCCAATGTTTTGAATGCTGCATCACGTTGAGAAGGTAATATGATGTTGCCCCCGGGCTGCATTGCCTCTCTCTCTCCTTCTCTCTCTCTTTTTTATTTGTCTTCGTGTCTTTCTGCCATTTTTTTCTCTTTTAAAATAAGCACAGAGGCACGACAAAAGAAAAAAACAAAACAGTAGTCCAGCATGCATTATCTTTGCTTCATTAAAAATGCATACGGGACTTCATCTCAAAATCCACCTGCCTGTCACTGCAAATCCCATTCAGGGACACAGTAGGGACACCACACATGCATGCGGACAAGCATACACAAGAACCTCTTCCCATTACGGTGATCCTGTGAAGCATTTCTCACGTCTTTATGTCAAATTTTCTCAGTATCACATAGAGTTGTGATCAGAAGTTTACATACTCTCATCATGGGGATGGATGTCATGTTAAAGGTTTCTTTCAACTGTTCTTTTTCAGGAGTGGAATGATTGCACGGCATACATCTTTAATGGCTTTAAAAAAACAAGAACTGGGTGCACAAGATGGAATTTGTTTTGGATTTTCTCAAATCCACACAGGGTCAAAAGCACACAGATGTTCAAATATACACTGTAAACTTTAATTAGCTAACTTAAGTAAGAAAACGCATGCAAACCTTTTGATTTAAAAACAAATAAATAACAAATTATATATATATATATATATATATATATATATATATATATATTGTAGATTGCAGAAAGAAATGCGCTATAGTACTTAACATTTTAAGTCAGATGTACTCTTGGCTTAATAAAAACTACTCAGAATTACTAGTTAAAACAAACTAATGTGAAACTTTCAGCAAGATATGATTTCTTAGCTGTTTACTTGAACAGGAGTCTCAATTACTTCTTAAAACCATAAAAACTGATTGCCTTAAAACACCAAATATTTGGTACTTGTGTTATTCAAGTGCTTCTAAAATTCACAGATTAAAAAAAGATCCATTCTCCTCAAGTAGTAACATATATTCAATACTTTTTATAAGAACAAAATTAATAAATAGAACCAAATTAAAAACAAAGTTCAAAACACAGGACAAGGTATATTTATTTCTCTCATTTCTAAAACAACTGGCAGTGCTTATCGAAAACTGTTATTTACAATTTACATCAGTGGAGGCAGTATGGTAATTAAGGGTGACATTTTCTGGTAGCATAGTTTCTAGTTGAGGCCCAAATTGGCAGAAAACAGGTTTAGTCTGCTAAGTTGGCATTGTTTACATATAAAAAGTCACAGAGCATCATTTTGTTTCACCTGTGACGATTCAAAAGCATTTAAAGAGGTATTTATTTAAAAGTTACATTCAAACTGCAAAAGCTTGTAATTCTAAAACTTTGCCGTAGTTTAGTGGAAGTCGTTTCTTTTTTGTCCCCAGCAAAGCCTTTGAATGAACTTGAATATGTTTTTCATGACCTTAGAGTAGTCCACATGTAAATGATTAACAGCCTAAAGATTAGATTATTCTCCACAACAGCATCATCAAAATACAATTTGAATATTTTGATCTACACAGAAACATTTTCTTAGTGAGCAGCTGTGTACACTATGAAAAAGTACAGTATCTGAGTTGTGTGACGACAATGTGTTGTACTGTAAAACAGGACTTTCCTCATTGATGGTAACTTCAAAGACACACATTACCATTTCAGACAAATTGGGTCAGCTATAGCCCAAAGGTTAGGCAAAGTATGCCTTTGTCCTTAAAAATGACATTTCAATTCCACGACTGGTTATGGAAAAAGTTCATTCAGCCATGCTGCCACTATTCAAACACAGGCACAGTGAGTCAGAAGTGCCCAATCCCATGCCCTGTATATTACTGAAAGTGGGAAAGCTGGTACACGTGCATCATTCTGCTGTTCCCTCCGGTCAAATCGTCTCCTCTCATGGCATAGTGTGATATTCTCTAAAGAACTAGAGGCATAGGTGAAACCCTGTACTCAGACTCACCCCACTTCTCAGACTCGCTGCATCCCTTTGCATCCCTGTTCATAAAAATAGAGGAAGCTATCCAACACACAATAGATATGTTATATATATATAATAATAAAATGTTAGTCCAGCATTGCGGCATTAATATTAGTTTTTCCACTGAGATATAGACTGGTGTGGTTCGGTACTTTAATGTCATATTTGTCATCACCCTTATTCATTTAAGAATACTATTTTCATTTATTGGCAGAAAAACAGTTTATGTTAATATCTGTTTCACAATATTGCCTCTGAAACATTGCGGTAAGGTAGCAATGATAACTATAAAAGTGCAATATCTGGAGACATAAGCCATCATAGTAAAAGTATGCAATTTTAAATTACTATAAACCTTCAGCAGAAAAATATTGCCACCACATCTTGGGCTTTAAAGTTTAGGTTTATTATTGTAGATCATTTGCAGTCAGTCTTGTATAAAAAATATTTCTGCTGCATGTACAAGGTAAATTGCGACACAGTTGTAGTGAAAAAAAGTAAAATGAAAACTAAACATTCTCTATTCCCTGTGATCTACAGTGGTGGCATTAAGGAGAGTAATCTGTTAAAAGGGAAGATGAGAAAGTAACTAAGAAATCATATATGTTCTTTCTCTCCACCCCATGTGTATTCTGTATGTGACCCCCAAGAGGCCAGCTGAAGTGGATGTTCTGTAAAACACAGCTTGTGTGGGGGCAGTGATTGGCAAAGCCTCTTGAATTCCTTGATTTCCTTTGAGTCAAGCTGCTGTTTGTTTATCTTGGCATTGAATGGTGATGTTATGCACTGACATCAGCGCTGTCTGCTTACCAAGTAAGAAGAGAGCTGGCCCACAGGTCCCTCTCTGGACTGCCTTTGACTGGTGAAATCAGTGAGCACGCTTTCTTCCTAGTTGCAAACAAGTGTGGATGTACTCCATGTTCACTCCGTGTTCACTGTGACAAAAAAGGTGCATACTTTCATCATTTCTTCAGAAACTAGCAAGCCCACTGTCACACAGCTATTTCGGTTGTGGGATAAAGATGCCTGATAATTTTTTAATGCACACATTCACGGTCTAAAATGATTTTCACGTAATACTTGTGCTATGACAAATTTGACCAATTTGTGTCCTATAGCGCAGCTGCAGAGACAACCCTATCCAAAATGTCATACCTCTAGGTCACAATTATAGAAAGAAACAATCTGAACATCTTCAAAAACTTCTTCTTGGAGTTACATGTTGCAGTTTAGGACAAATTATTGGAAGTGGGCAACATACAGTTGGATTAGAACTAGATTAGAAAAGTACCCCTAGAAATACACACACACACACACACACACACATATATATATATATATATATATATATATATATATATATATATATATATAGTTTTATAGTGTTGTTACTGACAGGGTCTCTTCAACTCAGTAAATACTTGTTGGTCTGAAATGTCACAATCACAACAATATTCAAGTTTCTACTTACAAAGGGCATGTAAAAAGCATATTGAGATGCATTAGCCTACGATATGAAGCATTTTCTACAAACAAATAGAGCCAGGCCTCTTCTGACTCTAATGGATAGATATTAGAACGAGCTAAGCAATACATAAAAAACACATCCGTGGACACTGATATACATATATAGTCACAATATAAATCAAATCATTTATGTCCAGTTTAAATGCTAATTTTTACTCGTGAGTGAAAATATAGGGTTAATTTTGAATTCAGTATTATATCTTTATTGTCAGAAGCTGAACATATTAAATGTACTTTAAAACTAATACAAAATTAAATATATCAGTTTTATTTTATATATTGTGTATATGCCCTCAATAAGAATTCAAGAATCGTTAAATGTAAACAAAGGAGATCATAAACAACACTGACATAATCACTCAATTGTGGTCCACTTATGCAATAAATAAATATATCAAAAAATAAATAAATAAAAACCTAAAGAAAGACAAGCAGTGCAGAACTGGCTCAGTGAAGGGGGCAGTGAGACTCATAAATGTGCGATTTGACCACAAATCCAAGTGTGACACAGCTGCTCAGGAAAATCTCTATAGTCCTGTGTAGATAGAAATGTTTGTGATTAGGGAGTTGGAAACGAGGGTCAATTACTTTAATCAGCCAATTAATCCCCTGCACAAGATGAATGGTGGCAAGAGCGTTTGAGATGAAGGTAAAAATGTAAAATATAACAAAACATTAAATTCTCACATATCTGTTTTTTATTCCTGATATTTTGCTAATTATGGGCCAGAGGGGGTTAAATCTGAACTGTCATTGTGTTTGTTACAGTAAAGTAAGCCGTTACATGTGTGATATCACTTTGTCTAATTGGACTGTGGCGTTGCACACTGTGCAAGGATAACACACTTCAGATGGCAAAAACAGTTACCTGCAAAAAAAAAAAAAACAACAACAACAGCAGCAACAATAAAAATATCTTTTCATGTATTCTTCACATTTAAATTTTTTGTAGGGTTAACCCAGAAGACCATATAATTAACTAGTAATAACAAAACTTATTTTGGAGTTCTGGATAAAGAGGTTGACATCATGGGATTTTAAATAAACTAAACAGACTTTTGTTTTTTATTTAATAACAAAACTTGATCAAAGTGACCAAAATCAATATATATACACCATAAAAGTTAAGCTGTTTTTTTTGTTAAATTATGCTGTGCCTGACTACTTCAGTTACCATTCCATTAAAAGCAGGGGTTCCCTGCTGTGTGCTCCTCCAAGGAGACGGAGATGCTCAGGAAACCTGTTTAGATTTTTTTTTCTCTAGTTCTTAATTTGAAAATTGAAGGACTCCCTCATCACATAATAATCACTTAACCGCTGACAAACATTTTTGGCACCACTAGATCATTTATGATTTTATTCATTTATTTTACACCTCCAGGCTAGTACTCATCTGGACAACCATCAACAGAATTGTGTATTAAAATATTAATGTTTGTAAATTACTTTAATTTGCATGAGCACATCTCGCCCAAAGTGAAATTTAATGTCTGTGTTGCAGTGTGAATGATCAGAATTATAATTAGACAGCTTTTGAAAGTTTGTCATTTGAAATCTTCAAAATAATGACTTAATGAAAGGCACTCAATTTTTGTGATTATTATTCAAGCAAACATGCTTATTCATATTCATGTCTTATTTCAGATTAGGGTCTATTATCACGCAGTTGCATGACTTTTTCTTCTTCTTCTTCCTTTTTTTGCTTTCACAAGGCAGCTTTTTGCAGTTTGCAAGTTGGTTTGTGTCCCTACCGTATGAATGCAAAAAAAGTTTTTCTTACTTAAATCATCTGTTTTATGTATGCATCTGTATGACACACAAAATCATTTTATCCCACACTATCAATTTTCCACACATTTCTAGTTCTTCCAAGCATTGAAAAGAACTTGGTAAGAACTCGCTCGCTTTCACCACCGTGATGTCAAATGTACACAGCCTACTTGCTAATCAGTCGGTACTTGTTAAGTCTCTTGTTAAGTCTCTTTCACTACAAGCTCCCTGCGGGGATTGGAGAAGGATCAGGAAAATCTCTTAGAATCTTGTACTTTACTGTGTACTTCGGAGGATGGTCATCAGTGATGTGAAGACACGTTAAGCAAGAATTTGAAGAATGCATTGCTCTCCCATCTGTGTATGTATTGTATTTTTGTGCCAGTGCTGTAAACGAGCAGGGATTCGATACATACGTTCTAGCTTTGGCACCCTGCATGTTCACCTTCCCGTCAGATTCTGAAAAGCCTGTCAGGCTTACCCTATTGTAGGATTTAGCTAGAATTAATTGGGAGCATACCAACTGAAATATGTCTCCATTTTACCTATAATTAGTGCCAGATTTTGTTGTTCTGTATGAATAATGGGAAGTTTTAGGAATTTCAGAGTAGCTGTCCCAGAAGTGGTGTGTGTGCATATGTGTGAAACTATGTGCCTGCCCTATGCCAAAGGTTGCTGAAACTACTACCTTTTCTCTTGACTGGTGTGTGGAAGGAGCAGAACTATCTAAAAACCACAAAGTGGGTTGAATGAGATATTAAAAGAGCTCCAATCCTCAGGAGGTACGAGTTCAAACAGGAAGCTGGGCCACGCTGGACCCGTGTCTAATAACGGGGCAAAATAAAAGTGCTGCTGAGCATCGTTTTAAATCTACTTCCTCGATGCGTCTTTATCGGGTGAATCGACTGGGGCAGCGTTGCTTTTGCTTTACAGAAGAAGTGACAATGGCCTCTAAGTGCTTGCTAAGAATTATTGCAGCTCATGCAGCTCTATCTCTGTCAGATCTATAAATAGTATCTTCTGACAAATTGAGGTTGCTCTTATCAGAAAATTGAGATTTCACAGCTTTGAGGGTGAGATGTGGAGTGACACATCAAAGGGCTTTTGGGCTGGGTTGAGTTAGGCGGGAGACTGATGGCAAAAGGGGAAGCACATCTCACTCAGGAAAAAAGAAGAGAGGGATGATTACAGAGCCAGGGATGCACTGCATGCCGTCTCTGGTGACAAGTGATGGAAGTAATAAAAAAAGTAGCCAAAAAGGTGTGGTGCGAGAAGGAATGATTCTTTTTATGATATTAAGGTCACCAGATGGACTCCAAGAGTCATATTTTATGAGGTGCTTCATGGTTATAACGAGGTTCCATTATTTGACCAAAAAGTCATTTATTTAGATTTTTACTTAAACCACAGCAAGTTCCTCGTTTTGCTGTATTTCAAATCACACTTTTTATTTTGTGATTTGAGGAAACACCAGATTTTACTTAGTGCAGTTCTGAGCTACATGAGGCAGTTCCCCAAAGAGCGAGCAGATGTTGACATCTGTCAACACTTACATTTTGGTGATGGTTTTCACATTTTTGAGACTGTCCTCATATGACATCCAGTCTGGCACTAAAGTACCAAGGAAAAGCAATAGAACTTCACATCACTGACAAATGTTAAGTTGGGATCTTAACTTGAGATCACCCTCACTCAGACATATGTGAAGAAGTGATGGGTCCCCTAGGGGGATGAGCAGTCGATTGTGTTGTTTCATGTATATCAGTTTTATATTATTGTGAAGCACTTTGTGGTTCTTATCCTGTGAAGAGTGCTATATAAATGGAGTTATTATTATTTTTATAAGGTACTGTGCCTCAAGATTCAAGTCACTCCAGATTTGTTTACATCAGGGGTGTCAAATTCATTTTACATGGTGGGTCACATACATCCAACTTTGGTCTTAATTGGGCCAGACCAGTGAAGCTCTTTCTGTCAGTGTAAAGAAGTTACATATTTAACTGATTTTCTACATGACAAAGAATCAGCTGATGTGACAATTTAGACTTAAATTAAGAGTTCTTAATAGCTCAATGTTCACATATCTGTGTACGTGCCGTCAGCTGAACAGGAGGATCCACGCTTGGTGTTTACATGTTTGTGGGGAATCCGTTATCCTGCTCTTTAATCGTTTGCTGTTTTAGCTGTTTGGTGGTTGTTGAAATGTTTTTGTGACCTTTAGCTGAGATTCTGACATTTCTGTGGATACCACACATGTCAATATTTAAATAAGACATCTGGTGGTACATCCCGTTAAACCAGATGTTCTCCCTCTTCCTCACGATATCGGGGGCATTGGGGTTCAACAGGTTAATTGTTAACTTCTTAATTACTTTGTGTAGTATGAATGGCCAAAAGGGACATTTTTGTCATGTGTAAAACTTGTGAAAATAATAGTTAAAAGTCCAAAATCTCTGCTTGTGCTTGTTTGTGACGAGCAGCAGATCAAACAAGTTAAGAATTATAAATGGCTTCAAGTACACATTCAGGCCTGCGACTTACACTCAAATCACTTTATACAATGTGCCTCATTTCACACAAGCAATTTTTTCTATGTGTAAGTGCCAAAGAGCAACTTGAGGTTAGTATCTTGCCCAAGGATATTCTGGACTAGTCTCAAACACCAACCTTCCAATTAGTAGATAGCCTGCTTTACCTCCTAAGTTACAACCAACCACATAAAAAAAGCTAAAAAAAAAAAAAAAAAAAAAAAAAAGACAGTACACAGTTTATATAAGGCTCGTAATTTCAAGTCACTACTAGTTGCAAAATGTTTAAGGTCTTTTAGGACCTTTTATACTGTTGGTCTTGACCCAATAGATGGACAAATGTCTGCACTGGCAGAGCCATGCTGCTAGAATTTATATATTGTGTAGTAGAATTTTGTGATGCATAGAACATTGTATCTGCAGAATTCTTTTGTAAAATGCATAATGCGTTATCTTCTGCTCCATTCGACTTAAACAGATAAGAGCTGCAAGTTTATACCTGTGTCAACAGAGGTCCAGTGTATCTCTGCTCTGCACTATTCACAGTAGCCAGTGGTTAAACCCCCTCAGCTGATAGTGAAGTAATCTTCAGTTTTCATATCTCTCCAACTGTGTTGACCAGTCCACCAACCGTATTAAAAACTGCTCAAGCAAAATATCAGAGAAGAAGTTCTCAGTACACTGAAAAAAAAAGTTCTTTCAATTTACTTGATTTTATTGTGTACATCGGTCCCACATAATATGAATAAGTATGATTGACTTAATTTTCCACTTTTCCTCAAGTAATTAATGCTTGTCAAATCAAAGTATTTTATTTACATCAGATTACTTTAAAAAATCATGTTTGATGTACTAATATTAATCTGTTACCTTAATATCAATGTATTGCATAATGTCAGTATATTTTAATGTTTAACATCAACTTATTTTTGATTGCCAGTGGTACGCAATGATATTGTGTAATGCAAACACATTGCAATTATGTCCCTGCAACACAAATTATGGCTTTAAATCCTACTTAATTATTTCAATTGAAATATTAACTGATCATTATTGACAAAAAAGGCAAAGACTGTGAGTGCTGCTGAACAATTTACCTTTATTGAACTGTAACAGCAGTGAAAGCAGCAAGCTGCCATAAACAAGCCCAAAATCACATCCATATAAACTTGTTAACACATTTTTAAAGATAGCCTGCAGAAATAACTAAAAAGAAAAATTTAAAACATTTGCAAATATTTCACAAAAAACTGACCTTAGCAGCAAATAAAAGAAAGTGCTTATAGATGATCCTGTCATCTCTTACATATAACATTTGTATTAATTACACAATTGAAAATTTAGACTAAATTAAGACTACCTGAAAAAAAGCAACACGCTTTTATGAATAAACAGATTTACACAAATATAACTTGTGTATTATTTGACAACAGTTTCAGCTTCTGTACAAGTATTTACCTGTACAAGATTTCAACTACATCAAGCCTTAAATGACATTGTTACATAACTAATACCAAACACCTATATGAATTTTAATCTTCCTTTTAAACATGTAAGCAGGACATTAAGGTTGACTCAGAACATATTGCTAAAAATCAGTAAAAAATGTCTTACAACATGATACCAAAAGGAAAAATCATCCTGCATTGCAGTCACATGAGGGGAAAGCAATAAAAACATAAGCAGTATAACGTTACTGAACACAAAATGAAAAACTGCAAAAAATTGCAGAAGTGCAGTCTCTGACTTCTCAATGAAGTGGTTTTTGAAAGCAAGAACTTTAGAGAGTTTAGCTCCATCCAGTTCCATGAAAACCTTCTGGAAAACGTCAAAGTTGTAGCGGAGGTCAGCAGGGTAGGCAAGGTTTAATGCATACATGAGTCCAAATAGCATTGTCACAGCAAATGCTACATTATCCAAATTCTTCGCCACCCTGATGCCTGCAAGGACAACTCTTGCTCATCTGCTGAAGCTTGTTCTTTAAGAAGATAAATTCGAACAGTGGTGTCTTCAACAGTCTCATTAATGGCACGTTCTTCCATGCCCTGTAAAAAAGAAGCCATGTTAGTCATTCCATGCCAAGTAAGTAATATGACACACTGTGGAAAGTCCGAAAAAAAAGAAAAAAAAAACAAGTACAAGTGGTACAAGTACATACCACATACTCCCGGATAAGCATGCCAGGGTCTTCAATCATGTAGATACACACTCCCTTGACACACTCAGCATCATCATCTTCACACTGAAATGAAATGTATGTAATTAGCATCTTCATTCATCCCTTGTCCTTCATTTAAGTTTTAATAGTGTACTTTACATGAATGTTTTTAAAGTAAAGGCACACAAATTAATAATAGGTTTACTGGCAATTAATAATAAGTTGACAAAGTGAAGGTTAAAAAAAACAAGCAGAGGTAAAAATACAAAATGAGAGAATTTATCATGGGAAAACATTTGAAATCTTCCACAATTATAAAGTTTCATCCAAAGAGGATCATGTTAAGTGAGTGTTGAGGCTTTATCGCTTACATTATCCATTTGTGCCACAATTCTTTTCAGTATTAGTCCAAGCCCTCTTCTGTTGACCAACTTCACCAGGTTGTCCAAGTGGAGATCCAGCTGAGCCAGGAACTTTGTTTGAGGGGGGATGGTGGCAATTCTCTTAAACTCAGCGTTGATCTGAAAACATGAGCACAGAGGAATGAGCTTCAAAGGTTTAATACCTGGAAGAAGGCTGCAATCAGTCATGCTGAAGAAATGGGCTGTCAAATAACAACTGTGCTTTAACCATTTTAGGCTAATACCACCAGAACACCGTGTATGAGGCAAACCTTACCTCATGGAAATCAAATAGAGCAGGCCATCTTGCCACGAAAGCCTCCACCATTGGTGCATCACAAACAACTTCATGTCTTCTGTATGACAAAGTCTTTTCCATCTTGAGTTTCACCAACTCTGTTACTCTTTTTTATGTCCATGTGGTGGGCTATGTCAATAGCTTTAAGACTCCCTTTGTCTGCTACTTCTGAAAGTGAGGTAAGGTTAAGAAACTCATTCCCAAACAAGGAATCCATAAACTGAAGTCTGAAACTGCCCTGAAGACCACACTGTCTCTTGACTTCAACGATGAGATCCTCAGTTGATTCAGGCGCTCCATTAGAGAGTGAGCCTTCGACAGGTTCCGTCAGCCAAAACAGTCTTTAGGACCATAGGACTCTGTCGGCAAAAAATAATTACATATCAGACATTCAGAAAGAATCATTTCAGTTTAGTTTTCATACAGTTATCCATACCCAATAGCCAAAGTTATAAATTTCAGACATAAAAAAGAGGAATTTATCTAATGAAATACATGCGACTGAACCTATTACTTATCTGAACACCTTTTATTTCTATATGCCTTTTTAAAGTCACAACGTGGACTGATCCAATCTTATAGTCAACCAATGGATAAGTATCAAGGAGTTCACAGAGTGAAACGAGAGTGAATATTCTTGTGGATACTGGGCTGAGCTCAAAAGCTCTGTTGTGCTCTCTGTACCAGCCACCAAGCTCTCTGACAATGTAGAATATGCTGTGGTACAATGCAGATATGGTTTTTCAGTATTCTGGCAATCCACCTGCTGCCCTTTGGGCCAGTACCATTCCCTTTCTATAAGTTATGCCCTTTAATGTCACACAATGTGCAAGGTTGACCTCTAGAATGTCAGGGAATATGTACCTAATGACTTAAGCTATCTCCTCTTTAAGCAAATCCACTAGAAAGGCCGATACAGCTGAGACCTCTAATTCAGACTTGCCAAGAGATGGGGAGTTTAGATGGTAAGCTATCATCATCTGATGTTTTGAATTCTGTAATCATAAAGGTAAAAATTCCACCATCACAAAAAACATTAATTTTAATTGAAAAAAGGTATTCCAGTCCAGAAGAGTACCAATCTTTCTCTCATTTATACATAATGTTTTGAGAAGCAGCTCACATATGTTCTACACAAAGTAGAGAAAAAGGGTCCTAATTTTTGTTAGGACAATGTTGGAAAATTCACAATACATCACTTAATAAGACATACTCTGTTGAACAAACTTGTCTCCTTGTAGATATCTGCTGTATTATTTGGGCTTGACCAATAGAATAGTCAAGTAAGTGACATTTCACCTAAAACAATGACTAAATGGAAAAATGATTTGGCATTTATGGGCACAGGTTCTTAAACCCACGTCTAAGGTGGCAGGATCCTTATTATAACTTGAGTGCGTGTCAGCAGCAAGAATTAAGGTACGGCACTGTGGCGCTCCCAGCTTCTAAACCTCTGACGGTTACAGCCGGACTAATTAGCCACTGTAGCCATAACTAGCACGAGTAACACAAACACTATTGCACTCTCTCAGTGACGTTTTCACTTGCTAAGCCATCAAAAACGCCAGTGCTCTCTGTCACAGACATAAATTCCATATCTGACCGACAACAGCTGCTTTCTCCCGACTATGTGCAATATGTTACTATTTTTCAGCTTTAGCCACAAAGCTAATACCAACTTTAGCTAGCACTGTAAAAACAACATGTAGATGCATTACAGATTACTTTTCCTATAGCATGCACTACAACAATTCTGTGAAAACGTACCCAACTAAAACAAATGTATTTAAATTACTTACCTTCTCAGTATGCCTGACTCAGTGCCAAAGGTTGCATGTGGCTAAACAGTCTTCCAGAATCTGGCGGTCAATTGCGCTCTCCTTAAATTATGTTGTTGTCTTATTGGATAAGACTCTAGGTCTTATTATCCAATCATATTTAGTTGTTGTCTTTGAATATATTGCATCATTTCCGGTTGTGGTCAAACATGATTACAATGGTTTTAGTATTCTAATTTAGTCACTTTAAATCAATGCAAGAAAAATGAGTAGTCTCAGTATTGTTTATAATCAAGTAAATGGTACTTTATTCAATCGTGTAAATAAGAGAAACATGAAAGGCTTGTGTAGCATTAACTAAATTCATTTGTGCAAATTCAAAAGCCTGCCAATTCCCATTTTTTCAGTGTAGACTTAAGAACAGGAAATTTGTGCCAATACCATCATGTACAGTACATATCCAGAAATATGGCGTTCAAGCAACACACAGTTACATATCTTTTGTGTGCTGCTTGAATAATGTATGAGGAAAAGTAGGCTATTATCGCTGATAACATATATGCACAGATACTAAGATGGCTGTGTCATCTTGCTAATTTAAAATGAGCTTGGTTAACTAACTAGCAGCAGATCCCTGTGGGGGGTGTACTTAATACTAATGAGAACATACAACTCAGTGTAAGAGGTTCTCTGTGGACACATCTCCATGGATTTGCACTCAACGACTTTTAAAGCAGCACTGCAGATGAAGGTGTTTAGAGAGGTGACAATAACTGCAAATACTGAGTCATTCTGTTTTTTGAACAATAAAATATTACAATGAATAATTAATAATTAACATGCTCAAATAAATCCAAGTCTTTTCTCTTTGGTGATGTCCATATGGACCCTGTAGGTAACCCTATGAAACTGCAGTTAATTAAGACAGTCAAAGGAAACACTCCTACAAAGAGCAACGGTGATGATATCTCACGATGATATCATCAAACACAGATTACCTTCTGCTGGGTATTCTTGTGCAGACAGGTCTGTGTGCACCTCGGGACATGCTCTCTGTGATGTTCATGGACCTGTGTTGGTGGAAAAGCTTAATATTCAGAACTGCAAAGACAAAAGAACCCAAATGCAGGCCAAAGACTTAAACAGCAGTTATGGCAAAAATCCAAAACCATGACGTTATTACAGTTTGACTCATATATTAGGCTACATAAACATTGCATTGCGCTACATAGATTTAATTTTCTTTCTAACATAATGAATTATTTTCACAATATATGGCCATATTGATGTCCAGGGCTTCACATTTATCAGTAACAAATCAATAGATAGCCTCACATAAGTGATTCAAAACCAAATCAAGCAGAAGAGAAAAAAAATTACAAATATTAAGCTATCTGGAAATACAGATATACTGTAATGCAGTAATGAGCAGCTCTGGGGTCAAGTACTTCACCGCTTTACTATTTGTTAAAAGCTGTAAATGTATAATGTTTAACTAATAGATGTGTCATTGTTTTTCTTCATTTCACTCTTTATATCTACTGTATGAATGCTTTCCTCCTCACTACTAATATAATATCGAGCTTACTTTTTTTTTCTCAAAAACTATAAATGGCAACATGAACATGTGAAACCACAAACAGAACTAAAGAAACTTAAACAGTAATATACAATTTTCTTCTGACACACATGGAACACTTTATACATGTTGTTGTGAAGTAGTTCTTCATGTGACATACAGGCCAGTTATTCATAACGTGGATCATTTAAATGTGTGCAATATTGTATCGTCTTTAACCTACAATGCAAAACGCCTTGAGATGAGGCTGCGAATTTGTGGGAAATAAATAAATAAACTGAAATAAACCGAATTGCATTTTTACCTTTCACAACCTTTTTTCCAAACTTCCGTATCAAGGTCTTTCTAAGAAAAATGTCCTGCTGTAAAAAGTTACACTAATATCACTGACGTGTGAAAAGATTGGTCTATCGCCGTTCCTTGAACATGATGCTTTGTTCTCTATTACTTGATTTGATTGGTTGGGCGAAATCCAATCTTCCTCCTAACCTTTCAGTTTTGCTCCAAATTGAAAATTATGTCGAATGTAAGGATGCTTGGGCGTAATGATCATTCCTTTCATTTCCCCACACCGCTGTCACAGCCATAGCTGTTTTCCTGTTTGAAGTCTTTGCTCTGTTTTCGCTTGGACAAAAATAGTATAGAAAGTCTATTTTGTCCTAGTTACCCAAAATGTTTGCACGTTAATTAAGTGCATGTAAACAACAACATGTTTATGGATTTGGCTTTGTAGGCAACTATTTCAAAGACTTGTGCAAATCAGAAGCCTGATTAGAAGGTGAGTGTTCCTATGTTGTCAGCATATATATCTATCTATATATATATATAGATAGATAGATATAGATAAAGATATAGATGTAGAAATTCGTTGTCTTGCTGGAAGCAAACGTGTGTACTATTTAGGAGTTGATACCCAATAACACAGAGTATATATCAAATATAGGAATTGCAGGCCATACTTTCCAAATGTTGCAGTTTCAGAAGATGCTGCAATTTCCGACATCAAAATCTGCCTACTCACTAAACGAATGGCATCACTTGCAGGGTAGATAATGTGCTGCAGAGTTATTGGGACTCACTAGCAATCAAAGAGACATAGAGTCGAGCGAAATAGGCAAGCAGCTAATGCTGATCGGAATCAGAGTCCTTGTTGAAATGGACAGATTAATAATTGCAGGATGAAATGGACTGCCGCTACTCTATAAAAAGCTGAATATTAAAAGCAGGGGTAGCAACATATAACCTCTCTCTCTGCCCTTCTGCTCAGCACCTAACGAGCATCTTTCTCATTACTGGCTTCATTAGCAGCAAGTGAGAAGCAACACGAATAAAGCCACTTCCTTCTAATACTACAAAGTGTTCCCTATGTCTGAATTAGCATCACTTCTCCTCCTACCCGTCTCATCACCTTACAGTATTTGACATAGTTTTTCCAGTGTCTCAGATAGGGTCATGCTGACTGGTCCCAATGAATGGCCATTTCACACCCTCCTCACATTACCAGAAACAGTGGCTTTGCCATAAACCTACGGCCATATTCATCATAGTTATGATCTGGTGACAGGGTCGTCTCCCCTGCCTGAGATGCAGGGCTTGTAAAGACTGCCTTTCTGCCAGCAGGCCTCCTGTTATAGAGCCTGTAATTGGCTGATTGGCGGTGAGGAGAATGTGCCGCTGTCTTGTGAATGGATGACCAATAAGAGGAGAGTACGGTCCCCAGGGCAGACAGGTACCTATTAAGGGCTCCTTTCCAGCTCGACTGCTCATTGTCATTGTTACACACATCAAACCTTTACACACTACCCTCCCCACCATCCCCTGCCACCCCTTTGAGTGCCTTTGCCTCACCATAGACTAGTAAACTCGAACTTCTAAATTGTCTGTTGTTCAAAGAAAGTACACCCTGGCCCAGTTTTCTCTGCTGTGCAATGCTTTATTGTCCTGCTCGGCTGTATCGCTTTTCCTGTGAGTAGTTAGACAATGGCCCTCGAAAATTGCCCGCGTCCTTAAAGTCAGTGTCAAACAGCGGTAATTAAATTCCAGCCTCTCTCCGCAGTGGATAATTCACCTCCCCATTCATTTTGTCCATGCACATCACCTCTTTCTGCACAGACTGTACTTGGCAGCAGATGTTCAGCTTTCTGAGGCACAATAGCTCACAGACCATTAAATGGAATTGTATGTAATATTTACAAAGGTTGGTATTTTCAATCAGTCTTCATGTACTGCAAGAGCTTTTCCCTCCATTACCATGCCGAATGCGACGCAGAGGTAGAGGGTAAGGAGGGTAAATACTCTGCCTTTATGTCAAGATTATCTATGCAGCTTTTAGGCAGTGCTGGAAGCTGCTTTTGTTTAATAAAAGGCTGATTAATGAATGGAGCAACAGAGGTAGAAAGGAAGATAGAGACGGGGAAAGAAGGACTCGAGCGAAGACTCAGAGCATCTGCCGTCTCTTCCCCTTCCACACACATGAATATGTGGAAGGTCCCCGTCTAGTTTTGTGTGAATTAAAGGCTCATTTTCTCCATCTGTTTTTTTTTTTTAGTCTGACAGGAGCAGGCACGGCTTGACATTGCATCATTCAGCTGCACCTAGGATTTTTTTTTCTTTCTTTTTTTATTAGACATCAAAGGAATCTGGTGCTTTGAGCAGACGAGTTTTTCACCATAGGAAAGAGGAAGACATTTTTTGCTCTCTCTATTGGACCCATCGCCTTTATCCATTAAGTACATTTTTCAGCCGATCAGATCAAAGTGTTCACTGCAAGACAAAAGCGTCTCTTGCATAACAGCATAACACTGTTTTCTTAAGACTTCTTTAAGCTCACTAATTAATAACATACTAACTTCCAGCACCAGTGCACTCTCTGAAAAGGATGTCAGAATCACTACATTCCAAGAATAACTGCAACTTTTCAGTTCCTCCATGCCCTCACAGGTTGTATGTGTGTGTGTGTGTGTTACACTATGGGCTGGGAGCTATATGAAGCTAAACTTTCTTCTTCATTCGCTCTATTTAAATCTCTGTATTACCAAACCTGGTGGTTTCTCGGAAGCAATGACTAGCCACGAATTGGATTTGAGAGGCAATTAGCTGTTTTTTCTGATGCTTTAGATTGAATCTCGTTTTCTGTAATTAGAGTGTTACACTGGGGTAATTCGTTTAGCGTATTTTGTTACTGTACTAATAAACTTGTCACTGACCCACCGGGAATATCTGCTGTTCAACATAGGGATTTGGTTGATTCTAGAGTTTTAAAAAAATAATAAGTGTCCAGCTTCCAGTTTTCAGTTTAGAAACATTGCAGTTATGCACACTGTATTGTCCTGATGGCTAATTGCTGTATAATTATAAAAATAAGGGCGCCATAATTAAAATTCTTAGCAAGTCTTACTGATGAAATGCTGATGGAACTGCGAGGCATACTGTGTAGGGTTTTAAAAAAGTTCACACTGGTAATGAAATAAAATTCTGCAGATAAAAGAAGACAGTACAAAGCATATGCATCTTCACACATTGGTGACATATTTAGGTTGTATGGCAAAAACAGAGGGTATTGTTCGTGTGTGTGTGAGTGTCCATGAGTACAGGAAGTGGAACCTCTAAGTTAAAGAATTAAATGACATCCATTGGATGGGAAGCTGTAGAGATAGACAAGACAGAGCAAGTTAGAGGGCCTTATTGTAGAAATGTGTTTGTGCGCACGTGTGTGTGTGTGTGTGTGAGAGAGAGACAGAGAGCAGTGCTTTAATGGTTGTCCTAGCAACATCTTCCTTCTGTCACCCAAGAGCCTGGAATCAATTATTCATCATATTGTGTTATTGCACATAATGTGACTCCTGTCTGCCCTCTGCATATACAGTAAGGAAGCATGTCTAAATGAATGTGAGTAAAAGCATCACCAGTACACTGCATGGGTTTTCATAGTTCCAAGTTCACCAGAGAACACATTTAATACAGCATTAAAACAGTCATATTGGTCAATAAGACTTTATTAACGTGGCTCTGGTGGCTTGTTAGAAAAATCACTGATAATTCATAAACGGCTAATATGTATGTGATTAGTTTTCATATTTATTGCGCGAATGTTCCGGTGTTCTAAACATGGGGTTTGTGGGGTTTGTGTGTATATGTGTGACAATGATTATGTGTGTGTATGTTTTTTATATTATCTGTGTTTGCCTCTCCTAACATGCTTGATTTTGCGGTGAATGTGGAAACGTATTAGTACAAAACACAAAGATCAATGCTTTGCACTGATTAAAATCCAGGCTTGGTGTGGACTACAGGGGACTGCAGATACCACATAGCAAAATCAATTAACATAACACATAAGCTCAAACAAATAGCTGTTTGATTCATCAGAGAGCAGAATCCCGCACTCCTTTTAATCAAACAGTTTGCAGCCCTGTGTTACTGTTACTGCTTTTGGTCCTCAAGAGAAATTTATTTATTTACATGAAATGCCTGCGGACTGTAAAGTGTTAATTCCTACACTCAGTATTGGTTGTGCAGCTTAAGTTAAGGGAGAAGACAGAAGACTCTCTCTTTCTCAAGTCAGCCTACATAAAGATCCATTGACTGTTGGACAGCAATTATTTATGAGGACTTCCACATTCTTAAAGTCAGTGAATGGAGCCTCTTAGCCTTGGTAGATTCAGTAGATTACTGAATCTTTTATATCTATCTTAGGCACATGAAGTCACTAGTAAGCTGTCTGATAAGTGCGTACTTGGACAGTTCTGGTAAACCTGCACTGTTTGTAATCTACGTTTACCTGTAAGCAGCGATGATAGTATTAATTTCTATGTGATCAAGTAATTCATCACTTATGACTTCTAGTTACAAATCATCTGTTGTTTTGTTAGCTTATCCCTTTACATCTCCATCAGTAACAGGTTCTCTACAGTTGTTTCAAAGTAACATGTTACTGTAATAACGTTACATTTTTCAGTAAAGCAGTTATGTAAACACATTACTGTACTAAATTCAATAATTACATTACAGTTACAGCTATGTTGTTATCTGAATGACAGGTGAATAGAAAAACAGAAACATTTTATAATGTCTTTATCTTCCTGTACACTTGCACTACAATCAGCTGATGAATCAGTGATATTTTAAAACTTTTCAGAGGTGAAGATAAAAACAATTACTTTTATTTTTAATGCATGAAAGCACAAGAGCGAAATGGTAAAATGCAAACTGTGTGTAGGACAAGAACAACTGCATTATACTGTTAACATAGCTGTGCAGGTCTGTGCTAACACCTGAACAAAAAAATATGCATGCTAACACAAACCTAGCGAAGAACAAAGAGCTCGAGCCTGAACTTTAACAGGTCACAAAGGCTGTGATGAGCATTCAGGCTTGTAAGAATCCAGCCTCCATTTCTACGTATACTCAACCAGTCAAAAGTTTAGTACCTTCACATTTAATGGATTTTCTTTATTGTTATTACTCTTTACATTGTAGATTCTTGCTGAAGGTATCGAAATTATGAATGAACACATATGGAATTATGTAGTAAACAAAGAAGTGTAAAATAACTCAAAACATGTTTTATATTTTAGATTCTTCAAAATAGCCACCCTTTGCTCTGATTACTGCTTTGCACACTCTTGGCATTCGCTTAATGAGCTTCATGAGGTCGTTACCTGAAATGGTTTTCCAACAGCCTTGACGGAAATCCGAGGAGTTTTGACTAATAGTCTATGTTTCACTGTGGCGAGACGGTTTTTCAACGTTGCTTTATGTTGTCAGTTTTGTGCATACATAAGCAATAAAACAAAGATTCCATGCTGTATGTGTCCTCATTGGGATGCAGATTTTTTTTTTTTTTTTTTGGTGTGTGGGATTGTAGTCTCACGTTAACATTGTTAACTGATAATTCTGTGACAGTGCATTTCAGGCTTTGTGATTTGTGATAAGCAAAAGTAATATAATTAGGCGTTTAAGTATTGCTTTCTCCAGAAATAGACTAAGTAACATAACTGCATTGCTTTTAAGAAGTAAGAAGGAATAATTTCTTTTTTCAGTTAAAACATACTTTAAATGGGAATTAATAAAAAAGGAAAGTTATGATGAACATATGACTAAACTGTTTTACCTGTTCAGCTGATTATACAATATAACAATATCCACTAATCGAGGAGAGGTAAACCATTCATCACTTAATGAGGTTAAATATGATTTGGTGCTCTCCCACTGGTATATAGACATGTTACTTTCTCTTCAGGCAGGAAGAGGGAAATGAACTCCCTCATGTCATCTCTCTCTGTCTTTCTCTTCTCTCCTATTTGTGTAGAGTGGAGAGGCGCACGCACACACACATAAACACAGAACAGTGACACCACATAGACAAACGAACACAAGATAACATGATTAGCAGTATAGCATGTGAATCGCACTACATTAATCAAGCACGGCACTAAATTGTTAAATTGTACTGTTTGTGGCTGCCAGGTCTAACAACAAGTTCATTACCTTTTTGACTCACTTCAAAAGAGTGTTTCTTTGTATTTGGTTATGTTGTATTTGCAGTGTGTTTGTCTATGTGGTTTTGTTATGCATTTTCCACCTAATAAAGATTTTTTCTTAATTGTGTTGTGTAGGGTTTTTTTTTAATTCTCTATTTTCTGTGTTTCCTGAAGCTGCAGTCCAATGCATTCTCAGGGTGAGTGCAATATATGCAATACAAACATATTTAAAATGCAAATACCCATAGCAGTGGCAAAGAAACTACAAAGAAACAACAGTGCATTGAATACTGAACAAATAAACGCAAAACAGTGGATAAGTTATCAAAGAACAAACTTCATGCCCTGTGCTGTAATACCTGGAAAGCTTCCCAAGCAATCAGTGGTATACACAAGGCAGTGTGTTCTTAACAATTTAGCCCTCGGGACATTCAGTCTGAACCTAAAGAAAAGCCAAGCTCTTTGACCCTCTGCTCCGGTGGTGAAGAGTACCTGGGGGAGAGAGGCTCAACTTGCTGAGCTAAAGTGCGCCCCATGGTCAGTCAGGCTCAGACTGGGGTCAAGGAAAGGTCACACTCACACCTATGAGTCCTGACAAGACAACAACATCCAACCTGGCTCCATCTGTGTTGAACTTGAGTAAACAACGCCTGATGAACATAAGCATGATAGATGTCAACATGATCTTATTGCCCCGGAGAGCTATGTCTGCTGGTCTCTACTAAAAGCTGACGAAGAAGCCCAAACACAACAATTCAAACAAAAAATATTCTCTGTGGCCTCAAGTTTTAATTTAATCACCCACATTTCTCTGCTGCTGCCTTGCCCCTGGCTTCCCCCCTCTTTGCCTTCTGGGTTTGCTGCCCTCTATGCCATCAGGATGTCGCTCATAGAGAGAGACAGAGCAATCCCAGGGTGACTGGTGTGAAAATAGGGACTTTAACCAGAGGGGGTTTTGAGAAAATGGCTCGTTCTGTCCTGTCTCGTTTGCTCTGGCCGAGGCGGGCACCCGGCCACGCTTGGCCTCTCTGGCCTGACCGATCACATAAATACACACATAAAAGAGCTCGCCTTCGTTGGCGAGTGGGCCTGCTGCCCGCTGTCAGTCTTTGCTAGAGTCAATTGCTTTCTGCGGCTGGTCACACAACACAATGCCATTTAAAGTGAGGGTTTGTTTGTTTGTCTGTCACAAAAAGAGAAACAGCAAAATTTGAAAAATCTGGGCTTTCAAGAAGTCTGACAAAATGGTAGTGGGACAACACTGAAAATATTCAACACAGCATCAGACACCTTGCAAATCTTAACCCTTAATTAGTACCTGTGCAAAATTCCCCTGTTTTCCCCCTTTTTTTTTAAATCAGAAGGTAAGAAAATCTTTATTGTCATTATAAGCACAAGCATACAATGAAATTGGAAGCCCTGCTAATCTTTAAAGAGAATTATTAACATACTCTTTAACAAATACAGTTAGAATAAGAGATTAATAAAAAAAAAGAACATGTTTGATTTTATTATGAATAAAAATTATAAATGTTGTAATTCTAATGATAGCAGCTTTAACAATAACATAGGTAGCCAATGGAGGTATTTTGACTATTGCCCATTGCACTTACATAGATATTGCACAGGGATCAGCAATGTTCAGTGACTGCTTAAAGTTTATTGTGGGTATTGAGTGGCCTGATGGCCCATGGGAAGAAGCTGAAATCATGTCAACCTCCTGACACTCATCTAATTAAACAGCCTTTTTCTCCTTACCACCTACTTCATTGTTTTGTAATGCTTAATTACTTTTTCTTAATCAATCCTGCTCAAACATTATGTTTATATATTAGGGCTGTCCAGGGACAGAGCTCAGGGGTAGCCAGAGGCCACTAAAGACTTAAGACTAGCCATGCCTCTGGAAAAACAAAAAGCAAAAAAACAGTGGCGAAGCAGTTTTTTGTTTGTTCAGGTTTTTTGGGGGTTGGGGGGGGAGGGGGTTACGTGCATATTCACTGCGGTGGGCTTGTATATAGTAATTGCTGTTTTTCAAGCAGAACTTTCTTTGCAGAGTCATTTCTCTGTAGCATGCTTTTACAAAAACAAGCTACTGCTTTATTTTGCTTTTTTTTTCTTTTTCAAAAAAAAGAAAAAAAGAAATGCTTATTTGCATAAGTGAACTTTACTGGGCACTCATGCCAAGAGTGACATAAGATCTGCCAAACAGAGGTTTGCTAGACAGGAGTAAAAAAAAAAAAAAATAGATCCACATATTTTTTGTGCAGCCTCAAATGTGAGAAATGATCACTCCCTGGCCACCCATGTGAAAACAGTTTGGTTTTGTACTGACGAATTTCAGTATACTGTTTTGGGGGATTTTTTCAGGGGGTGGAGCTTCAATTTGTCAAAACACTATGCACATAACTTAAAGATAATCGCTGTTCTGCAATGTTTTTTCTGTATTTATATGTAAAGCGATACCCAACTGCAGCACTGGCACGCAGAGCTGAAAGTATTTTACCTCGCAATCATTTACAAACACAAAATAACACAGTCAGAGCCAATGATGATATAAAAGATGATGGTGTAATGGATAACACAGCCTATCATGTTTCTGTGAGTACAATTTATGCTAATTAAAGTGTAGCCTAGCCTCACCAGACAATTGCTAGTTCAGCTACCTCCTCCTTTCGCAGCGTTGCATGTGAAAGCAGCCTCCTGGGAGCAGATCTGTAAATGTTAAAGTCTACATAGTACAGGTAAGAGTTATTCCGCTATGGGCACTGGCTCAACTCTGGTGAAAAGTTTTATAATGGTATACAACACTGCTGCAGGCTGACACATCATGCTTGTAAGGAGGAAGAATGAATGTGAGAGTGCAAGAAGGAGGAAGCCAGTGGAGTGCTTCACAAGACTTTTTGGCTACGAGGGACTGAAAGGTGAAGGAAAGCCAGGGAGTTCAGAGACTGCGAAGTTAGTTAACTGGCAGGCAGCGAGGATGGCACAGATATGAAGGTTAGAAGCCGGAGGGTGCACATTATCAAAAAGGGGGGGAAACAGAAACTATCTGAGCACCAGGGGCTGTTACGCACTCAGATTTAATCAGAGCATCTGTCTCCTAAGTCTACAAAACTTCATGCAAGCGCTTGGAATTTACAAGGGGAATTCATTAATACAGAAACCCAAGAAGGTTTACTCTTGGAGAAAAGAAGGCCGTGAATGGATGCAAGAGGTACAGCAGGGCACACAGTTATTGTTGCATAGAGAGTTAGGTTTAGGCCAAATTTGTGCAGAGCAATAGGGTAGGCAACACATAAAGTAGGCACCACAATAAAAAGCATGAAACTAACTGAGCTTCAACTCATTTCAGAGCACAGAGTCCTTGCCACTGACTTTGTTCATATAGCAAATATAGTAGAAATCAATACACTTCAGGGATTAATTGAAGACTTGTTTAAGCACTTCTGACTCATGGATTATTAGCCTTAAAAATATCACAGAAGAATAAGTGATTTTTGTCATTTTTAGCATTATGCTTAAAGGCAATAGAACAGGATAGATTGAATGACATAGGAGTCCCAATCTGTAGGGGTTTGCTGCACGTTAGACACATAAAAAAAAGGCCACACAAGGTAATTGTAGCCTCATGAGCGTAAATGTAATTCAGTTTGTTCAGACCGGTGCAATTTCCTCCTTCTTATGGCTTAGCTCTCTCACTGCACACAGAAACACTCCCTCCAAACTTATCTCCACATCCCAATGAGCACACACCCTAATTCACTTAAGGCTGACAAATCTCGCAGCCATATGCAAGGGAAACAGTCAGCTCAGCTCAGTTCTTTCGACCGCTGCTGCGTCATTTCCCCACGAGTTCATCAGTTCACCATTCCGAGGGGACCAAACCTCCCCCGTGGATTATGTGTGCCCTCGTGGACCTAATTGAAACTGAAAATGTTATGTTCCACTCCGGTGCCCTCCTAATAGGCTGGCTCTCAATAACCAGGCTTGTGAAGCAATTACAAACCAGAGTATGAGTCTAGATGAATCTAAGGCGTGGGGTGGACAGAGTGGGTGTGAGTGACTGCGTGTTTGTACTGGGGGTCTCGGCCAGCTGAGAGTGTTGCTGGAGAGAGGCGAAGCCTGACTGACTCACTAATTATAGATGTCTTTTTTGGCTTTGCCTTTCTTTTTCACACTGTTCTGTCTGGATGAGGGAACGGAGCCCTGGCAGATCAAATGAGACGCTCCGCTTCATTGGCTCCGCTCTATGTGGCCCCCAATCAGAAACAACTGGGTGCCAAGTGTGAGCAGCCAAGGTGGCATCTTTATCCAGCAGTTTAAGGGGATGAAATTTAGGGCACTTTCACGCTGGCTGGCACACCCGAATCTGTGATGAGCTTGCCTGAAACATTGGTAAAAGGGCAAAAGTGTTTTTTTTCCGGAAACACAGTGGCACAAGATTAGCTCTGCTCATGTCACAGCAGGTTACATGTGCAGTCAGACTGTGCTTCCACTCATGTAGAAAATAAAGTCCTCTCTGCATTTTGAATGGCACAGTTAGGAACAAAACATAATGGATAAAAATGTCTCTGATGTCTGGTTAGGAAAAAAAGAAACCTTGCAGGACAACAGCATGCAAACTTTTACTGTGTTTTCTCGAGTGGTACTGAAAAAGAGGCCACGACAGATTCACGACATCGGAATTTGAGCTAGCAGCTTTGCAGAACCAACAATCTGGTGATTACACTTTACATGAACAAAATCATTCAGGATTTGAACCCTTTTTTTAAGTTCTGGTTTGTTTTTATTCTTCACACACCTACTCCACTGAGGCAAATATGTGCACCATATGAATGCCTTGGAAAAGAAAGTTTGCACAGTTATCCGCATTTGCATAATTGTTGCACTTCTCCCTTTCTATGATGCCAGGTGGCTATTTGCGACAGGTGTAAACACTTACGCTTCGGATAGCTGTTTTGTCTTTGGTCGTTTCCCTTCCCACCCTCCCTTTTCGGTTGCCCATGAGTGGTCAGGCTCTTATCGTAGCTATTTGTGTGGCTCTCTCGAAATTGGTGCCAATTTTATTCCTTGGCAACACAGGCAAACAACAAGTCTTTGTTGACAAAGAAGTCCGAAAAGCAGACCAGTAGGGATAGGTCATGGGGGGGGTGTTTCAATTCTGGACTCTAACAAATGAATCCACAGTAAAAACAGCTCTACAGCGAGCTTCAGTTTTCATTCTGTCCCCCATCCCTGCGACCTGGGATACTTCTTTTTGTATAGATGAACATCCATTACTGTCTCTTGTAGCCTGAAACAAGAGAGCGGAGTCGCTCTGGCCCCCGCAGGTGTGAAGCTCCACGGAGAATTAATTAGAAAAGATGGAAAAGGTGGCTGAGGAAGAGCATGGGTTGTAGGTCTGCATTCTGGTTCAAAGCTGTTAGCGCCAGAGTAAGTGGTGCAAAAGTTCAAACCAACATTTCACAAAGTTCATACATTCTTTCTCTAGTTGCTGCAGGAGCACTCCAGTGTTGACAGCAGCACATATGCTCGTGTTCACAAGTCAAGAAGTCCTAGAGACGTGGCATAATGTGCATTTTAAAAGTGAGGTGTGAATCTCTAATGGAACAATATACACACATTACACTCCACCATAGTTCATCTCTGTCTGAAATAAACTTTTATATTAATAGTTGAAAAGAAGTAAATGCTTTGGGGGTTTTTTATTGTTTTTTTTAAGCTATTCTCATTTTTTGTAGAAGGCAACTCTAAAAGAGGAAACGACCATTTTTAGACATGATTGGGGAAGAGACATCTAAGCTTCAAGTTTCTGAGTAGAATATTTCCATACCAGCTGCTCCTGACAAGAACATGTCACTTAATCACTCAACAAATTTGGTTCCCTCCCCTCGTTTAACAAGCCAGTATAGCTTATGCTATTGTGCCAATGGTAAACGACCAGAGTATGAAAACTCACAGCAAGATGTGGCTGTGGGAGTATTTAAAGCGGCATACAGGCTCACAGAGTCACACAGGGCTGAAGTGAACCATACATTTAATTGATAATAATATAAATAAATAATAGTTATAAGATATTTGTCAATAATCCAAACAAAAAGCAAAAAATATCTTCTGATAATTATCTGTTACTACTTTCACAAAAATTCATGTATACTCGCACATATTTATACCCTATGCACAGTTTTACAGAATATTTAATGTAATGAATCAGCTGAATTCTTTTTTAAAACCACTTTCAATAAAGTTCATCAAAGTATAATATCCTCTTTCACATTGATGTCAGTTTGAAAGCGTTATTGTCCTGAATCCTATGACATTGCCCCCGTTGTTTGAAACACCTTGGGCATTCAGAGCAGCTTTGTAACAATGGCTTTAATCAAAGAGTGATCGTTATTCTCAAGCCTTTTGTTGTTAAACTTGCATTTTCCCATTTCTGTAGACTAATGAGCAGTCTGGATAGCAAGGCCTTCTTCTTCATTAGCATCAAGGTCATCCTCTTCAAATGTTTTCTGGTGCTTTTCTGCTGCCTTTTGAAGTCAAATGGGGGTTAGGGTGATATTCCAAAAATGTCATGGCCTTAATGATGCCCGTCCATTCTGAATTATTAGTTAATGTATATATCTGGGGACTTTTTATGGACCTGCAACCACCCCGTTTCACAACACCAATTCTCAAAAAGTTGAGAGGGTGTTATGGACCATTGCCACCAGAGTAGAATGAAGAACTCAAATTCAAGCAAAACCTGAAAAGCAATAGCAGTTTTGAAATCTTTATTTAATTTAAAAGGCAGGCAGGGCAGGATTTGTTCATGGGGGTGACGGAACTATTTATGTCTAGAGATAGCTCCACAAGCAGAGAAGAGTGCTGATGAAAATGCAGAGCAGATTGTGAGAGAGAATGTTCCAGCCTACTTTGGAGGGGGAGGAGAATCTTGCAGGTTGGCAGATGGCAAGAACTGGTGGTTAAGAAACGTTTTCCGAACTGGAGGAACGGGATCCGCTGAAGGAGGTAAGTGGCCAGGGTGAGCCATCCGTATTTTTGCTTGGAACGGAGTGGCTGGGAACAGGAAGACAGAAGTGTTAGAGCACTGGAACAGGAAGAAACACTGGGGATCCCATTTACCCCTCTGTTACAGCTTACTATCTGGTGAGGGCTGGGCACCTGAGCAGGTCCTTGAATACAGCTGATTGATGACTTCTGATAGGAATCAGGTTGAGAAAATACTTAAAAAAAATACTTTACATGAAACTTGAAAAAAAAAAAGGAAAATGTACAACTACAGCCGTAGCCACAGTAAAATGTTTTATTCACAATAGAACATAGGGAACAAATCAAAAATGTCAATTTATTGCCTCCCTGATGGTATGGAAATGAATTAGTACCTAATGAACCAGAAGCTGGCATATCTAGAAAGGCACCATCAATGCTGAAATGTATGTACAGCTTTAGTGCAACATATGCTCTTCCAGATGAAATCTATTGAAGGAAGGCCTGTCACATTTCAGCACGACAATGCTAAACTGCACAAATGCATCCATTACAACAGCATGGCTCCGCAGCAAAAAACTTTGTTTTGGCCTGCCTGCAGTTCAGACTTTTCACCTACTGAAAACATTTGGAGCATTATTATAAAACAAAAAATACGACAAAGAAGAGCTGGGACTGTTCAGCAGCTACAATGATATAATCCAAGAATGTTACAACATTGCTCTCCCAAAGACTTTTGTTACATAAAGCGGGGATGCTACTCCGTGACAAACATAACCCTTTTGGAAATTTTTAAAAGTGTTTCACAGCCATCAAATTCAAAATATTTTCTGTCTTTAAACATCTCTTCTTGCTTTTCCAAATTTCAAGTAAAGCATTTTAAAGCTCTCGTGAATTGTCGCCATCTTTTCTTTGTCAAGTGGTGAATGTTGATTACTGAATGCAATTTACAGAGAATTAATTGACTGTTTGCTATTTTCACATGGATAATAACACCATACAAATAATCATAATGAGGCAGCCTCATTAAGAGATCGCACCAAAGTAATCGGCAAGGTCATTAGAAAGTAACATTTTGCACACCACCTCTCGCAGACGAATGTATTAATTAACATACAGTATGACTTTCAACACCAAATGTATCTGCCAGTAGCTCGACTTGACCTTAAAGTGGACTCCCTGCTTTCATTAGAATAATTAATGCCTAAATCAAGCATAGTGTGAACCCATTGTCAGTTCACTAAAATGCACTGTTGATTACCTTTCGTGGACTCTTCGTCTCCTCCGTTTTTAATGTTTCCCATTAACATATAAGGTTTAATGGCAGTGGCAGCAAATTGTGCTAGTTATTGAAAGAAAAGACTCAAAGTGACACGTTTACTGGGAACACAGCAGAGGTTAAAATTAACAATGGGTGACCTGCAATGTTATGACCTGCTTGGTCTCTATGAAAAAAGAGACCATGAAGATATATCCATCCTTCCATTTTCTTCTGGGTTGGAGCCTATCTCAGCTCTCATAAGGTGAGACAGGTCGCCAATCTATCGCAGGGCTAACACAGAGAGGCAGACAACCATTCACTATTAAATGCAGGCCAATTTCGAATCACCATTTTAACTTCATGTTCATATCTTTGGACCGTGGAAGGAAGCTGGAGCATCTGGAGACACGGCGAGAACATGCAATCCACTCTCTATCCCAATAATGTCAATTATTACTGCAATCCAAATTAAATCCCATCTCAGCATTTAGGGCTCTTAGATCTCAGCCCAAATGACGAGCACTTAATACCACTTCCTGTTTGGATGTGAGCCAAATATAGATAGTCTCACACAAGGCAGCACTGTAAAGAATATGATTAGTTGATTGCGGAAGGAAGCACCCTGAAGGATCTGGATAAGAGCTGTCAAACAGAAGCCTGAGTGGTGCTCGGAACCGAAAAAGAAGCAGGGGAAAAAAAATTCTACACCAAATAACTGTTAAGCTAATCTCCTCCTCTTCCTTCTTTGTACCCTTCCCCCTCCTACTCCTCCTCTGTCACGATTACTGGAGCATTACTTTAAGCAAAATGCACAGAGAATGAAGTGTGGAAAGAGACAAGGAAAAGAGGCAAAGAGGAACTGGAAAAGAAGCACTGAAAGTGTTTTTTATTTTTTTCATTTTTGTTTTTGCCTGTACAGACACATTCACGTGTACGTGCACATATTTACACCCCCAGACAGGGAGCTAATGAAAGGTAGTGTCTTCAAAGCAAGCCAGAGCAACCTACAGGAATGCAAACCAAACAGCGAGAAAAGGAGAACAAGAAGTTCTGGATACTGGATCGAGGCAAAACAGGACAAGTCTGACAAGATGTCAAGAGGGTGCTGATATGTCAGCTTTTATTTCCTTCCTCCTCCTACAGCTCTCTCTGTCAGAACAGCACTCATCTGTTAGGAAGGAAGGAGGGACCCCAGTGAGGGGAACATTAGGCCTCCAGCGATCACCAAAGGCCGCTGACACTCATCAGTCTAAGAGCCCTCCAGTACTGGAGTGGTTTCATCTTTGCGATGACCTTGATTGATTGGTGCGAAAGACCTTGCATCCTTACCAAATGAGTTCTAATGAGTTTTAATGCATGGCTTCTAATGGATGTGAGCTAACTAGTAGGGATACTGGGATAATGAGTTTTCTATTTATTTATTTCAAACTTGTTCATTTCGTACTAAGTAATCCATGACCTCTATAAGACCTCTATAGGACCAGGAGACACTAACCACTAACTCCAGAAATTATCAGCTGCGTCACAGTCAAGTTTTTTCCTTGACAATTCTCTAAATTTTACAGATTACCACAAAGTGTTGTACTGATACTCAGGATTTTTTAGAATGACTACTTTTATTTTTTAATGTGGCTACATCATTGTGGTTTTTTTTCCAGTATTCTTGTTTATGACCAAACATTTGTAATAGCAATGACAAGTGGGAAGATTCTGCTTGAATGTGGTAAATGTTATATCTCAGGATGTTATGATTATGGTGTTAGCATTAAGCGCAAATCAATACTTGCCTAAGGACTGTTGAAACTGATAATATAGCTGTGACCCTAGGATCATTGTACACTCTGCCACTGGTAGAAATGAAGCATAAAATATTTTAATTCAACACATCCACCTTTGGCGATGCTGATTCTGGGGAATAGTTACGTATCCTGGAGGCACTGGGTGTTTCAGGTCTTTCAACATCATATAGTCTCTCCTAGGCAACCCAGCTGGGGGCTGAACATTCTCTGGCTTGCTACCCAGCAACAGTAGCCACGGAGTCTCCCTCATGGGATACAACGATCTTTTTTTTCTTCTGTGGTTTTAGAAAACGTCCTGATAGACTTCTTCTTTTGCCTGTCAAACTACATTGAACTAGCTTGCAAAGCACTGCTATTCCACCTGATGCTGCTCGCAGCAGGTGAGTTATCGGGTTGTCACACACCACATCTGTCACTCGTAGAATTTAGAACCTTTCGCACCTTTGATTCACCTTTTCTTCACCTTTTCTTCAGCTTTGGCATAAGGAGTCAGATGACCTATTTTCTTGTTGTTTACATATCTCCAACAACCCTTATGTAAATTCCTTCAGGCTGCTGTTTGGATGTGCTTATCACATCGTGGAGAGAATTATACACTGTGATGAATCCAAGGTTTAACAATTACAGGTAAGCAAATGTATTCATCTTTAAAAGTCAGCTATTATGTGACCTTTCATGACTGGGGAGATCTTTGTCACAGGCTGATCTAAAACAGGCTGGATCAAGGGAAACTGCACTGCACTTTCATGAACTTGAAATTTATGCCCATGTTACTTCTTTAGAAAGTGCCTTTCCTCTTCCAAAGAGTTTCAAGGATGACTTTTTAGGTGATTCAGTGAAACAAATCATCTGGTGCTCTGGATTAATAGAGATACCTCTTCCACACCTCCAATGGCTGGCAACCGTCCCTCTTTGTTGTTGATGGATCTGGCGGCTGAACTTGCCCATTTGGTGATCTTGTGGACCTCCTACAGGCTGGGCTCTCAACTCAAATTTATTTCTGGGGTGGGGGGATGTAGGGGTTATTGATTAATGACAGTCACATGAGAATCACTGTCTTTATCTCTCTATTGGTAACTTGTTAGACTTGTTACCTATAGCCGTAATCATGTGGTCATCTTATACCCTGGTGATGAGTATGATGTTCCCAAAAAGTTTTTTTTTCTGAATTCCAACTACTGTTATCATCCCTGTCACACACACCTGGAGATATTACTCTCATTTTGTGCGACTGGACAGAAAAAGCCTTTTTTGTTTCCCCTTTTAAATGTCACAGGGTTGGGTTCAGTGCTGACAGCCACAGGTCCACTTGACTCAAATGTGAAGTGGTGATCAGAAGCAGCTCCTTGTGAGCTTTACAATGCTTTTCATCTGCTGATGTTCAGTGACATTTGAATTTCACAAGTTTTTTCGTTTCTACTTATTCAGTGGGAATGATGGCCTTCATTCTTATAGCCGCTGGAACACAATACTACTAGAATTTTTATTTGCCTGTCAGACCACTGCAATAAACTTCTTGATGTTACTGGTGAAGCACTATTTCCATTGGAAGCTGTGGTAATCTCTTTATGCATGTTATTAAAAAAATGTTTGGATTATTCAGCAGGGCTGCAAGACAGTGTTACACCAGAATACATGATGAAAAAGGTGATTTTTCATTTTTCATCTGACTGACAGGTAGAATGAGAAACATGAATTTGCCCCGGAGACAAATTGCTTGTACTGTATGATTCATATTTTTCCTGGTATCGATCATACAGTGATACCCAGATGGAGACGTCCATCATATAATAAATTCAGGTCGGAGTTTAGTAAACAAAGCTCGCTTTTTCCCGCATTACTGTAGGTAACTACATACTTGTGAAATCTTGGATCTTTACAGTATTTCAGTGCCAGAAAATTCTGCATGAAGGTTGAATGAACAAAGTGTCAGAGGGGCTTAGCACTAAGCCAGGAACACAGCTTTTTATACGATTGTGCAGACCAAGTTATATTTTCAACACAGGCATAGATCATAGCTATAGCTATGATCTGTTGACTCTTACCCCTTGTACTGACAGGGCTATTAACAATTCTGCTACATTTCTGCAACTGTATAGAAACTCTAAAAAAAACATAATTTAAACATATGGGGACAAAATATTTAGCAGTCAAGCGCACATTCCAATCGGAGCACTCATCATCCAATTAGACAGGAAGCGGCAGATGGCCACATGGCAAGGACAGCTGCTTTTGAGGTTTTCACTGTTTGTCTGTCCATCAGCGTGTCAATCACGAGCTGCTCTTCCCACCCTCACAAGTATGAAGCAGAGACTTTCAAAATTGTCAGGAATGTGTCACGAGCACCCTGCATCACAGAGATGAGGAGTGATGTTACAGGTGTACACTGATTCAAGAGCTCCATCTAGTGCTGCACTTTGAATGGCCAGCATCTGGCTCACAGATCTCCCTGAAAGCTTCCGATGGATGCTCTCAGCATGTTTTGATACTAATTTATGATGCTAATTTAATATTTTAAATTCATTTCATATTTGGTGGAATACGGTACATATGCATTATCTTTATCTAGAGTAATGTGTTTAGTTTTGGAGTCGTTGAAAGTTAAATTATTAAACAGGCATATTAGATTTTGCTGAATGTTTATTTTTTTTATAAAACATTAATAACTGTTGGTATAGTAACTGTGCAATTAAATGCTGTCAAATGTAAAAATTAAGTAATTTGAAGAAAAAAAACAGACTGCATAAGTGGTTTTGGAATATATTGTTTTGTGTTCATTGTCTAAACCATAAAAAATAGTTTCAGCCACCTTATTATAAGTGCAACACAATGTTCAATGAAATCAACAAGAACCACAATGGAGGGTTGAGAAAAGAACTGGACATCCACGTCTTATCAACTTGACACAGCGGGAGTTCTGTTTCGCAGCTGAGCTGCTGCACACATATGCTTATCTGAGCCTCACAAATACCTCAATATACACCTCACACACACACACCCCTCCACACACATGCACACACACAAATACACTATTTCAAAGTCAGGCTCCTGACTGCAGCAGCCTCACATGATTTGCCAGCAAAGAAGGAAAAAAGGCAGATTGCGGGAAGAAAGGTTTGGTCTGTGAAGCGTTCTGAATCAATGCATCTGGGTTGCCTTTGAACATTCACTATAGTGCAATTCAGAATCATGAGAAGAGGATAAATGGGTTAATTGAAATATTAAGCAAGGGCATAGACAAGAAATTGAATAACCCAAGTGCAATGCTGCTGGGAAAAAAAAAAACAGTAAAAAGAGTTCCCAAATTTTAAAAGAAAAACACTCTGGCTTATGCATTTTCCCTGCTCTGTTCTGTTACATTAAGGTTGTGGAAAGGTTTGCTTGTGCGGCTTAACACAACGGGGGTCAGCCAGGCCGCTTCAGAGCTTACTCAACAAAGTGTCAATCTCAGCCCGTGTTCACTCCGAAATCAAATTCCACACAGCCATTTCTACAAAGTTTTCTCCGAGTAGGTTCATGTGACACACAGCAATACAGTGCCATGGAGCCTTTAGATGTCCTTCAGCACGCTGCGCTCCATTTGGCCCTACTGTGCACAGCAGGCAATTTCAGACATTTGCCTGCTATTGCCTCCCACGGCTTTGCACTCTGTTCATGCTATCGTACCACTGTCTAACACTATCTTTAAGTTTGAACTTACAGATGGAAGGAAGGGGAAATGGAAGATAGATCCTCTACCTTTGATCATTCCTTTAGTTCCAGCACAGACTTCATGGAGAGTATTACTGAAAAAAAGAGAGAAAGAAATTGAGCCGGCTCCTCGGAATGAGAAAGAGGTCCATCTCTGTCTGCTGTAATATAATGGGAAATGGACTGCAGGTCCGAGATAATCAGGAGCATAATGAGTTCAGAAAGTGAGGTTCAAGATCAAGTGATCCTAGTACTGCATGTTGCAGCGCTGCTTTTTCAATACCATATTTAATGCAAATAATGTATGAAAAATGCAGCAGAATTATAACAGCACCAGTCTAAGTATTATCCAAACACCAAAAAATAGAGTATCCTCATGTCTTTGGTAAATAGCTCAACATGACAACAATTTCTTTTTCATTTTCTGTCTATTATAGAAAAAATGAGCGAAACATAAGTAGGATAAAAGCTACACAGCTCCTTTCATTGCATCGTCAGGGAATCATGACATAAAGTTGCCAAATAGTTTGATTTATATGCAGAAACAGAATACACAGCAACAGGAACAGTGCTGTTATTACTAATTGTGTTATCTCCACTGCAGCGGTACGACACCTGCTATGATTTTATGATTTCACAAACTATGAAGGAATGTTCACAGAATGACAAATAGCAGAAAATAAGGAGGATACTAAAACATTTAGAAATGCCTTTTATTGTACAGCATATTGCAAGTGCAACAATTAATGCATATTGACAAAAGACCCATTCGCTGATTAAATTTATAAAAGAATCGGTTATGGTATTTAGTTCATCAAGCTTTATTATTCAAGAAGTCTCATTAAGAACTGTAGCATTGTGGTTAAATGAAGTAGATTATCTGTAACATGCAGCTGTTTTGCCGCTCATTATGTTATGGGGGAAAATGTTTTTGCATTAAGAATTTGTGTGTGAGAGAAACACCCATGAATTTTACTTTTCATATTAATTAATATTTAAGGAGCATGCAGGACGTGCATGTGAATATGCAACATTTGTTAAATGCTGCATATTGCCCGGACAACTTGCGAAAAACAAAAATATAATCGTCCTTTATATTGATGTACTTATTTATGTGTGTTTAACATCTTTTTTTGAACATCTGGACATACATTATGTAATGTGAGTGTTCATCCACCTTGTGTCTCCTGATATCTGTTCTGTGTATCCTTGAAAAGTAATTGCAGCAAAGGTGAAGACGCAACTAAGAACTGCAACCAAAATACAACAGCAACAACTATATTTAAAGATGTTAAATGACATTAAATACTTGAACAACTTACTTTACCTATTGGAAAGTGATGATCATGTGGACTTTTATATTACCAGTTGGACAGCATGTACTGAATAGAAGAGAATGGGAGGAACAGCAGAGAATATCATTCCAGGCTTCAGGATTTTATGACATTTGAAAGGTCATATTTTTTTCAAATGCCCCCACCCCCCCGAGCTGTAGTCACTGTACATTATGCTGTAAACACAATAACATTAAATGTGAAATATATGGATGCGAATAACATTTTCTCTGCTGTGACCTTGATGTTGAGAATTTAGTCATGGAGGCAGCCTGACAGTTTGAGCTGAGGCAGAGCTTTCTGTTGACACCTCACTGGTGAGTCATTATTCACTGCTGGATATTTTAAATTACAGAGTGTAGTGATTCTCATTTGAGCAATAACTGACTTACTTATTTTTTCTCAAAATATTGAGAATCCACAGTGAAGCCATCCAACTAAAGTTAACCTTGTGGCATTTATTTACAGTTACATCTAATTTGGAGTGAGGATGGGTTCAAGTAGGTATGAAAGTGGTTATTAAGTAAAAATAAAATCAGGAAGTTATCTAGAATTTTTTATTTATTGATTTGATGATCTGTATGTTTGGATTTAACACCTTTTGCTGGACTGTGCTGGCTAATGGTGGAAAAAGTTAGATAAACAGTATGTGCAGGCTCAGTGCAGGTAAACACACTACTGAGCTGTACCTCACATACACACACACACACACACACACACACACACACACACACACTTCTACACGCACATGCATGGACTCATGCATATTCCTCTGCTTGACGTCTTCCACAATATCTGCAAAAATTAGGGTGTTTTTGTATAAAGACAGAATAGGAGACAGTATTTATTATAACCTGCTGGAGCCCCAGGGGCTCAGCACCTCATATTTCATCTTAATGTATCTTCACTCACAGCCTCACATTTTTTCCTGTCTTGCCTTGCCAGGAAAACTTCAGAGAAGAGAAACAACAATGGCAAAGCAGGCGGCTTGGTGTTCACAGTCAGTCTCACCTTGGCCTTATCTGGGGCTTCTATATCTCAACAGATTAAACTGCCTAAATTAGGCTGTGCTCTCGCCGGATGCAGCTAGATGTCTCTAGGGACTGGGAGAGGAGCGATGGACTTTTGCTGGAACGGGAAGTGTGGCAATAGGCCTTTCTGGGCAAGCCATTATATGCCCTGCCAGACTGGATGGGTGGGCCCTACAGTACTGCTCTGCATCTATGGCTTCTGCTCCATGATGAGGCCCACAGAGCCTTCGTGACAGAATTTCTCATGGGAACTCAGAAGAATCTCAACACTGAGTAAGTGAACTACTGAGCTATGAAATGAAATATGCTAGCGCTGTTAGATGATGGAAGAGTAAGGTTTTTAGATTGCCTGGGTTGTTTTCATTATGCAGCATGCACAAATAAAGCAGAACATCGTCATTAAGCAGACAGCTGTCATGTTTTGGCTGTGTGCAGGCAGGGACTGGACCCAAACACAAACTCACTGAGACACCAGGAATAAAATCAAAAGCACTGCTTTATTGCAGGAGAACAAGGAAAACAGAGAACTAAACCAAACCGGGAAATGACTAACTGAACTGCGAGGAAACACAGGGAAACACAGCCATGAGGGACGACGCGACACTGACTCAGAGAAACACAGGGCTTAAATACACTGGGAAATAACAAGGGGAATGAGACACAGGAGGGGAGCACAGCTGGGAGAAATCAGACATAACGAGACCAAAGGGAAGCGAAACTCAATACATTCACATAGGACACAGACCTTCAAAGGAAAAAAGGAAATGTAACACAGACGCGGACTGACTAGGGGAGACAGAGCAACAAAGAAACACAGAGACCAACATAAAGGAGGCACAGAGGGCAGCTACTATGGACGGAACAAAAAACAGGAGCACAAAGAGTCCAAAGACAAAACGTGCACAAAAAACACTGGCGCACAGTTCATCAAAAATTCAGAGGGCCGACCCAGAGGATGGCAACACAGGAGTCCAAAACGGTCCACTTCCGGAGGCCGACCGTGTGGACGGCAGCGGCGGCAACACAGGCAAGGAGATCCGGAGGCCGGCCGCACAGAAGGTAGCGGTGGCGACGCAGGCGATGGAGACCCGGAGGCCGGCCGCGCGGAAGGCAGCGGTGGCGACGCAGGCGAAGGAGACCAGGAGGCCGGCCGTGCGGAAGGCAGCGGTGGCGACGCAGGCGAAGGAGATCCGGAGGCCGGCCGCGCGGAAGGCGGCGGCGGCCACGACAGAGCTGGTCCGGAGGCCGGCCTCGCGGAAGGTGGCGGCGGCGACGACAGAGCTGGTCCGGAGGCCGGCCGTGCGGAAGGCGGCGGCAGCAACGACAGAGCTGGTCCGGAGGTCGCCCACGACGGCAATGACGCCCAGCCAGTGGCCTGGAAAGTGGCCGGTGATGTTGAGGAGATGACCGAGGAAAAGCCGGCCGTGCTAGGCGTTGACGAGGAAGTGGCATGGCAACCGCAGGACCAGACGGCATGGAAGCCAGAGGAGGAGGCGCTGCAGGCAATGGCGTGGAAGCCAGAGGAGGAGGCGCTGCAGGCTAGTTAGATCCCTTGGACCCTCCAGCAGAGACAGAGGGCTGGATGAGCCCCTCGGACCCTCCAGCGGACACGAGGAAGTGCTGGCCGGGCTCTCCAGAACCCCCAGCGGACACGAGGAAGTGCTGGCCGGGCTCTCCAGAACCCCCAGTGGACACGAGGAAGTGCTGGCTGGGCTCTCCAGAGCCCCCAGCGGATGAGGCAGACAGCGACGTGGGAGCCGCGGAGTGCTGGATGGGCTCACTCGAGCTTCCAGCAGGAGCAGATGCAGGGCCAGAGGGTATTGGGACCCCTGGCTGAATGTGTTTTTTTTTTTTTTTTTTTTTTTTTTCTGTTTTTTTTAAACCTGTCCCGTTTGGTTCTTTTGCCATCAGAATTGTTGTCTAAAGGCGAAGAAAGATGCCCAACGGATTTACTTTACCAAATGGACCATCCCAGCCTTGCCGTAATGGTCCATTTGATTTACCTTTTATTGTTTATTTTATTTTATTTTATTTTATTTTTTTTTACTTGCTAGATACGGGACAGGGGAAAAGAAAAGGGAGAAAGAAAGAGGGGGGAAAAAACAAAACAAAACAAAAAAAAAAAACAGCGGAGAAGAGGGACGGGGATAAAGGGCAAAAAACAAAAACCAACAAAATAAGCAGACAAAAAATACATATATCGATCACCTGGATCACCTGTTGAGAAAGAAAAAACAAAAACAAGCAGAAGAAAACGAGAGTAATAGAATAAACAACATCACAATGATATATGGGAACATAACACTAAATACTTAATATTAAACATTATTGTGCAGCACGTAAGATCGACAGCGCACAGTGTGCTTTGAGGTAGGAGCCAAAAAGGGTGTAGTTTGTGTGTGTGATCACCTGTGTGTACACCTGTGAGCATGAGCGCGCTTGTATTTAAAAGGTTCCTTAATGTTATGATCTGCTAGAGGGTGTGGGGGGCCACAGTCCCATCCTCCAGGGCATGAAGCAGGTATGGAGGAGATCAAAACTCCAGACATCCAGAGGCCCCCAGAACACAAGAGACCAAGGAAGACCAACAGAGGGGCAGCCGCGCCACTGTCCCAGAAAGAGCTGAGGAGAGTCCCAGATGAGGGATCACTCAGCAGCCGTGGAGCAGAAGCCAGGGGGGGTTGCAGTGACGTGCCCGTGAGCTCCGCCGGCAGCCAGCTGTGCCTGAGTGACCGAGCGAGCCCCAGGTTCCAGGCCCGGATAAGCAGCCACCAAGGAGTGAGCCGGTGTGTACCCGGACGCCCACCCCCGGACACAAAGAACCACCAACGCATCGATGTCTGAGGGCGTCTGCCACCGGCAGGGGAAGTGGTGGGGGGAGATAGGCCTCCAAACCTTGGAGGGCCTGAGATGTCCCCAGAGAGGTGGCGTCTGATACCCAACCTGACATATAGACACAGACATACAGGCACACACAGATACAGACATCCATTCCCACCCTCATGCTCTCATAGGCAATTACTCCACACTCAACCAACGTGGAGACAGACATAAAGAGACGCTGTAAACACAATCACACTCCCCAAGCGTACTCTAAGAACCGGGTCTAGGTACCCTTGCCCCTGGAGGGGGAAACTGCACCCAGACCCAGGTGGTGTTACCCTTTTCCCTGCAGTGGGGAGAAGCAGACTGCCCCGACTCCGCAGCAGCAGGGAGGCCCCACACACCAGACCCCAGTCGGACGGCCAACTCCTCCTCCTGGAAGTGCTGGCCGGGCTCTCCAGAACCCCCAGCGGACACGAGGAAGTGCTGGCCGGGCTCTCCAGAACCCCCAGTGGACACGAGGAAGTGCTGGCCGGGCTCTCCAGAGCCCCCAGCGGATGAGGCAGACAGCGACATGGGAGCCGCGGAGTGCTGGATGGGCTCACTCGAGCTTCCAGCAGGAGCAGATGCAGGGCCAGAGGGTACTGGGACCCCTGGCTGAATGTGTAGCTGACCAGGTGGGTGAGTGTGTAGCAGACTAGGGGACTGAACTGCCACAGGGGACTGAACTGCCACACGAGACTGAACTGCCACACGGGATTGAACTGCCACACGGGACTGAACAGGAGACTGAACAGGAGACTGAACTGCTACAGGGGACTGAACAGGAGACTCTGGGGACTGAGCTACAGGGAGCTGGGCAGGAGACTCTGGGGACTGAGCTACAGGGAGCTGGGCAGGAGACACTGGGGACTGAGCTACAGGGAGCTGGGCAGGAGACACTGGGGACTGAGCTACAGGGAGCTGAGCAGGAGACACTGGGGACTGATCTACAGGGAGCTGAGCAGGAGACACTGGGGACTGAGCTACAGGGAACTGCACTGGTGTATGAACTGGTGGGAAAGCTGATGCCTGAGCTAAGAACTGGGCTAATGACTGAGCAAGAGACTGTAATACACGTTGTAGTGGCTGTTGTAGTGATGGCAGTTGTGACGGTGGCTGAGCTAACCTTTCTGAGCCTTCTGAACATGAAGAAGATAGCTGGACAGACTCGCTTGAGCTTACAGAGGACACAGGAACGGGTGCAGGCATCTGCCAGACACGAGCTGCTCCCACCCGAGGAGGAAGTACAGGTGCAGAGGTAGGCTGTGTACTGGCTGGCCTCACCTCAGGGACCAGCAATGATGATATGGCAGACCGGACACCAGCCGCTCCCACCCGAGGAGTAGGTACGGGTGCAGGAGGAAGCTGAGTCACGGCTGCCCTCACCCTCGGGGCCGGAACAGGCACCGGCAATGGCTGAGCAGCTGCTGCCCCCACCCGAGGAGCTGGTACGGGTGCAGGAACCGACAGAGTCTCAGCCGGCCTGGGAGCCGGAGTAGGGACCAGCTGAACCTAAGCTTTCCCCACCCGAGTTACTGAAACGGGTGCAGAGAAAAGCCGGGCCTGAGCTGCCCTGGGAGCAGGAACACAGGTAGAGACGAAGAAGCAGGCTCAGATAAAACAGTCTTTGAATGGGCAGACGCAGGGTTAACACACACAGGGTCAGTAAAAACTGATTTATCAAGAATTGGTGTAGCCCTTCTGCGACCACAATTTACAGTCTTTGGAGGTTTTAAAGTATGGTCATAGTCCTTGATAAATCCCAGCTCAGAGGGAGATGAATGGAAACACTTTTCCCAGTCCATGTCATCATCCAGCAGGGACACACCGAAAGGATCAGGAGTGAGTTTATTGTTTTTAATGTCCAGAGAAGCGGGAGAAAAACAGTCGTCACTCACCACCGAGAATTGTTCTTTAAAGTCCAGTTTATGGCGGCGTGTGCGCCGCTTTCTCTGGGAAGAGGAAGCGGGCGGAGAAAACAGCTGAGCCTCCGGCGTGCAGAACGGCGACGCCAAGGCTGGAGCGTGGGCATCTGAAGAGTCGCGGAGAATTCCCACCTGAAGCGGCCGCGGCTTGGATGCAGGCGAAGCAGCAGGTGGGAGCTTTCGGCAGCTCTGGGGACTGCCGAGAGGCAGCCGAGTTCCACGGAATATATGCCCATAGTCAGGAGTGCGTCACGGCCTCAAGCGCAGCTCCTCGTCCAGCTGGGCAGAGGCAGCATCTTGACGCTCGCGCAGATGGGCGCAGTTTGCTGGGTCCGTGTAATGGTCGCGTCGTACTGTCATGTTTCGGCTGTGTGCAGGCAGGGATTGGACCCAAGCGCAAACTCACTGAGACACCAGGAATAAACTCAAAAGCACTGCTTTATTGCAGGAGAACAGGGAAAAATGAGAACTAAACCAAACCGGGAAATGACTAACTGAACTGCGAGGAAACACAGGGAAACACAGCCATGAGGGACAACGCAACACTGACTCAGAGAAACACAGGGCTTAAATACACTGGCAATAACGAGGGGAATGAGACACAGGAGGGGAGCACAGCTGGGAGAAATCAGACATAACGAGACCAAAGGGAAGCGAAACTCAATACATTCACGTAGGACACAGACCTTCAAAGGAAAAAAGGAAATGTAACACAGACGCGGACTGACTAGGGGAGACAGAGCAACAAAGAAACACAGAGACCAACATAAAGGAGGCACAGAGGGCAGCTACTAAATACTCAGAAAACTAAACAGAATACAAGAGACCCAAACTAAGATACTAGACTATAGAATAAACTGAAGCAACAAAGAAAACTTTGAACATGCATCATAATACAAAAACCCTGAGACACAAGAAACTCAAAACACTGGGTCAGGAGATCCAGGATCCTGACAACAGCAGGGGCTAAAATATCTCTCCACAATACCAACAAGCTACCATGTTTTTTAACATCTTCGATTCTAAGCAGTAGTTGGATTAAAAATATCCGTTGTGTTCTGAGTTAGGCAATAGACTAGATCAAAGTTTCAGCATCTTTGAATATCACAGATTTTGTAGATGTTTTTATAGTTCAAAAATGAACAGTCAAACAAAAGTACAGTTAAATGTATGTTTTTGGACTTTTTTATAGTTCCACTACTCAAAACGTAGCATTTAGTTCTATTAATCATGAGCTCCTTATAGGTAGAGTCAGTGATGCATCTCATTAGCCCATAGTGTGTTTCACAAATGACATTGCAGATGGAACATGGCTGGAATTGAGTTACCTGGAAATAAGGTTGTCATTGAAAAAGTATCATAGTATTTAACACTTATTTGGGTGGATAATCTTTCTGTCTGAATGGCTATCAATAAATAGTCTAAAAATCTGGAGAAATCTCTGTGCGCAAGTGACTGAGGGAAATTTCATGTTGGATCCTAATGCATTAAAAACACATACATATTCTGTCATGGAAATCAATGCATAGGTTCAGGACCACTTCCTGACGTCATTGCCGGTGACTGCAGTCGGCTGTGCAGTATGCATCTACAAATGCAGGTCGAAGATCTATCAAGCAAAAAAAAGCAATGTGGGAACATGAAAAGCTTTCATCTTCTTTGGGCCAAAGCTCATTTCAAATGAGCTGAGAAAAAGTGGAAAAGCCCTGTGGGCAGACGAATTGAAATTTGAAATTCTTTCAGAAAGTCATGAATGCCTTTGACCTCTGGACTAAAGAGGAGAGGAACTATCTCCATGTTATCAGTGCTCAGTTCAAAAGCCTGCATCTCAGATGGTATTCGGGTGTACCATGCCTGAAGAATTGGTGGCTTGCACAACTGGAAAGACACGATCAATTCTAAAGGGCATGTACAGCTTTTACAACCATGTATGCTGCATCTTTTTTTTTTTTTTTGTGAATGGTCTTGCATATATAAGAGTCCAGGTGGTGAACTGGCTTGCCTCCAGTCCAGACCTTTCACCAGTTCAAAAAATTTGGACCATTATGAAACAAAAGGTAAGACAAAGAAGAGCCTGTTAAATATATATATATATATATATATATATATATATGTATATATATACACACCTCCCTGAACAGGGTCCAGTAACCATCACAGTGGCAGATATCCAAGAAAGGGTCTCCAGTATGAAGAGTTGGACAGCACCAGGGCCCGACATGGTTCACGCCTACTGGCTGAAGAAGCTGACTGCACTCCACGAGCGTCTGGCAGCACAAATGAACCAGCTGCTAGTTAACGAGAGACACCCGGAATGGCTAACCGAAGGTCGGACGGTCCTGATCCCCAAGGACCCCAAGAAGGGACCGGTCCCATCCAACTACCGACCAATAACCTGCCTCAGTACTACATGGAAGCTCCTGTTAGGCATCATATCGGCTAAGATGAACAGGCACATGGGTCAATACATGAGCGGGGCACAGAAAGGGATTGGCAAGAATACCAGAGGCGCAAAACACCAGCTACTGGTAGACAGAACAGTCAGCCGAGACTGCAAGACCAGACTGACCAACCTGTGCACTGCCTGGATTGATTACAAAAAGGCCTATGACTCAATGCCCCACAGCTGGATACTGGAATGCCTAGAATTGTACAAGATCAACAGGACCCTAAGAGCCTTCATCAGGAACTCAATGGGGATGTGGCGTACAACACTAGAGGCCAACTCCAAGCCCATAGCACAAGTCACCATCAAGTGCGGGATCTACCAAGGAGATGCTCTGTCCCCACTGCTGTTCTCCATAGGCCTGAACCCCCTCAGTGAGATCATTAACAAGACTGGCTACGGATACCGACTACGGAACGGAGCAGTTGTCAGCCACCTCCTGTACATGGATGACATCAAGCTGTATGCCAAGAGTGAACGAGACATCGATTCACTGATCCACACTACCAGGCTATACAGCAATGACATCGGGATGTCATTCGGGTTGGAGAAGTGTAGTCAGATGGTAACAAAGAGAAGGAAGGTAGTCAGAACTGAGGGGATTGAACTACCAGAAGGCAACATTGCAGACATAAAAGACAGTTACAAGTACCTGGGGATCCCGCAGGCAAATGGGAACCATGAAGAGGCCGCTAGGAAAGCTGCAAACATCAAGTACCTGCAGAGGGTCAGGCAAGTCCTGAGGAGTCAGCTGAACGGTAAGAACAAGATCCGGGCCATCAACACCTACGCCCTGCCCGTGATCAGGTACCCTGCTGGGGTAACAGGCTGGCCAAAGGAGGAGATAGAAGCCACTGACATAAAGACAAGAAAGCTCCTGACCATGCATGGAGGGTTTCACCCCAAGTCCAGCACCCTGAGGCTGTACGCTAAGCGGAAGGAAGGGGGCCGGGGACTGGTGAGTGTCAGCACCACAGTCCAGGATGAGACAACGAACATCCAAGAATACATTGGGAAGATGGCCCCAACTGACCGAGTGCTCAGTGAATACCTCAGGCAGCAGAAACCCTAGAAAGAGGAGGGAGACGAGGAACCATCATGGAAGGACAGGCCCCTGCACGGTATGTACCACCGGCAGATAGAGGAGGTGGCTGATATCCAGAAATCCTACCAGTGGCTGGACAAAGCTGGACTGAAAGACAGCACAGAGGCACTAATCATGGCAGCACAAGAACAAGCTCTGAGTACAAGATCCATAGAGGCTGGGGTCTATCACACCAGGCAAGACCCCAGGTGCAGGCTGTGTAAAGATGCCCCTGAGACAATCCAGCACATAACAGCAGGGTGCAAGATGCTAGCAGGCAAGGCATACATGGAACGCCATAACCAAGTGGCCGGCATAGTGTACAGGAACATCTGTGCCGAGTATAACCTGGAAGTCCCGAGGTCAAAATGGGAGATGCCCCCAAGGGTGATGGAGAATGACCGAGCTAAGATCCTGTGGGACTTCCAGATACAGACGGACAAAATGGTGGTGCCTAACCAACCGGACATAGTGGTGGTAGACAAACAGGAGAAGACGGCCGTAGTGATCGATGTAGCGGTTCCGAATGACAGCAATATCAGGAAGAAGGAACACGAGAAGCTGGAGAAATACCAAGGGCTCAGAGAAGAGCTCGAGAGGATGTGGAGGGTGAAGGTAACGGTGGTCCCCGTGGTAATCGGAGCACTAGGTGCGGTGACTCCCAAGCTAGGCGAGTGGCTCCAGCAGATCCCGGGAACAACATCGGAGATCTCTGTCCAGAAGAGCGCAGTCCTGGAACAGCTAAGATACTGCGCAGGACCCTCAAGCTCCCAGGCCTCTGGTAGAGGACCCGAGCTTGAAGGATAAACCGCCCATAGGGGGGCGTGCTGGGTGTTTTTTATATATATATATATATATATATATATATATATCAGAAAAGAATAGGACAAAATATATCTCCCAAAAGTCCAATAGCTGGTCTTCTCAATTTCCAGAAATTTACGGATTGTTGTTAAAGAACATGGGATGCTACATGGTGTAAACAGGACACTGTTCCAACTTTTTTGAGACGTGTTGCTGTATCAAATTTAAAATGAGGTAATATATTTCATAAAAGAATAAGTTTGATATATTTTCTATATGCTAATGTGAGTAAGATATGGGTTTATGAGATTTGCAAATCAAATCAACAATCTTCAAATCTCTTTTTTTTTTAAATTGTGGACTTAAAATAGTTCTCTAATTGACTATATACACTCACTTACCACTTTATTATGTACTCCTGTTCAGCTGCTTGTTACACAACCCACAATCAGCACATGACAGCACCACAATGCATTTAAGCACCCGGGCATACTCAAAACGGCCTGTTGAAGTTCTTCCAAAAACACTGCATACTTTTTTGCTTAACAGACTTATTTTGTGCATTAGGACAGGTCTTGGATGAAAATTATGTGATATTGATGCTAGAAAAAATATTTAGAATCCCTTGTCAGGCAACCTCATGGTTGTGTGTGGTATAAAATTTGCATATTTTTGGATGGCTATACCTCAGGCGGTAGAGCAGGTCACCTACTAGTCAGAATGTTGCTGGTTTGACCCCCGTCTACTCCAGTCTGCATGCCAAAGATACTAACTCGTAGTTGCTCTCTGATCCATCCATTGGAGTATGAATCTGTATAAATGATAAGCCACCACCTCTGTTCAAAGATGGTTATTCACAGTGGACATAGATGGCTTCTTTCACTCCTCTTTCAAACCATCTGTCTTCTCTGTCCAAAATGTGTTGCTTAGGACCCCAACTGTCAGTTCTGATATCCTTTCCCAAGCGCCTTACCCCACTAACATCCTGGACCATTTAACCTCAATAAACCACATGATAGGGTGGGGCTAGGTTTCACAGTGGGTTCACTCAAAACCTTGGCTGATTATGACCCACACCCGTTTTCACACCTTGGCTCGTGTGATTAGGTATAGGATCAAAAAGGGGTCCATGACCCTCCTGGGGTCACTCCCATAGGGCTTAAAATTTGGGACTCTTCACCAATTGCCCTTAGAACTGAAGAAGCTTCTCGAATGAGAGGTGAAACGTCTTCAAGGAAGCTTATAGAAGTCCAGACGCTTTTCTGTCCAAGCTCCTTAGACTAACTTCAAGGGTCAAATTTCATTATATTTCTTTGCATCATTATATGGGTGGCAAATAGGGGTGACGTGGCCGCAAGTGGTCATGCAAGTGTCATTGTCTCTAGAGAAATTCATGTACAACTGGGGCAAAGTGATCTAAGCATGCATAAGACCGACATCAGTAGTCCCACCATGTTCACATGACTTTGAGTGAATTCAGAGATGAAATAAAGTTTGGAACAGAGAGGAGAGCAGGAGAGCCCTTACAGTATCCTGCCTCACTGGCATTAAGGAGAAAATGAGATCCTTCACACCTCTGCAATGACAATCACTTTGTGATGCACATGGTGGAATGAGATCTGCATTGTTCACACAAATTATAGCAGATGCACTCAAGGTGTATTCATTTGATGCTCAATCATGTGTGATGCAAATTACCTTTTCAACTTGTGGCCTGAGGGACGTTTGAAATTTATATGAAGTTGGAAGGAAAAAAAGTTTCCAAAGAATGCGCACATGGTACTAATTCAATTTTCTGCTCTTAACATAGAAGGAGAGATCATTCGGAAGAAGAGTAAAGACATCAGCATGTAAACTATTTTTGGTAGTTAGACTCTAACGAAAAACAAATTCACAAAGCACTTGGTGAAGGTACAAGATTTGCTTCCTGCTCAACATACAGCTTCCAGACCACACTAAAATAGCTTGATAGAAACAACTTTTTACCCTCTGATAAGTAATACAAGATTTGTTAAAGTTTTCTTTCCTTTGTCAGGTTAATTCAGTACAATTTTTTTCTTTGACAGCACACACAACTGAAACACTATCTTTGCTGTCATTATGTTTCACAGATACTTCTGTAATTAGCAAATACTTAAAGATAAGATTTTTTAGGTGAATAGACAAGTTTATTCCATGTAGACTTACTCCGCTTAGATGCTCCTCAGGTACAAGCCTGTTATCATCTTCCAGGGGCTCACTTATTGTGTGTCACTGCACAAAAAAGGTGTGCCTCTTTGGATTTAGGTACATTTATCTACTCAAGTTTCCTCTGGACTCATATGGACTTGAATTTCTTTCTGTTTCTCTCAGATTTATTATATGAGTTGTTGGTTTTAAGGGATAATTCTGAAAATATGATACCCAAGAAATTTGTATATCACCACACCAGTGTGCATGTTGTATAGCAGATTTCATTAAGCCTCTCTTCAGAAAGTAAAATGCTTTCAAGTGTCATGTTTTTGATCTGCAGTCATCTTTTAAGTTACGTTATTAGACTTCCGGTAATGGCGGCAAAGTGAGGAGACCCGTGTTTCGCGTGCTCAGTTGTCTTTTTCGTTAAATACTCTCTGTAAATCCAAAATAGAACTTACGTTTTGACACAGTTCATTTGGGAACATACGAGAACGCTAACATGCCTAAAAAACTGAACAAGGACAAACAAAAAACTACGTCTGAGGCACAGGACGAAAGTGGGGTGGAGGAAGGGCAGATGGACCCCATGCATGAACACGAACAAGAAAAGCAACCCGCAAACCCAAAAATGCCTTCTACCTTGGACCTTTTGAACGCTATTCGATTGTTCAAGCAAGAGTTTCATACTGAAATGGGTGGTATTATGTCAGCAATAGGAGCTGTTCAAGCTGATATACAAAAATGTGGAGGGCGAATTGACGAGGCTGAAAAAAGAATCTCCAACGCGGAGGACGAAATTACCTTACTGAAAAATGATATGGAATGCATCGAAAGACAGGCCAAATTTCTGTCTAAAAAGGTGGAGGACTTGGAAGGAAGAAGTCGGCGTAATAACATCCGAATCCTCGGCATCCCTGAGAAAGAAGAAGGTACAGATGCACGTACTTTCATGGAGAAGTTTATATCGGACATTTTGAAAATCCCCCCTCCTGTCCTGGAGAGAGCGCACAGGATAATCACAAGTCAAAGCTTTATTGCAAACCGATCGAGAACTTTTATAATTAAGTGCTTAAGTTACAGAGATCATGAAAGCCGCTAGGACGACAAAAGAACTGACGTATAAGGACAACAAGATAGCCTTCCTGCCGGACCTGCCTGCAGAGACATATAGACAGCAGCGTCAGTACGATGGTGTGAGGAAGAAGCTGCGGGAGATTGGACTGTGGAAACATCGGATCATTTATCCAGCGAGGCTGCTTTTGACCAACGAGGAACGTACGCATGTATTCAATACACCAGCGGACGTGGACGCCTACATTAAGAGCCTCAATCAAGTACAAGATGTTTGATAAGGTATATGATGGTAGATCACTAATTCTAACTGTATTTACGAACCACACTGGATAGAACAATTTATTATATTGCCAAAGGGTTGTTATACAAAGCTGGGTTAGACATTGGTTGTTTTGTTCTCTTAACAAGAGTTACTAGTAATTTCACTTATTGTGTCAAATGTGTGAGAGTAAAAACTTGACAAGGTGGATTTATTTCTATTGTTATTATTATTATTATTATTATTATTATTTTTTTTTTTTTTTTTTTTTTTTTTTAGTTAAATTCTTTTATTTAATTGTAATTACTCTAACAACTGTTGCTAAACGCGGGTGAATAGTTACTCGGTTTAGGGTGGACATGTTCCAAGAAGTGGGCGGAAGTATTTTTGGGGTTAAGGGATGCCTGTATGTTCTTACACAGGCTGGGGTGTGGGAAGGGTTGCTCTCTCAAATCGGTAAATTCTCAACATGGTACAATGCTTTTCTTTTGTACATATATGCATGTATTTATTTAATAGTACAGCTTTAACATATGTGAATATATATGGCAGAAGTATTGATTGACTGTGTTTCTTGGAACTGCAGTGGTCTGCGTAAGTTAGTAAAAATAAAACAAGTCATTAGTAGGATTAAGAAATTAAAAGCCAAAATTGTGTTCCTACAAGAAACTCATATGCTAGGCAGTGAGACAAATAGAATGAAACGTAGATGGCCAGGTCAAATCTTTTCAGCGCCTTACTCCTCCAATTCCAGGGGCGTCATGATAATGATTCACAAATCTATACCTTTTTACGTTGAGCATGTGCTTAAGGATTGTAATGGACGTTTTTTAATACTACAAGGTAATCTACTATCTACTAGACTAAATTTAATTAATATTTATGGCCCAAATGAAGATAATCCAAACTTTTATAGCAATTTATTTCTTAAAATTTCAGACTTGCAAGGTAAATGTATAATTGCTGGGGACTTAAATTGTACTTTGAACCCACAGAAGGATAAATCTTCAGGCATGGATAATACTCATAATGGAACACGAAAGGTGATCAGACAATTTATGAAGGAGTTAAATATAACTGATATATGGCGAGATCAAAATCCAACCAAGTTACAATATTCTTGCTGGTCAGGTACACACAAAGTGTATTCCAGAATAGATTACTTTTTGGTATCAACTGAGCTGGTTCATTATATAAAAGATTGCCAGTATAAGGAAATAATAATATCTGACCATGCAGCCGTTATTTTGACTTTCATAGAGCCAAAACTGATCAAAACTCGAATTGAATGGAGGTTTCAATTGAAGTGGATGCAGGACAAACAGTTTCTTGAGTTTTTAGGCAAGCAAATTAATGAATACTTTGAGCACAATACAGATCAAACATCAGCAAGTGTGAGATGGGAAGCCTTTAAGGCATACTTAAGAGGGCAAATTATAAGCTATTCTAGTAAGAAAACAAGAGAAAGAAACCAAAGGATAAAATATCTGGAAGAAAAAAACAAAAATGTTAGAAGAGATCAGCTTTCAATCAGGCCAAAATAATAAGTACAATGTAAAAGAATTATTACTATTGAGAACGCAATATAATGAAATGACAAGTGAAAAAGCAGCTGTAAATTTATTGAGATTAAAGCAACAATTCTATGACCAAGGTGAAAAACCCAGCAAACTTCTGGCTTGGCGGATAAAACAGCAGGAATCTGAAAAGGCAATTACAAAACTTGAAACTTGGAAACAAATAGAAATATCATAGTAGACCCATTAGAGATAAATAATGCATTTAAAGTGTTTTATGAAACGTTATATAACTCTGAATTCTAGTTGCATTGTTGAATTCAATCTTTATTTCTAGATAAACTTGATATACCAAAAATTTCAGACAAAGACAAAGAAAATGTTGACAGACAAATTAGTATATATGAAATTATTGATGCTATAAACTCTCTAAATGCTGGTAAAACAGCTGGCCCAGATGGATTGCCAATCGACCTTTATAAATACTTCAACGATAAATTAGCACAGCCCCTCTTAGATATGTATATAGAATGTTTTAATACTGGTAATCTTACTGACTCATTAAGGGAGTCCCTGATAATATTGCTTCCTAAACCTGGAAAACTAAATAACAAGTGTGAAAATATGCGTCCTATAAGCTTAATTAACACAGACACTAAAATTATCTGTAAAATTCTCGCCAAAAGATTAGAAAGTGTTCTTCCAGTTATTATAGAAGATGGATTTGTTAAACATAGGCAGGGTTTTCATAATGTAAGACGAGTCCTCCACATTCTTCATAATCAAAGTGAACAGGAAGATACAGCCATTCTTTCGCTCGACGCAGAGAAGGCCTTTGATAGAATCGAACGGTCATATCTCTTTGATGTCATTGTTAGATTTGGGTTTGGTAATTTATTTCTGCATTGGATCAAACTACTACACTGTCAGTCTGTGGCTCAGGTTAAGACAAATGAGATAATTTCTGAACCATTTGACATTAAAAGAGGGTGCCCGCAGGGTTCACCTTTATCTCCACTTTTATTCCTTTTGAACCTCTGGCAATAGCTGTTAGAACCAGTGGACAAATACAAGGTGTTAGGATTGGTAGTAAGGAGCATAGAATTGCTTTATTTGCTGATGATGTCATATTATTTTTAAAGCAACTAAAAATTTCTGTGCCTGCTATAAAGGATTTAATAGACCAGTTTGGGGCCTTCTCAGGGTATAAAGTAAATGTAACAAAATCATCATTAATGCTACTTAAACAAGGGTATAATCAAAACGTAAGTCAGAATATATCTGGCTTTATTGTTAATTCTGAACTCACTTATCTAGGTATTAAAATAGTTCCTTCATTAAAAGATGTGGTGGTACTTAACTATAATACAATTCTACAGAAAATTTCCAAAGATTTGGAGCGTTGGATAAGTTTACCACTATCTATTATTGGAAGGATAAGTGTTCTTAAAATGAATGTATTACCTAAACTGTTGTATATGTTTCAAAATGTCCCACTGGCTCCTCCTGCTGGATTGTTTACCAAATTAGCATCATTAATCAGAGAGTTTATTTGGAACAAGAAGCATCCCCGCATTCACTTGTCTTTGTTGTATCTTCCCTTTGATACAGGGGGGTTGAAATGCCCCAATTTTTACTGGTACTATCTGGCTATTCAACTAAGGACAATAATGTTTTATTTTTCATCCCAAAATACCCCGTCTTGGGTGGGGATGGAAGCAAATTCTCTTAAAATGCCATTAAATTTGTACTTATATTCTGCACAGCCAAAACAGTTAAAGAAAGAAACAAATAATCCTATAGTCCAAAATATGATTGAAGTTTGGTTTACAATAAAAGAAATGATGAATATTAAGAATAATCTCTCTCAGTTTAGTCCTATTTGGGGAAATGCCTTATTTATACCAGGAAACCTGGACGTAGGGTTCCAGGGTTGGGCAGAAAAAGGTGTTAAGAAAGTGGGTGATCTTTTTTGTGATGGAGTAATGGTTTCATTTGATGATTTAGTTTCAAAATTTCAAATCCCCCAAAAACACTTTTTTAAGTATTTACAAATTAGAAGCTTCATTTCTTCCATGCAAAATCAATCTCTCAACGTTCCCCAGTTAAGTAAGTTAGAGGAGTTAATGGTGAAAAAAGGTGGTAATAAAGGTTTAATCTCAACATTCTATAACTGGATTGTCTCTGCCTCTCCAGAAACATCAGATTCTAAGTTAGAAGCTTGGAGAAAGGACCTAAATATTAATATTTCTGAGGAGACATGGAAGTTAATTTGCTTAAAATCACAAAAACAATCGATTAATAGTAACTTAAAGTTATTACAATACAATTGGATCATGCAAACATATGTAACACCGGTGAAATTGAACAAATATAATAACAGAATTCCAGATACATGTTTTAAATGTGGAGAAGCCCGTGGAACATTTTTCCACTGTATATGGGAATGCAGAATTGTCCGTGCATTTTGGCAGGAGGTGATGAACAAAATAAACCAAATTTTGAATAAAAAGATTGCTTTAGATGTAGAAATGTTGCTATTACATGTGTATTCTAAAAATCTTAAACTAAGAGCCCATCAAATTGAGTTTATGGATTATTGTACATTACAGGCAAAACGTATGATTGCATTAAATTGGAAAAAATCAGATCCTCCTGCTATTGGTGCTTGGATAAATTCTTTGGCACAGTGTATGGCAATGGAAAGGATAACGTATTTTCTCAAAGACAAGTTAACATATTTCGATGAAATTTGGAAGCCATTTAAAAACTTTATAAAAGAAGTAAACATCGAACAACTCCTGCAGGAGTGTGGATGAGGAGAAAACTGTTTAGTATGTGCTAGCTATTTCTATTGTCCATGTCTTGAATATGTATAAATGCCATATATATACAAATGTATATATATTCTATGTGTTTTTTTTTATTTTTTGATGTTGTAGGTTTGGAAGAGAGCAGGGTGGGAGGTGAGGGCGGGGGAAAGGGTTCCTATTACTGCAGCATATTACTGGGAAAACAAACCTTTGTATGCTGTTGCAAAGAGCAATAAAAATATTGTTTAAAAAAAAAAAGTTACGTTATTAGACTTTGTAGGGACCCTTTACAGTTACTACTATTATACTAGTATTGTACTAGTATTCTATACTAGTGGTGTTAACAAGGGGTTGTTTTGGTGCTGATGAAAGTATCAAAAAGTAGTATGGGCAATTTAGTAAGTAAATGAATCAAATGAGAAAATAACAGCATATTCTTGTAATTATGAACTGTGTTATTCCGACTACAACAGTATTTATTTTGATTTTTTTTTCTATGGGTCAGTTCATCAGCACCAAATACAACCAAGGAGTGAGGACAAAAGCATGAGTGTGGTAAAACAGTTCAACTTAATGACCCTAATTAGGGCTGTTCGATATAACGATATATATCGGATGACGATAGAAAAACGTCTATCGTTTCATTTTACGCTATCGTTTGTTTCGTGGTGTCGCAAAATAAACTGTTTATGGCAATATTTTTTCATCATTTTGATGGTCACTGTAGTGGCTATATTAATTTCTTAAAGTTCTCTCTTTCTCTTATATTTAATATAACCACACTACGGACGGACAAGCGCTTGTTTTTTATGCGTTTTCGTTAGCAACAACGACGGTAAAACCACGGCGTGTCCGTTTGTTTATTTTCCACATAAACCTTTCACAATAAAGCTCAAGATCCTGTTGAGGCTTTTCAAAATAAAACGAGTCACGTGAAAGATGCAGAGTATTTACGGATGAGAAGCAAAAAAGAGCCGCCAGGTGCTAAAAAATAAACCTTAGACTCAAACGTTAGAACAGACTTTTCTCCGCAGCATGCTGTGTAATAAATACTTACAAAGAAAACAGTGGCCGTTACAACTTATGTCTAAAAATGTATAGTTCCATGCATCAGCTAAAACACTCGACTCCAGGTACACGACGCCCAGCTGGAAACACTTCACGCAAGTCGAGATGCCCGAGATTCACAGAATTTACAGGAAATGTTACATTTTTGCAATTTATATCGTTATATCGACGATAGATTTCTTAATATCGGGATATGAGATTTTTGTCATATCGCACAGCCCTAACCCTAATCATGTGACAATGTGATGGAAATGTGTGATGTGGGTCTGCAGTGTTAAAACTTAACTCTCCCAAAGATGGCCTCTTTAGACATTGAGGTTTCAATTTGGGATCTTAGATACAGTAAAAATGAAGAGTTGATCCATTTTACCTCCTGATTAATTTAAACAGAGTATTCATTCTCATTGAGTTACATTTAATCTCCTCCAAAAAGCAAAGTGTCAGCATTGGTATAAGCTGACCTACTTCATCAGCTAGTCATTCAGTTTGTCTCCACAATGACACTGGTGAGAGTAAACCAACAACAGTAAAGGCACTGGTAAGGCAATTCCCAGCAAAAACTTAAACACTTCAAAGCTTTGTGTAAAGCTTAGAGGGAATGGTCATCGGTCACTATAAGCAATTGCTATCACATTACATGCAAGTCATGTAAGCCATTACACAATTACTGGTGCAGCTTTAGGTAAAATATTTAAATTTTAAAGTATTTAGTCACCACTGGTTATTCTGTTATTATTATTCGAATCGAAACCGGTTTCCCCCTGTAGTCATGCATACGATTTCCTGAAGACTTATTACATTAAAATATTCAAATATACTGATTCACATATACTGTATCTATTAGAGCTTTCCAAAACAAAGGCCTCAGTCAGTCACGTTACAATCTTTTATACCATTTATTGCGTTTAATGCTTATAAACATAGCTACTTTTTCCTGACATTAGTAATAGAAGAAAATTGTGCTGAATGGGGGAAAATGTGGTCAAGGGGCAAACAAATGCTCCTTCGTTGGCATTCAAAAAGTCTGCTGATTATGTCACGCTAATACGAAGCAAAAACCTCAGTGCACCTTAAAAGTTTGTCAGTAAGAAAAATGCCATCTGCCAATACTTACACCAACGATTGCTGCGAGTAAGAGCGAAAACGACAAGGTTTCATAGACACGACAATTGTGAATGGTAGCAGAAATAATCAGATTCATACCATCACTGCAAGACATAATAATCCAACTACTGCAGTTCCATATTAAACATAACTACTTCTGGTTCTTGTAAATAATAATAAAAAAATTCATTAAAGCTTATGGATGTTATACACATTCCATTACAAAAAATAATTGAATAAACAGACAGAAAAAAAACACCACCCTTTTCTACAGTCAGTATTTTGCAAACCCCAAAGCACAGCAGACAATAGGAACAGCATTAATTAGACTATTTAATTTCATACTCTCATCCCCATATGGGTATAGCAGCTGCTGCTGCTATCCAGCCAGTGCACTTTTATTGATTATAGCACTGATACATATCTGTATTCCCCAGAAACCAAAGGCAATTACTCTGTGTAAACCACATCCAGCTGTATGCCTTTCACTTGTAAATGGTTCAGTCCAACATGCAGTCAAGCTGTAGGGCCCATGTCTGATATTTCCCCAAAGATTCCTGTTGTATTTTTCTCTATTCCACACTTAGAAAACATCCCTGAGGAAAAAACCTGGTGGAAACCGATAGGGAACATATGAATATGGATTACCAACATGATAAAATATGGAAGAAAAGCACAACATAATTTACTATTTTCATATTCAGCATATTAATAACTGTATGCCCTGGAGTGTGGAGGGAAAAAAGCTTATTGGTATTAGAATGAGACAAAATGCATGTGCTGAGTTCTGCTTTGTACTGTGTGATTGTCAAGGAGACGATGTTACAGAGCACCACGACCCATCTATTTATCTGTGGTCTAAAGGAGTAAGTCCAAGTCATTTGCACATCAAACACCTGAATAATATATTCAGTTTTCAGTGAGGACATTCCCTTCTCCAGGTCAGGGATGTCCAGGATTGAATATAGTTCAATTTAGATTTACACTACAGCAACATAAACAACTTCTCAACCCTTCGCATGCTGATGCTTACTCAAGACCGATTTTCGTCACCTTAACACACCGGGTACCACGTTAGCATCAGTGTTCATCATATACCAGAACACAGCATGTACTAATTCACATCCCCCACCTGTAACCTTGTACACAGTGTGATGCCATCTAATCAGTGTGAAAAGCCAGCATGAATGAGGTCACAATTTTTCCCTGTCTAAGGTTGAAAATCTACAGCTTGTGTCTGAACCTTTAAACTATGATATTAGAAATCGTGATCTTCTTAAAAAACTGATGATGGGTGTTAAACCAGGGACCTGAGTTCAACATATGTGGATATTTAAAGACGCAGGAGGGGATCTAAGGAAAGATGTGCCCTTCTTATTAGTCTGGAGGGTCATGTCGGTCTGTCAGTGGACAGTGCAGACTCAAAACCTTGTACAGGTACTGTATATCTAAGAAGCCCAGTAACCTTGGAATGAAAAGTAAAAAGAAAACAGAGTGAAATGAATGTCACAAATATTTTTTAGACATTTGTAGTCAGAGGAAGCTTTTTGAAAGTGATGATGATCTCATTTGTGAAGATAAACTTCAAACTCTGTGTGTCAATCATGAATACTTATTCCTGCATTTGTGTGTGGATTGGAGCGTGCATTTTTGAGTAATCAAAACTATGCACAAATCATTGTGCTCATTTGTAAAGCACCGTTTATGATTGGGGATCATATCGTACACACTTGCGACCTTTCTGATACCATTTTCACTCCATCAACCATGAATCACAGTTCTCTAACCTTAGCTTTTTCTTATCTTGAGCATAATGTAGCAATGCTGGGCTTACTCCAGTAAGCAGTTAGTTTTAAGCCTTTTTAAATAGGGCAGTACAAATGAAATAACACAAAGGGCATCATGTAAATACAACAGATTTAGTCTTTTATGCTGGCTTTCATTTGTTGTCCATGGCAAACTCTCAGTAAAAATATTTCACAAAAGACGTAGGCACAATCTTCTTGAAGGTTTTCAATGTGCTATCTGATGGTTTAAATTAAAAAATATTTTCACATATCCAATTAATCAAAGCATCTGATATTTTAAATGAACTCCTGCAGTGTGAACATCCTGTTACATTATTGATCTCTCTCTATGAAGCTTTACAGCTAGCTCTGGCTGACCCTGCTAAGCCTCCAATTGACACTGCTCTGGAAACTGGTTTAATTATTCAGTCTTCTTTTGACCCCAGTCTGCAAATCAGAGCCAGGGGGATTGATTAAGTACATGTTAGATACACAGACTGGCCTTAGGGGTGTTTATGTTGGACTATTAGCATGGATTGGCCAGGAAGGTTCAGGAATCAAAGGAAACACATAACCTGTGTTTATATTTTGGTAGATAAAAAGCTCTGAGTGAGTGGATCTGTGTCTCTAGGGTGTTCTCATTTGCACCAACCTGACTGATGGTCGTGACTCGGGTTTAGTTCCTATTTAACCATCAGCAATTAGAAGTACAGTTTGACAAGGCTACTTGCATTGATTGGGAAATATATGATGAACATGTAGCAAATAGGTTCAGTTAATAAGAGAAGAGGAGAGCGAGAGGACAAAACAAAATGAGGAAGAGGTTAAAATAATAAATGCTCCGAAGAGTCACAGCCCCCAGTTTCATATGCTCTCATAGGTCTCAATGCTCCTTCACATGTGCCCAAAGGAGCTTTGTGGAGCTTTGTGATAAACCAGTCACACTGCGCCACCATGTGGCACAAGTGAGAAATATCATTATCCATCAAATTCTTGTTACCTGTCCAGCCTATAAGTAATGAGTTTTTGTTGTTTATTGTTCAATATTTTCTGTAGCTAAAAGGCAGCAAACAAAGTGAAAAAACCCCAAAAATATAAACTTAGTATACCTCACACAGATTCCACATAATAATACATAAAGGGTCATTTTTTCCTAAATATATTAATATAGCTGAAGCGTTCTCATAGTAAGGGGGATATGTAAGAGGGGTAAGGGGGATGTTAAGGGAATGTGTTGCTTTTGCTTGACGTCCTCCTAGTTGTTTTCTACTATACAGCAGAAAGCAATTTGAAAATGGATGACAGGACGTAAATCATCTTTTCAGATGCTCCTGACATCGGGGCAAAGCCATATAATTGTATACACCACAGAGAGAGTACACTCTTCCTTTCCAGTTGTCTTCAAAATATTACAGTCTTTTCTTTTCCCTAAGTACATTTTGAAATACAATAGCTGTTTCAAAAGGAGTAGTTTTCTTGTTTGGTGTTTGTGTTACCTTAAATTCCCACTGTGTTACTAATTAAAAAAACAACTCTTTGTCACATTTTGCCAGTTCTTATTTAAAAATATTTGTGTTCTCCTTTAGTAACTGCTGCCACTGTTGTTATGGGCCACGTGTCTCTGGAGTGGTCTGTGTGGGGAGAAGTGGTCCTAGGGGGTTTCTCGTTCCTCATCACTGGGGCTGTATTCCTGACGGATCTAACTGACAACATCTGGATCAGCTACACATGCTCCCTTTCAAAATAGTTTATATGGCTCTAACCACTATCTGCATATAGGATTACATTACGTATTTATGTCAGCAGCCAAATATGTGTACCAACTCGCAATGTTCTGTGCAAAGCGTTCCTTCTAAGCCTTTATGGGTCTATAATGAATGGAGGCATTTTTGATAGCCAAAAAAGGCCTAACTGTATTTATTATTTGTCAGAGTGGAGCTGATAAAAGAACTACTATATTACTGCTATATAGAACTACCTATATTGTAAGATGTATGTTTTTCCCCAGTTTTAAGGTAGTTGGGATGCTAAAGCTCCAGCACTGCACGATGGTACATGGACATGAACAAAATGCTCACTGCTATTGTCCTCAACAGCAAGCATCTGCAGCTCCCCAACACGTCTCAGGTGCTACAATATATGCACATAGATTAAGGTCAGGATTTGACTTTTGTTTTAATATTCCAAGTTTAGTATGTTTGTTTTACTCTCATTTATTTGACTATATATATTATAAAATTGTAGTAAAAGACAGATTTATTTATACATTATCAAAAGCTAACTGAGAAAACCTTTGGTAGCACTTTATGAAATCCAGCTATTTTACAAACAAACAATGAAATGATTAGCAATTAATAAGATATGTTATGCTTATGTGTGTTATTACTATCTTCTTCTTCTTTCAAGGGGTTTTATTTAGAGGTCGCCTCCATCTCACTCCATCCTCATCATTCTCCTCTGTCACACCAGCTCTCTGCAAGTCCTCCTTCACTGCATCCATGAATCTTCTCTGCGGTCTTCCTTTTTTCCTGCTGCACTGCAGCTTCATATTTAACATCCTAAATGGATGTCATGCCATAAAAATATTTGATCTTATCCAGCTTACCACAACATAATATTACTTTAGAACTCCAAAGGTGCAACAGTTGCATTCTGAGAACACATTTTCTGTACTTCATGTTCCCCTGAACTGCATCAAAGAAGGCAAATTTAATAAGAAACCTGTAGTAAAAAATGAACTCTGGTGTCCTCCAGTGCCGATTGCTGAGTGGAGTCAGCTGTGTCCTGCTTCACAGAAACAAAGGACACACCCACTCAAAGCAAAGTAGTTTTGCTAATGGCAGATATATTATGTTTTAATGCTTGAAATTATACTAATACTCACCAAATGTTATTACTTTTGTGATTAACACTGACTAGTGAGCATGCATAATTATGCATAATTTTTCCACTAATATTCTAAAGTGTTTCTTTTAACCCCTTCTGTGTTTTTTCTAAAAGACTTAAGGGATCTTTACATCAACTTTATGATAGGCCTCCAAGTAAACTTTGAAAAGGCATTATTACTTTTTTAGAAATCAATCTTGTTTCTCTCTCCAAGTGAGGAAACACTTGACATATGCAAATTATTTACCTTTATTAGTTTGTTATTGATCTGCTTTTGTTGAAAGCACCTGCCCAGTAAAAAGGCGGGATACTGCCTACCACTGTGCTTTACGTTTTATTATTGGTTGTGGAAATCGTGCACGTTACTGTTCTCTGTATGCTGCTGCTAAATGGCCATCTCTGTATATCCACAGACTTTCCCATTTGTTGGTTTTTATCTATAAATCTCCTTGTGTTGATTCCCTCTCATCTGTGTGATTATATGCGTAAAAGCCACCACTAATATAGCCTTAACTCTCACAAAGTGATACGAACGATTGTCCTGAGAATTAGAACAGAAGGAACTGAAAGTGTCATGGTTACTACGGGGGACATTGAAAAAAAAAATGTATTTTGTGAAATATATTTTCACTTTTTTGTTTTAAATCACAATTTTGCAGTCCATGCGCAGACAGTTGACTACTTAAGTCACCCCCAGAGGAGGCCATACCTCCTGTTAACTGTCGTTTACATAAATAATGTTGATCTATGAAATCTATTTAAAACTGAGATCTGCATTTCTTTGTTTGACAAGAATATTGTGAAGTATTAAATTATGAAACTGAAAAACACTCGAACTATATTCGAGCATAATTCTGTTAGCATTTAATTGATTAGTCATCACTTGACTATTATTTAACAAAAGTGTTTAACCAGTGGTTTTTGAAACTGTATGTATGTTAAGTTAGCTTCACTTTAAATGACAAACCGAGGAATATAAAGAAAGGAAAAGCTAAAATGCCTTAGCAATAAAGAAAAAATAAATATTTGCATAAAATATCCCCAGATCAAAAATAATTCTTGAAGGGCATCCAGTGAAGGCATCATCCTCAGTGCAAACAATTTTCACATCCCTGTTCAGTTCCTTGTCTTTGCTTCCCATTTTACTTTCTTTTTTTGCTATTCTCCTGTTTGCAGTCAGGGGTTTACACTGCGCTCCACCAGCATGCCACAGATCACCTCCAACTAACCTGACTGCTCTTAACTGTGATGAGTCGCTGTGATACAAGAAGACTGAGAAACTGTCACCATTAGCAATCTCTGTACATCAATACTGGTCCATTAAGTAATGGCTGTGGTTCAGTCTGTCGTCACTAGGAGTAAACTAATCGATTCATCACACAAGATGGCTTAAATAGTGAAAGTGCAGTGGATTGAAGAGGCCACTGGAGAGCAGCAGAACCCTTTGTGGCAGATTATGGCAATTCAATCACAGACTACTGTTCACTTTTACCATTAAAGCAGCACTTTGAATTCATCAGATTTTAGAAATGACTGGATTGAGCAATTGAAAATGTATTTCTTGTATAAAAAGCCTACATGGAAAATAGAAAATATTGTTGTGAAGACAACAAACGGTGTGTAAATTAAAATAAAGACATATGAATATGTTTACAGTGTAATGAGCAAATACACAGATAAGCTAATAAATAAAATAAACCAATTTGTCAGGTGAATATTTCTTAAATAGAGACAGTTAAAGCAACTTTTCCCGCTAATTGGAAAAGTTGGACACGGGGTATAGAGTATGTTTGGGGAGTGTGATTGTGTGTACATGTGCATATATGTCTATTCCTACGTTGGATGAGTGCTGAGTGTTTGTATATGTGTGCATGAGGGTGGGAATGCATGTTTGTGTCTGTGTGTGCCTGTTTGTCTGTGTTTATATGTCAGGTCGGGTCTTAGACTCCACCTCCCTGGTAACACCCAGGCCCTCCAAAGTGTGGAGGCCTATCTCCCCTCACCACACTCCCTGCCGGTGACTGATGCACTCAGGGGTCGGTGCATTGGTGGTTCTTGGTGTCCGGGGCTGGGCGCTCGGGTATACACCGGCTTACTCCCGGTGGCTGCTTGGCGGGGCCTGGTGCCTGTCGCTCGGTCGGGCCTCTTCCGGGGCAAAGGGGGCCCTCGAACCTCCGGCCTCGGGGCCTGCAGCTCGGTTCACTCTGGCACAGCTGGCTGCCGGCGGGCCAGCGGGCGCACCGGTGCAGCCCCCTCTGGCTTCTGCTCCGTGGCTGCTGGGTGACCCCTCGTCTGGGGATCTCCTCAGCCCTTCCCGGGAGGGTGGCACGGATGCCCCTCCGGTGGTACTCCTTGGGCTCTCGCACTCTGGGGTCCCTGGATGTCTGGAGCCTGGATCTCCTCCATGCCTGCTTCATGCCCTGGGGGACGGGGCTGTGGCCCTCCACACCCTCTAGCAGACCGTTACATGGGGAAACCTTCTGTATACAGGCGCGCTGATCCACACAGGTGTGCACATGGGTGTTCACTGTTCGTAGACATAGACTGCGCCTTTCTTGGCTGCTACTTCAAAGCACATTGTGCGCTGTCTGTGCTGCACAACAACATTCAATATTTAGTATTTATTGCTGTTTACACTTAGCTAGATTAACATGATGGTGTTGTGTTTAGTATGTTGCTTTGTTTTTTTTTTTTTGCTTGTTTTCTATTCTTTTTCTCTCAACAGGTGATCCAGGAGATTTTTTTTTTCTTTTTGTCTTTGTAAGTGCCCTTTCTCACTGTCCCTCTTCCCTTCTGTTTTTCTTTTCCTTCCTCTCTTTCTTTCTCCCTTTCCTATCCCCCAATCATGTCTGTCTCATCTGTAACTACTGAAAATAAAATAAATAATAACAACAAAAGTTGATCAAATGGACCAATACGGCAATGCCATTTGGTATCCTTGTTGGTCTTCAGACAACAATTCTGACGGCTAAAGAACCAAATGGGACAGACAAAAAAAAAAAAAACTTTTCCCGCTAATTAATAATGAATGAAAAAAACTTATTTGCCTAGCTATTAATTTTCCTTTTCAATGCATGCACATTATTGTGTGGGATTTCTTGGAATAATGAAGTGACAGTGAAAGATGTGCTTCATAGCCTCGCTAACATTAGCTCCCTGATGCATAATGCACAGTGACTATTCCTGGACTTTCTAGAAAGTACTTTTCTGCACTGCTAAGGAGCCAACTCCTGGTTTTTCTTTGCAAAAACGGAGGTATTCAGTTCCTTAGTACCTCCGAGCTGGCTGTTAATCAAAAAGAAAGAAAGTATATTTCTAGCAGTGTGCTGTTGCCAGGTAACAGGTCCGATTGCTTTTGAGACTTTAAAGCCTCTTTCAAAAAAATCTGCTACCACTACTGCTGTTTGTTTGTTTGTGTGTGTCATTATTGCTTGCTTATTAAATATGTGCATACTTGCACATGTGTTATTTTCAGGAACCACATTCAAAGAACTAGAACTTTATTTGTTCCGTTTTCGTCATTATCCTTGTTTGAAAAGAGACCTCGTTAAAGTCAGCTGTCCTCTGCTGGGTTTCTCGGCAGGCGGTGTACAAACTAATTTTTGCCTTTATTCATAAACCCCAAAGAGAAGTCAGATCATGGAAAATATGGAAATGACCATTCACAAGTGGTCAGATGATTTATGTATGCTCACGTCTGACCTATAATTCATAATTATGTCAGTAAACTAATCAAGGTTCCAAGATGGATAACAGAGCAGTGATTACTTGGAATGAGCTGGCATATTATATGTGTCACACACTCTAATTTATAACATCTTGACAATGGCATGTCCCATGGTTTTGCTCGTCATTGTAATTAGGAGCCTTATTCTATGTATGGTAAAGTGGCTTCCACATTTGCCACCCAAAATAAGGGCTGGAAAATTAATACCTAATTGTTATTTTCCCAATATTATTAGGTTTACTTAAGCTTGTTTTATGTCGTCATTAAAGTCAACTTACCAAGAGCCAGTGATATAAATGATTAGAGAAAGGGCTTTTTTCTATGTAAATGACATTGAGGCACTGGTATGAGTGTGGCCCTCGCTAAATTTCGGTTTCTGTGTGTCTCGATTGTTTCTTATATATAATCCTCTGTCTAACTCACCAGCTGGTCAAACACGTCTGTAGGAGAGGTGACGGGAGAATCATGCAAAGGAAGGGATAAAAACATAGGATGTAAGTGAGTTTATGTGGATGTTACAACTAAAAATCGAATATTTGGGTTTGATGGCTGTTTTCAGAACTCATATTCCACATCTAAGGGAAAACTGGAACCTTTAACTGGAAACAACAAACATCTAAGACTGTAACACAATGATGACGATTTTTGTGTTTGTTTGTTTTGTTTTGTTGCATTTTAGAGCTCTTATAATTACAGTTTTCTCTTTGCATTTATCTAACTTTATTTGTGTTGTAACGGTCTACTGACACTGACCTTTTTTAAAATTTAAATTAAAAAACATCAGATGAATATACAAATATCTACCTTTGCTTGATTGTAATGGTAGAGGAAATGTTAATGTGACAGTGTGTGGTCAGCGGTGTCTCTGGGTAAGCCATGCGATAGACTGACGATCTGTCCCATCTTCACCCTTCATCACCTGGGTGGGTGAATGGATGGATGGATGGATGGATACTGGCACTGATCACTTTAACAATAGTTATTTATTATGTCTCAGTAGGCTGAGACATGCCATTAAGTCACAATGAACAATACCAGACTCTGAAATTGAAGAAGCTGAAGAAAATTCAGACATAACTAATTTTTGTACTCAATTTGTGCAGTTGTGCATTTCCTGCTATGATGGGTCAAAATGTCTTCTGGTGGAGTTACAGTCTGAAACAAATAAAAAACACACATACACAAAACCACTGCCACTGCTGTAAAACAATACAAAGTTTTTTTTTGTATTTGATTAACTTGCAGATTACTTTCACAGTTAATCTGTCTAGAATGCAGTGTATACGTTCTAATGACAGATGTGTTAAAAACTCATTTTGCCCTTTGAAGATATTACTCACCATCAATCTGTAGGAGAATGATTGGAAGGAAAAAAAAGCAAAGACAAGTGCCTGAAACAACTCATTATCTGAAGCACACTACAATACATGTAAACGTCACTGGAGGTAATGAGATGCATGGGCATGCATGGCTTCCAGTGGCGGAGTCAGTTTTGGTGACGTGTATAGATGTATACTTCTATACACGTAAGGAAACCCATTCACTGATGCGCTCAACAGGTAATTTGAGAGCCTTCATCATTAGAATTAAAACAAAACAAAAAAAACAGCTAATTTGCTGACCCCTGCTGAAGGCTGTCACAATAAGAGAAAATGCAGTTTTAACCCTTGTTTTCTCTATATTTTTTGAAGCTTAGCAGTTATACTTTTATTGGCACACCACCAGTAAAAAAATTTTTTAAACCTACACTCTGCACCAGAGCCAGAGTCCTACAGGCTCCTGGCAGCCATCAGCATCTCTTTTTCTTTCTGGAGAATTCAGAAAGAAAGTGCAGAGAATATTCTGCTCTCCATCCCACGCACAACTGTTACATGGCCAACATTTTTTGGCATTTAGCTGTAAAATCTGGAACTGTTACAGCAGCTCACATTTTTCAAAAACTGGTGGCTTTATTTTTACTTATCTGTTGACTACTGACCCACACATAGAGCAAAAGTGCATTCTAAAAGGTCAACTTCCTTTTCTTTCAGCTTACAGATATATGAGTGGTGATGATTAATGACAGCCATTTACATTTCCTAAAACTGTGAGTCAGCACTAACTCTACAGTTATGGTGCCTATCAATAATAATAAGAATTGCCCAACTTTCATTTCTCTTTTTTTACTTAAACACTCAAAGAAAAAAAAAGGTGTACTAGATCTGGTGCAGCTTGGAGGCAATCTCTGCACGTGAGCAGTGCTTGATAATGTTATTTTCTACTCAAACTGTTGAAATAGAAAAAATCACTGCGCTAGATGAAGCAGACTACTCCAATGTGCTGGCAGAGAATACACTGGTTACATCACAACTACACTAACTGTAATAAAGAGGAAGAGGATATATCTTGTTATTGCACATATCTACTCTTACCAACTGGCTACTAAGAGACGTGTTATACAAGAAACCTTCTAGTTTTCTCTGCTTTGATCAGCAGTTCACAAACACTGCACATGGACACTCTTACTTGTGTTCCTCAATACTGCTTCAAGCATGTCTTTGACACTTTGTCGCTCTCCGTACCAGATAATGTGAGGGCATAATGCCCTGGATAACACAGTAAGAGCTAGTTTGGAACTCCATCCTTGCAATATCATGCAACAGGTATGTGGGTTAACACAAATGATACTGTATGATGATAATGTATTTAAAAAAAATGTTTCCATTGGAGTGTTTGAAATGGATAAAAGTAATAAAATGAAGGGTAGACCCTAACCATTGTTGGTCACCAATCCACATAATCTGTTTCACAAGTAGGTCATGATAGCAAAGCTAGACCCTAACTGTATTAATATAGGCCACAACTATTCAGCTTTTGTTCAGCCTCAACACTGTAACATTAATGTCATGATTAAACTGTGGCATGTGGCGTGGTGGCCTACATTGTCACAGTCTCTGGCCAATAAATATGATGACATCAGATAGTCTTTATGACCCTTTATGAAGCCATTTGGAAAAACCGTAGTGAAACACTCCTTGTTTGCCACACTCACATGCTGATATGACAATATGGTCATCAAGTAATTTCTGTTGAAGATTTCTGGGTATTAGCTACAATAAACAGCTCCCAGAAAATGTGCATTACAGAAACCCTTTTTATAACCATAACCATTAAAAGCTATAGCTATGACACAGTGTAATTAGGCCAAAGTGTGGAATTCAGTTTCATTACACATATACACAGAAAGGCCTCTTCAGACCCACTTCTTCTGCTTGGCTTTTGACACAGTTTAAGTTGTTAATTAATTAATTAATTTATTTATTTTATGCTTTTGTTTTGTGTTGTGATTTTAATTCTACTGATTTTAATATAATATACTCATTTTTGATCCTATGTCGCAAACATTGGTCAGTGGTTTCTGTTTTTAAAGTCATTTATAAATGACATTGGATATACGTTTCTAATGAGATAACTCTTGATTAAATAATACCAAGGTTTATATGTTCACCATTTGGAGAGAGAGCTCAGGAAATTCCAGATGATGTGTGTAACGAAACAAAAATACAACATGAGTGAAGGGCAGAAAGATTAGCATAGAACCAATAAAATAAAATGGGATCATTGAAAAGACTGAAAGAACGACAGTGACTAACAGCATCTCTATATTTAGATGCGGGGACAATAATTTTGTATTGTACAGGTTTAGTAGGGGTAACATAAAATCCCTGAACGAATCTATAAACCTCCCCCTTGTGTGTTTTTTTTTTCACTGTGTATGACAGAATAATGAAGATGTAGGGCATAAACACCACAAATAGATGAAAGGGATATGACACCAGAATTAGAATCCAGTAAATCTTCCACATAGTGCTCTGTCTCATAGTGGAGCCTTAACAGTCCAGAGAAGACAACAACAATATACTTTTTCAGGTCACCGCCCTTTCTTTATGAAACTGCTATTGGTACTTTTTTCCCCTTACAAAGCTACAGTATAACTAGAAAAACAAAGAGCAACATCATGACTATTCTTCTAAAATAATAAAACATCTCTGGTATTGTAGATGAAAAATACTCAATCAAGCTCCAACAAAGCAGAAACTGATCCAATATTACTGTAACTTTAAATGAGCTATTATTCATATTCATACATGTTCATACAGGGTGAGGAAATCTCCAGGGTTAATAATAGTGCTCCACAATTTAGCCTGACTTCTGAACTTAAAGCCACTCAGAGAAGAATAATGAACAACTGAGTGAATCGTGCTTTGAATCAGCTTCTACTCTTCAGTCCAGAGAGAGCAAAAGTTGCTTCAATGATGCATAAAGCCAGGTCATAACTATTTGGACAATAAGAGTTTTTGTAGCTAGCCTTGTGCACCCTTAGAGTGGATTTTAAATTAAACAATCAAGATGTGACTGAAGGGCAGTTTAATGAAAGTACTGCATTAATTCATTTGACATTACACATTTTTTTTGTTTAATATATTCCTAAAACTATTCAAACATTCTACCATTATCTTAAATATAAGACTTGCTTTTAATACACGAAATAAAATAATTTGCGGTCAATGCCTTCAGTAACTGAAAATCGCGCTCTGCTGGGTTGAGACCAGGTGACCGAGTTGGTCATTAAATAATATATCATCATATTTTGTGCCTTATGCTTTTGCAGTTTCTCAAAGCTATTGTCCATTTGCACTGTGAAGTGCCTGGCAATCAGTTTTGTAGCATTTGGCTCAATCTGAGTGTAGCTGTGTACATTTCACAGTTCATCCTGCTACTTTTATCAGCAGGAACATCATCAGTAAACACTTGCAGCCCAGTTCCACTGGCAGCCATGCATAACCATGCCAAAAATACCAACTAGGGGTGAGAATTGAGAACTGATTCTTGTAGAGAACCGGTCCCCATTCCATTCCTTGGAATTCTTTGTCCGCTTGCCTATTGATCCCACTTATTGGTTACATTTGCTTTTATGGTACAATCAGTGAATTTCAGTTGTTGTGTGTCAGAAGAGGAAAGTAGGGGGACACTCTACAGTGTGGATATAGACACTTTTATTTTTATTCCACAAAAGGATGAGAATGTGTTCGTCAAGTGCAAACTGCACTGGAAACGCTAAATTCTTATCAGTTCCTAACACTATCTCCCACCATGTTACATAATGTCTATCAGCTGTTCTTTCCTGTCTCCATACTTTTCTCTTCCCCTCATTCAAGTTACAAGTTGGCTTGGCTTCACTTGTCCAAAGAACTGTTTGGGGGTTTTTCTCTGAGGACTGCTCAGGCTATTTTAGATGTCATCTGGCAAAGTATGGGGGACAGCTTGGATCTTCCAGATGTTGGAAAAGTGGTTTCACATCCAAATATTTTGTACTTTCATGCAATTGCTTGAACTGATGATCTTGAAATCTGCATCTGAAAATGTCTATATTAGATCTTCACCGAGTTCCTTGGGCTTTCCCATTGTTCTGAGTATCGATCAACCCAATGAGGGATGTCAAATCAATTCCTTTTTTATACTGGCAAAGAGAAACTACCATCTGTAGTCAATCATGATTACTAACATGAAGTTAATAGGTCTTGTCCTTGTCAAATTAAGGGACCTTGTAGACTCCTCAGCAGCACTTATGAAAAGACAATCATCATTAACTATCTTTCCACCCTAGCAAAAGAACAGTTCAAAGAAATCACTAAAAGCCTAAAAATTATAATGACATTGTTGCCCATGATGAGCATATGTAAACTTCTGACCACCTGTATAATGACAGCCTGGCAAAAGGTGAACACTCTTAGCACTCTAAACAAATATCAAAATTAACATTAACTCTGCACCCTGGCACTGATTTTTTTTTTTTCTCTTGAGTCATGTTCCCCCTTTCCATCATGCCATGAGGCTTAAACCAAATTAAGCACATGCATTAAAACAGCACTTGTTAGATAGACAGAAAAATGCAGAATGCTACTAAAACAGCAGGCCCAGCATGCACTTGGTAATTACCTGTTTTTGTGTGCCCTTTCCCTCTCGCAGTACATGCTGGGTCTTTGGTGCTCAGCGTTTTGCTCTCTTAGCCTCTGGTGCCACAACTGGGAATCACAGAATTTATACACTACTCAGGTGGCCCCACACAAGAAAGGAGTGCAAGGTAGTGATGCACCAGCAATGGCAGTTATAGCTGCAGACTTGAGGATTAGAAATGAAATGTAAGTACTATAAAAAGACATAAATGCATATTGGAAACCCATGAATTGGCATACACCTATACAACACTACTCATCCAGATAATTGGATATAAGCTCAAGAATGTAATTGCAAGGATTGCTCTCCTTGAAACAGAGTTCTGTTAGCCAACATCAAGAAAGCTGAAGGTTTAGACTAAGATGTCCCAACAAATAATAATGATCATACAAGAAATACTTTAGTTCTTTTGTTCTGTTCAGCCTTCAAATCTCAATCACTGACATCTGAGTTGTGTAAAATGTCAGACAGAGCTGGGGGTGTGTGCGTGTCAGGCAACGTGAAACATAAATCACTTGATGAGGTAAAGATTTTTGCTTCCAGGAGAGGATTTCCGATGAGTCACCCAGAGATACACTAAGAGACAAAGGCGACTGGGAAACCTGTGATGTAAACGGCATCATGAAAGTCGCACATACCTGGCCAACTATGTGTGTGGGTGAACATTCTTTATACACCCTCTCTATGTGGCCAGCCTTCTTCTAAATGAAAAGGTCTTTGAATTGCTCAAATTATTCTCTGCTCTGTGTAATGTGTGTAATTGCTAGATGACATTAGCACACAGAGGGAAAAAATGGATTGTGTAAACCGTCGTTGTGTGTGAGCACAATTTCCTGTTTTGGGCGCATAGACAAAGATGTGTGCTTTTTGCACTCCCTTTTATCACAATACATAATTGGTGACTCACAAGGTAAATTTGTCCTGTTCATCAAGTTCAAGTTGAAAAGGAGACTTAACAAGGAATCACTGCTTATTTGTGTTTTTACTTTCTTTCTAGTGTTTTTACTCTTCTTTTCAAGTGCACCAAAGGGATTTGTTTTTCTTTTTAACAAACTGCCTTTTGCCCATAAAAAGTGTAGCCATGTGTTTAATCTTTTCTTTGTATGTATTATGTCCTTTAAGTGATTTATCCAGCCCCACTGGTATTATATACTTAGATTTTTCAGTAAGATTAGTGAAGGGCTAGAAGTATCTGACATTGTCTGTGATCTTGAGTTTTTGACAAGACAGTGTTCTACTATGTGCCACTTTGTTTCGCTTATTCATAAAGGAGTACAATAAAGTTTTACAGCAAAGGGTAAAGCAATTCATGGCTTTCTAAGTGACTTTGAATTTTACAAATGTTTTTATCAGTACCATCTACTTTATCAGTATATCTGTGATTAGAAATCTGACATATGACTGAGCATATGACTTATCAACCCTCATTCTGGGTCCAAACTCCTTCTTTAAGGCTGTCTGTTTTTTTATATATAAACAAGCCAGTAAAAATATTCAGTGGTGACTGTCAGTCTGTCTGACTATTTGTTAGCATCATTCATGTGCATTGCATTTATAAGCTCAATTTTTAAAACCATATTATGTAACTACAGCCCATGGGCTCACAATACGCCAGACACCAAACATTAAAATGATTCAGAAAAGAATCACTCTGAGGTTAACTAAGAATTGAATGGGTACCTGAAGCTGAGGCACCAAATTTTTTCATAGGGAGTAATCCAAACCACGCAGTAACATAATGACTAACGTTGTGTTGTGTTGTGGATGAACCATCGAACGTGCTCTCTTGAATGAACTTTGGTTGTTTTCAGCCTCTTTTTCCCTGCCCTGACAGGATTGCGTTTGTCTTTCACCATTGGGGAGCCTCAAATAAACTTTTATTGAGGATAAAAAAAGTTAGCATTCATCTTCTATTTTCATTCTGTTAATATGTTTATATTATCCAAACCATAACTGTGTAGCTAACTACTAGGTAGCACACCACTGTGTACCAGCTACCCAACATTAGTAACCCTGCAAACTTGTATTTCTGTAGGTTAGCGTTCAGAGACTATCGGCTTGTGTTACACGCTCTTTTATGGCTGCCACAATGTTGTTTTTTTGGAGCCAGGAGTTACAATATTTAGACAAGACTGCTAAGTTAACAGCTGAGGCTAGCTAGCTTTGTTAGCCTAAAGTCTTAAAATGCCACAGTCTCATTCACCGAAACTGAATCTCACACGTCCCTAATAAATCACACAGCAAGCCATATTATGTTATCTGTCAAATGACTCCATGAAAAACTATCTAAAAAGACAAAAACACCATTAAAAAATCTAGTTCTGGCAGCCAGCTATCAGATAGAGCTTTGTGCATCAGTAGGGTTGCCAACCGTCCCTTAAAAAACGGAATCCTCCCGTATTTAGAAACAAAAGTACACGTCCCGTATTGAGCTAATAAGGGACGCACTTTGTCCCGTAATACAGTGAGAATCAAAAGTAGTCTATAAATGTTAATGGAATTAACGCTTTGTTTGAAAACATAATTCCCAGCCCCTCTCCTGCTTTGTGACCAATGAGCTGACAGCACACTTATGACAATTCGAGTATGACAATTCAGATTACCGCTTATCTCATTGGTCGAGGAAAGGTCGCTTACGGAGAAAATACCGGAAGACAACAGATGACCACAACAAGAAGCATGGCCAACAGGGAAACAAACGCCGACACTGCGGTGCAAGTCTCGGACGACAGTACACCTAAAGCTGGGTATACACTGTGCGATTTTCAAACTGCACGATTAACTCGCAGGGGTTATAAGTTCGTAGGTCACAGGGTCACGGGCGGTATAGTGTGAGACAGATGCAGGGTCTCACACTATACCGCCCGATGCTCTGATGCGACCTGAGTGCTCACACTGTGCCTCCATAAAAGGAAAGGTTATAACAGAAAATCTGTCGCTCACTCTGCCTCTGTGTCTTTCACTCACACAGACACGCACACCACCACCATCAACTTTGCTAAATTGCTAATGAAAAACATTGATCAGGCAGCTGTGATTGAGCAGCAATGTAAATCCAACTATTTTCACGGTTGTTGTGGTCCTGATAATTTTGTGATGCCACATCGAAAAGGCTCGGATGAGCTTTCCAAAGTTCTACAAGTTGTGCCTCCATCGCTTGTGTCCAGATCACATGATGCTACACAGCCGTGCTGCTCCATCTTTTTCACCGACGTTTACGTGTTTGCGCGTGAGCAGTGTGAGCGGCTGCGGTGACACCCTCACGAGCGATTGATGATCGGGAGCTGGTCGTGAGGTGTTAATCGCTTCTCGTTACCCCACGTATACTACACGATGCACGATGAAGGCCAAAATCGGGCCGATCACCAAATCGGTCGCACGACTCAGAAATCGGCTCAAAATGGGCCAAAAATCGCACAGTGTAAGCCCAGCATTAGACCAGCAATGTTTGTTCCCCTCAGAGAAAGAAAAAAAAAAAGGCTGCAAAAGTACAGGGAGGAATGGGAAAAGGAAAACACTTGGCTGGAAAAGTGCACGATAACACCTATAAAGCGCACTGCACTGTGTGCCGACGCACTTTTTCCATAGGCATGCTTCTAATGGTGGGCACATGAAGAACATGAAAGCTCGGGGAACCCTTAACCAATTTTTTGTCCACCAGGCCACGGCAGAAGCAGATATGGTATGTAAACATTGGTTTGTTTTTTTTAAACCCTCTGGTTAAGGTTAATATGGGCATGTGCAGTGAATATCAGCGCTATGTGGCCAGAAGTGTGATAATATAATTTATTTTGTGTAATAAACAACTGCAAGGATAGATGATTACAACAAATAGATGACTAATACATAAAAGTATTACATAGATGAATAATGATGATGAGTTATGATGCGTAATCATGGGAACAAGCGGGTTTACAAACGGGAGCAGCTGATTAGCATTAGAAAAGCTGAAATAATACCTCAACTGAAGCCAATTGTACTAAATGCACTATATGTGCACTGTTACAGGAATGTTTTTCGTTCTATTGTTTTCTATTAATTTATATAATTTTAAGTTAAGCAGGACAGAGTTCTTTTAAAGAAAGATTTACTTATATTCTCAAAAGTTAAGCATGACAGGCTTCTGTTTAAGAAAGAGACCTGTTTTATTGTGTTAATGTTGTCATTTTGAGCTAAAAATAAATGGCTAAATGATCATTTGTTTCCCATGTGTTCATATCACAAAGAATATGCATCTACTTAAATCAAATTCACGTCAAATGGTTAAAAACATAATTTCACACACAAAAAAAAAGAGCTACAAAATTCACCACACTGGGAAGGGTGAAGACAACTGGGTTGCCCGGCCCTGGCCACGAGGTGTCCCTTATTTATTTTTCAGGGAGTTGGCAACCCTAATCAGTACACCTGTACACCTCAAAGCATGATTATGCACTACTTCTACAACAATTTTAAACATCCTTTGTACACCTTAATTCTTAATATGTAGTGTACGGGATTCACTTTGCTCTGAAGTGAAAAAGCAGTTTCAGTTGGAATTAATCTTCTTTAACTGATGCCAACACAGCAAGAAAGTAAGCAGTTTAACTTCACTCTCTTGGAGGGGGTTAGTGCATCAGTATGCTTCACACAAAGTACTTGTCAAATTGTGTAACATTGCCTGAAACCTCCAGTGCAAAATGTTTTTAACTGGCTTGTAGATTTACTTTCTCAAAAGAATAGTGGTGTAAATTACTCAAGCTGCTAAATCTTTTTACACTTTACCACTGTAACACCGTTTACCCATGTGTGAGTGCACATCCAAAGCTGGAGAAAACGAGACTGGAGGAAACTCAGAGCATGTGCACGTAGGCAGTGCTGTTTAAGTGCTTTGTGTGTGTGTGCGTCCATGTGCATGTGCGTGCATGTGTGTGATTTTATATAACACTTAGTTGCCTATTCAGCAGCAAGAATTATTGGTTCTCAGCCAGACTGCCTCCTCCACATTCTCAGTTCCTTTTAGATCTTATCTTTCTCTTCACGTTGCAGTAAGACAAATAATTTTCACTTTCACTCGCATCTATGTGCCCTAAGCTTGTCATGTGCCATTTTCCATATGCTTTTGGCTTACAAACAAATGAAGGTGCAATCCCACTTCTTGCACACATTGTCTTTATGTTTTATCCAAGATTACACATACACAAAGATAAATAAAAGCTACTGCAAGATAACTGGGCTTTCGTTGACTACCAAATCATGTTATCATCATTGTTCCAGTTTGCCTGAGCGTACACTAGGTTTTGGGTTACGTAATCTTTATTTATTTATTTTAGTTCGTTCGGATGCACAGCATCTAGTGATCCAGAGGACGGACATTAAAGTGATTGTCTTTTATGCTGATCATGTAAATCAGCATCAAAATGCTTTATTAATCACAGAGGCTTAGTCAAGTATTAAACACTAGATTAAAATGGTTGAATTTCATATGCAGTTTCCTGGCCAGAAAAAGTGAGAGAAAACTGTAAGAAAATTACAAAAAAATAAAAAATTAAATGACTTCTGTTGCTATCGCCCTAATGTCCTAAAATACCTCACAATCAAACCAATTTCAACAGTTCTTAGAGTGTTAATCTCAAACAAATAGTTTTAGTTTCCTCTTGAGAATTTTGGGTAGTCAACCTTAGGCATCAGTAGCCACCCACAGCTGTATTCCTGCGCTACATTTACGTTCCCATCTTTTCAAACGCAACCTCACTGACATCACCGAACAGCACCTCTCCTCTCCACAGATGTGCTCTGGGCTGTCCTTGGAGATTTCCCCATGAAAACAAAGCTCTCCTCCCCTACGACTCTCTCTCTGTTTCCAGCCCCACTCTCTGCCTCCATCCATCTCAGCTGCTCTCTCCCCCCCACCTCACAATTTCACACCAATGAGCATGCCGCATGTAGCTCCCACTCACTGGCATCAGAAACACTAGATATCTTCAGTGCTGAGCAGTACAGTTTCACACAAATACACAACAGCATTGGCTAGACGGAGGCTGCGTTCAGCCAAAAGGCACGTTGGGGATAGGCAGTGATAAAAAAGAGGGGGAGAAAGAGTCCAGCTGCTCTCTCACACCGGACTCAAGGTAAAGGATCCATATTAATTTATTGGGTGACAGAGTGTTATGTAATTCTGTTGTAGACACCGAGCTCCAGGCATTATGTAGGTCTTTGTTATTCTTGATGGTTCACAGCACGGATTATTATGTGTAGCTTTGAATGGAGGCTTACTAGTAAATCAGGGAAAACACTGTTGACTAAGTGATATGACGTCTTTGGGGCTAATATTGGAAACACTAATGAAACTATTATGGGAGAGTAATTGAAGTTTTGAAAATCAGTGTCATGCAGCTAATTTTAAGGAGTGTTTGTGTACACTGCCAGTCTAAATGTCTTCCTAAGTGTTTTCTTATTTACACATGCTTTCAATTCCGTTTCCTGTAAGCACTCCTGAAAATCAGTTCACACCCTCCCACTTTCCCTCCCTTGATTCTGGTAGCTCTGAGGGCTTTTCAGTCCAGTAAATGTCACTCAGCACTGCTATCAATAACGGAGAAGGGTTTTGAAGTCTACACAAGTGGCATCTGAGGGTGAGGTTGCATCCCGAACCTTCCTAAACTCCTAATCCTTATTACCTTTTTTCAGCCATTGATTTGATTAATAAAGGGTCAATTCACCTAAAATATGGAATGACTTTTTTTTAAATTTCTATCACTTTCCTCTGTGAACCTTTAGCCAGTTTTACTTGTACTTGACAAGGAAACCCTATTTTCTGAGAGTCGTACTGATAATTTTTTTTAATAGTAGGATCTCTACATTGGAAGGGAGCCTTCACATCCTGTCAGTGGTGGTTCTAGACTCTGGATGGGCAAAGTAAAAAAAAAAAAAAAGAACATTAACCCCCAGCAGAAATGCATTTAGTCAATTCAATCAAAAAATGTGCAAAATGTCACCGCAAAATGTGCAAACACATGCAGTTTGTTGGGAATGGGGCAAACAATTTAACGTTATTTTAACGAGATTAACGCTGACAGCACTAGTAAAGTTTAGATTAGTCAGTTTTAACAATGCTACCGTGAGTGTTTTTTGGGCAGTAGTAGTAGTAGTAATAGTAGTAAAGGTACACTGTGTAAAATCTCACCGAAAGATGTCAGTGTATTGCAAATTGCAGTCAACTGAATTCTGTTAGCTTATTGCTCCTAACTAAAGTGCATTATCCTAGTGGCCGGTGTAGGACAATCAACTCTGCCTCCAGTTTTTCTGTAGTGGATGTAGGCCACTATGTTTGCAATGTATCAGTATGTTTGCAGTGTCAATATGTTGGGTGGGAAGGAGATTCTGTTACCCTTAGTTAGTGAAACTTTGTTGTTAATGTTCTTGAAGGAACACTTAACTAATAATTTACATACTACGTGAGAATGTAATGAAACTGTTTATCAGAGGGAAAATCTGATTTTTAGCACACTGGCTAAAATTAGCTAACACGTTAGCTTATAACCAGTTGCTGTTGTTGTTCTGTTTTGTTTTGTGTTTTTTGTCCTTGTCAGCTGTTCAGTGACAGGTGGGTCACATGTCTAATCTGCTGACAATACGTAATTTTGACAGTAATAATAAATGAGTACGTTTATACATGTTTTTATGTGTTAGAGTCCTGAATTCAGTTCAGGATATGAAGTTTCAGATGAGAAGGAAGAGGATAATGTTTTATGTAGCTCCTCTGGCTTCACGTTTTTGCTTCTTTGTTTCATCATTTGAGAAGAGGTTCCAATTCATCATAGGTATGAGCCTTCATATCCTGAGTCAGAAAGTGCAGGCATGAATTAAAATTTGCCTTCATGCCACATAAATGCCTATAAGAACTACTTACAGTATGTGTCCAGTCTGTTGTTATTTGGATACAATGTGATTAGACAGAGTTCCAGTGCCCATCACTGTATTGCAGTCACTGTATTCAAGATGGGCGGGGCAACATGGTGGCTTTAACAAATGCCTGCTCTTAGGTATTTTTAATGGATTATTTTCAAGTGTATGAGGATGAAGAAGTTTTTTTGGGAAGATGTTATTACATACTAATCAATGTATTTGTATTTGTACAACACTGTTGTGTCGATAAAGCATATGCCAGAATTGTGTCCCTGTGCACCAGTGATTTAAGGTGAGCATTATGCAATGTACCCAGTTCAATTCCAGTGAGGGACTTCTGTCACGTTTCATTCTCTTTGCTCTCTGTCCTCATGTTCTGTGCCTGTCCCAGCTGCCAGTTGTCACAAAAAAAGAAGAAAAAAAAGGCCTAATCCCTTGGCATTACATTTCCCATAAAAGATTATTTGACTTAACACATTAGTTTTATGTTATTGTATGATTGTCTGACATTGCCTCTACAAATAAAGTACAATCACCATAATGCATTTTGCAGAACATGTTAACAGTTCTGTTGTACTGTAATCTTTTTTATAAGATTGAAGAAAATCACATATTTTTTAAAATTAGCATTGTCACCACAAGTGCACCACTGTAGCTCAGCAATGGAAGTCAGCGTATTCTTGTTACATTTGTATGAAACACAGTTTTAAATCCTGCTGAAATGAAATGCTTTTAGTAGACACAATATGAGGCCTAGGAGTGAATCTGATTTTCTGCAATTTAAAATAAGTCTCTGGAACAAACTGATTACAAAAATGACTGAAGGCGGGCTGAGAAAAAGAGACACGCTTACAGCTTGTAGTAGTGAGCAGTTAACCGAACAAAGCATTTTGACACTTAGGCCAATGAACCCAGGTAAAGCAAGACAAAACACAAAACACTAGACTAGCCTACTGTGAGAAAAAAGACACAGTGGAAAAAAAACCGAAGAAAAAAAAATTCATTCAGTCTAGTCACATCTCATCATTTTCAGATTTAGCCCACAGGAGATGACAAGCTCTAATTTTATCACCAAGCAAAATGTTCTCCACAAGCTAATGCAAGTCATTGCCGTGCCCTTATCATCCTAAACATGCGTGTGCTTTTAATAGTTCTGTGCAGCCAGTGACAAGCAGATTTACTTGAGTGTAATCTGACATAGCTCTGAGATAAATACTTGGCCAACGACTGGGCAGCCTTGTTCGCCCTCCCTTTACACCCGAGGTGAGTGACAGTGGTAAGGGCTCCCGGTGGTCACTTGAGAACTGTGGGAGGTGAAAGCAAAGATGTGTAACACATTATTAAAGCACAGAATGTAAGGATTTCAAGAGGCATACCAGGTTATCACAGTCAGTGTGAATACCTAAAATATCAAGATCAGCAATGCTTTGACAGAAAACTAATCATCAGCTGTTGCTGGGGTCGACTTTGGTATAAAAAAGCATGAAAGTGTCTGTGTGTCTGTATGTGTGTAATATTGTATATGTAATGCAAAATATTTAATAGCTGTACTTATGAAGCAAAACATTGCCAAAGAAAAGTATCACCAAACTCTGCAGTTGGTTTATTAATGTAGCTGATTAAGTTTATTGTTAATCATAAGGTTGATTTACCATGAGCTTAATCAACTTAATGAACCCATAAAAAGCACCTAGGTGGACAAAACCATTAGTGCCGCTTTAACTATTCACATTATCTCTGATAGCCAATGTACACCAGTCAAAATGCTTTTGCTACAGTAGCATCAAACTCTGAATGAATTATCCCTCAGAGCAGCAAACTGCTTCAATGAACTGCACTTTTCTAATTCTGGGCTAAGGAAATTATAATGCTCCTCAATATTTTTAGTTTGTACTTGTAGAGGTCTTTAGAAGTTGATCATATTGATGCACAAAAGTGGTGATGAGTGTACATGAGTAATTTTGAAATTAGGAGACACCAAAGAGGGTTCCTGTGATGAGTCCCCCAAAATATCAATCTATCATACTATATATCTAATACGTTTGTTTGAGCAAGGATGACAGGACACCCATACCAATAATTGTCTTTTTAATTATTTTCAGTGTTTTCATATTACATTACATTCACTTCTTTCTTTGTAACTTTCAAGAATCTTCATCTTTCTTCTTGGAACTTTATTTTTTAAGGGGAATAGAAAAATAAGAATTTGACTGTTCAATGTAAATCACTGTCTTTATTTCTAATGTGCATAATACAGTGAATCATCTAAATTTCTAATATTTGTCCAAAAGAACAGCTCTGTTTCTCCTCGGTCCAAACTAAGTCTTTCGACAAGTTGGTCTTGCAGCTCCTGCAGCCATCTTTGAACCACATTCAGACATCTTTTTTGAAGCCTTTATCTAACTCAGTGATGACAGTCCATAGCATTAATTTCAGCTGCCAACATAAAAAGTGCATGTAGAGTCCTATAAAATTAAAAAATAAACAAAGAAATAAAGAATGGCATGCCATTGAAGTGCTTATAACTGAACTCAGCAACCCCACTGTTCTAATTTCTTTTCTGTATAGGTTAAGTAAGAATTGGACTCCAAAAGACATAAGGCTATACAATGATAGTAAAACCTTTTTAGTCAGCCCTTTCCTCAGCTGATAATGTAATGAAGACATAGCAGTGAGCAGTACCCACAGGTGTCAAGGTTGGAGATTCAGAAGACAGAGATCTTTTCTGGAGAACTGCTTCTCCAATTAACTGTAAAAGAGCTTCTGAGAATCCAGGTTGGTGGTGTTCTGGTCCATCACTCAGCCACATTTGAAAAATTATCAAGGCTTTGTGCATTCTCGCCACAAAATTAGGAACTATCAAGTAAAGTTCTAAACAAGCTTGTTCCATTTTGCAAACAAGTTCTGTAAAGGAAGGTATTTAAATAGAGTATATTTCAGCAGCAAAAAGTAAAAGTATGTTTGCAAAAAGGGGTGCCAAAACTCTCTAAGCCTCTAATTTGCAATACACCACACATCAGATTTGAAAATCTGAAAATAGACCTTTAAAGGTCAATGCATGCAAGATGGCCCAAAAATTCTCACATAACTAGCACTTTTCAGGAAAACTGGGTTAACATTCCCCCAGACAAGAAGAACTCTTGGCTGTTACAAAAACTGTTTACAAGCTGTGATACTTGCTGGGGGTGAGGGGGACGGTTACTAAGTACAGACCGTGCAGTGTGCCCAAACATTTGCTTCAAGCAATTTTCCTTCTTTGTTACTTTGAAACTGTAAAAGATGGAAATAAAAGAGCAGTGCTGCTCAGGTCAGCCTTTACATATATACTCACAGTGAATGAACTTTCGACCAAACTGTGGGTGACCAAAATTGTGCGTGTCATTATATATTCGCTTGACATGAAAAGCGTAGTAGCACTCATAGAGCAGATGGGTCTTTTTTTTTCAGGATCCCAAACTAACTGCAATAACAGATAATGTTCTGTGCCCTTATATGGTCAGTGCTGTACATTTGTATTCTGTCTGAGATTAAGTTATAATCCGCTGGAGCTTGTGAAGTGAACACAGATTATGTTTCTACACAATAAACTGATAAAGAGAAGCCTGCAGCAGGGAAGTGACAATAATCTGACCATACATGAATGTACTTTTTTGAGTAGAAGGAAGATGAAAATAGTAACAGGGTGTTATGTACTGAAAAGCCCCTGGGCAGTTCTTATCCCAGGTTGACTCGTGAAGTGAGTAATGAGCTCAGGTGTTCTCATGGCAGGCCTCGGCGGACTGAGGAACTGTGGCGTTATGGAACATGATTAACTAAATGAAAATTTTAAATCTCTGACTCGAGAGTAGTTTTAGAACTCATTGCTTTTAGAATGTTGCTTCTGAGATGGAAAATGTATGGAACTTGAGAAGTCCATGACTACAAAGTTCTAAATGGAGGAAAAGAATAATAATAATAACAATAATATGACATTTTTTAAGGCACAAAAGAGGGCAGATAATTGTAGTTTTAAAGCTATTTGACTAACCAAGCGAAAATAATAGGATTTCTTTTTTTTTTTTTGCTAATTTTGCAACAACATCAAGGTTCGCTACATATCAAAACACCTGTACATGCAACTTTTGCTCATGGGTGTGACTATATATAGACCCATTCATTTTTATGGCGATGTCTAAGTTATCAGTCATAAATAGAATAAGTTATAATAAAATGATGAATCCAATAGAAAGAAAAAGAATCAGAAAAATGGACCCAAAACAATTAAACCAGATTTCATAAATGTATGTTTGGCCCATTGGATTGCTTACATCTGTCCCTGTTTTGTTTTGTATTTTCTCATGCTTTTTCTTAGTACCGTTTCTACTGCAGAGCATTTTCTGTGCTGCTCTTTTAGTGCTGTCCACACAGCTACCCAGTTACTTGCTGTAGTATTTTAATATTTTTTTTTCTTCTATCCTTCACAATTCATTCATTCATTCATTTACCATTGTACAACCTCTCTACGTTCCCTCTACATTTCGAGTTGCTGTTATGCATAAAAGCATGCCACAGTGCAATACAATGCAACTACAGTGGGAAACACTGCCTTAAATCCAAAAGACTTTACTGTAAACAGCATTCACCAAAGTTATCGGAAAATGGAATGGAACAAAATTCACATGTGAACAAAAAAACAAATTAAATAACTGAAAATAAATTGGCCATTTCTAATGCTTGGTTGAAAACTTTTGCTGGCAAGTCTTAAGCTCATGGATGTCACCAGATGCAGGTTTTCCTTTCCATCATTCTGGTAGAGGTTGATCTTGGTTTCATCTTTCCAAACAATGGTTTTCCAGAACTGTGCTGGGGTTTGTTTGTTTTTTTTGATATTTTTTAGCAAAGTCCAATCTAGCCTTTCTATTCTTGAGGTTTATGAGTGACTTGCACCTTGCAGTGAACTCTCTGTATTTACTTTCATGCCATCTTTTCTTTATGGTAGACTTGGTAGATACTCCTTCAGAGTGTTGTTCACTTCTGTGATCATTCACCACTGTTGTCTTCTGTGGACATCCAGGTCTTTTTGCATTGCTGAGTTCACCAGTGCTTTCATTCTTTCACAGGATGTACCAAATTGTAGATTTGGCCACTCCAACTATTGTAGCAATTTCTCTCAATTTTTGTAGCCTAAGGGTGGCTTTTTTCACCTGCATGGGGACCTCCTTTGAGTGAATGTTGTCTGTCCATAGCAAAATATACACCACACCTCAAATCAGCTTCAGGCCAAATATGTTTCTGTAACCAGGTAAAAAAAACTAAACTTTTTTCAGTGTCCAAACATATATAGACTTAACTGTATATCAAAAAACAGTCCTCATTTTCTCTTTAACACTTTGATTATCACCTATTCAATTTTTTGTTGAACTGGCTTTCAATTCTGACAACAGAAAGAATCTAGTCTGCAGACATTTCTGGAACAGAATGGCAGCTAACAGTTCTTCAGGGCAATGCATGTTGTGAATTGGCCTGTCCTGAGACCAGTAATAAAACTGAAATCGGCCATGATTTCTCCTTCTGTTGTTGCTAAAGGTGGCAACACATCAGATGGTCTGACACATACTTCTGTGGGCAGTCGGTTTTCCGCTCTCGTGGCCAAGTGTACACAAATGCACACAGGCGAAGGCACAAGTGCAAGACCACAGCTGTGCTCCTGTGACTCAAGTATCAAATCTGACAAGTTTGCAGCAGAGAGGGAACGGACATGGATGGACTTGCCAAAGCTGAACTGCCGAGCAGTCACCCTTATAACTTGTCATCTGAGTCACAGTGCATCTTAATTAGCCCGAAAACAGCAAAAACAGGCTTATGTAATGAATGGAGAGTAGAGCTAGACAAACAATCGCACTTTGATTGTGACATTTGGCAGCAGACTAGCCAAGATTTGAGAGTTTTCTAGTACTTTGGGGATTTGAATGGCAAAAGAAAATACTTTCTTTTGTTGTTTCTTCACTAATAATTTAAGCATAATATTAGCACTCCAGTAGCATTTCTCCTTCTATCTATGTACTAAATGTATGTACATAAAAAGATTCTGTGTGATTTTTCTTGCCATACTTGGTCCAGAAGAACTTGCTGATTCCTTAAAGAGTATTTTTGACTTATTCTCTAAAGAGCGAGAGGTCAGCACATCAAGGTGACACAGTGCCACAGAAGCAAATCAGTCAGCATGCATGAGTGGTTTTGCAGAGATAACATAAGCAACTGTACACTTTCCTTAATGTGTGTGAAAAAGAGCAAGTGTAAGGCTGACAGTGAGTGAGTGGAGTAATTAAGCAGCTCATAGATCCATTAATTAAAAGATGTGTGAATGCCAGTTCCTGTCTGGGTGTGAAGTACTCAAATGATATTGTGATGTGGTGATACTGAGACAAAGAACTAAGAAGAAAGTTTATAAAGATTTTTTTATGAGTGAAACAATAATAGCATAAGTAACATTGCATAATATATTGTTTTTGTAATATAAATATCATATAAAATAGGCATATAATAATAACTATATATTTTTCAAATGCTTTTCTTTATGATGATTATTAAGGACAGTATTACAGACACTGCAAAATCATTGTTTTTAAAGGGTGGCTCTATTATGAACATGACTATACACAACAGACTGAGCTGAGGAGCAAAAACTGTCCATATTATATAATTTACAAAAATAGAACTACAGCAGCTGGTTATTTTGGCACATGAACCACTCAGGAACAACCCTAACAAGTCTCATGTCCTAAGTAATCAGTGTAAGAGTTCCCCTCATAATAAAGTTTATTGGGGTTTTTGAGAGTGAGAGAGAAACCAAGACCATTTTACTGACATCCAACATGGTCTGGGGTTTAAAAGGTTTTATATAATAGTAACAAATAGTGGGAAGGCTGAGTCACCCTGCTAAAAGTGAAACAGTTCCTCATTATTTCAATCAGTGTTATGCGTGACCTAGACAGTGACATATTCAGGGTTGTTTCTTTAATTTAATGGCAAGATAGACAGCTCTTACTGGAACTGGAATGACATGTCACACAATGTGAGCTCTACAAAGCTTTGGGAGTTAATGTTGTTACACATTTTACGTTAGCTTATATGATTGTCTTTTTTTTTCTTTTAAGGCTCTTATTTAAAAGAGTTTGATTAAAGTGTTGGCCTATTTTGAAAATATATTTTCAAAATGAGACATATTTTCAAAATAATTACTTATTTTAATCCTCTTAGCTCTTATTATGAGCTTTGATTTTTTTTTTTTTTTTTTAATTAGACTAAACATTTGATATTCAGGGTAGAGTTTTAGGCATTGGTAACCTGCCCATGATGGTAGACATGGAGACCACACTTTCAGATAAATTCAACACCCTAGTTGGATAAGCAGTCAAGTATGGATGGATGCATGGGTTGTTAGATGGATGTCTGGCTTTGGAGAGGTGACACACTATTGTAGGATTTCTAGAGTTTTTATTTTCAATTTTTAGAGTACTTCTAAAAGTAGAAGTAGAAACAGAATAGCAGTAGTGGCAATCAAGAAGAGACAAACCTATAGTGTAAAACAGTCAATAACTTTACAATAATGGGAAACATATAAATGTTGGAATAAAGTGTGAGTGTCTTTTAGCAAAACAGAGTGCCGAAACAGTATGACGTATGCTGTGAGATGGGCTCGGAAGTAGGAAGAAAATGTAAGAGCAATGTATAAAACTTTAACTTGACAGGCTGCTATTTTTACTGGCACTCAACAGGAACAAGAGCAGGGATGTGACCTGTGCATAAGATTATCTTCTCTTAACTTGAGAGATGACCTGACATGCATGCCCTCTGCTTTTAACGTCAACGCAGCGTCACTGCCGACATATTCACCAGGTCCCTGTACATGTACCCTACGCGGTCATGCAGTGTATAGAATAGTACGACATTAATTTTTTAATCAATACGGTCCCTCTCCTTAGCACCAAATAAATGCATTTTACCAGTATACACCAGCATGCTGACAAGTAGAGAATTTTTGGATGAATATGCTATATGTACGTCAATCTAATCCCTTTTTACAGGATTTGTTTAAAAGCTGATACTACACACATACAGTGTATAGAACTGCAGAGTGTCTCTTGTCAGCATGCAAAAATGAGGACATGGAGAGACGTCTTAAAACCTGCATTGCACCAAGTTAGGTAACATCAAAGGATATTCGTATACATGCACACACACAGACGCAGCTTCCATGATCTACATGTTAACATCTTAATCCACCAACCCCACCAGGGATCTCAGACACTGGAAGTCTAGCGGATGCTTCCTGTACTTTTAGATTCACGAGGCGTACTTGTGTGTATCTGAGGCATTCGAGCGCTGTTGCTGTTTTTAGCCTCCTTCCTCCAGGAGCCAGCCTTGCTGCATGGCTGAATAGAACATGCACTGCTTCCCCCTGACTACACGGATTTGTCAGGGGTTTTTATAAATAGCTCAGCGGTAGCAGCAGCACGTGTCCGCATCATACTGCAGATGAAGAATGTACCTCACAACAGCCACGGACATACAGATTTGTCTAAACAAAGAAGAAGAGACAGGGAGAAAAGACAAAGTAGCAGGAGGAGGGCATCTGTTGCCATGATACTGACAATTTTGTCTCACCAAACAAGCTTATCAATATATAAATGTCTCTCCTTATCAATTTCACTTGATGGCCTCTGCCTGCTAAAGAATGGCACAGCCTGGCACACAAACAAAATCTAACTATAATACATAGTTTCTGTTTCTAGAACTAATGGATGAAAGATGCTGTCTAACGTGCCAGTATTTCAAATTTAAATGCTCGTGTATTATTGCCAAATATGAACAGATGCATTTCAATTTAAATCACTAATTGCGGTCTAAAGGCAATATGTTCGATGCATTATGCAATCTGCATGAAATAACCTTTCATTTTCACTGATCGCTCATAAAGGGGATGATTAAATGACTGCACTGTTTTGCAGGAAGTGCAGTTTAAAAGCATAGCTTGGTTACTACAAATTATGTTAAGTAAAGTAGCAAATAAGTAATGTAGACACTCCCCATTTGTGCTCTAACCTTAGCAGATCTGGTTTCTCGTGCACCACTAAAATGGAATGAATCCCCATCTATTCTCTGACTAGTCTTTATTCTTTGGGAGAGTATTTTAAGTGAGATTTGTTGTGAGTCTTGCAGCTTTGCGTCATTGTTTATGTCTGCTAAGTGCACCCTTGTCAGTTTTCTCACTCTTATACTGCTTTTGTAAAATTCACTCACAGACTTTATATGACTCGACAGCCCAGATTTATAAATTGACACCTAAGGATGTTCACTCATTTCCTTTTTTTTAATCACCTGTTTGAGGAAACAACACTTTTGTGATTTACTAGTAGGCCATGCTATTACATTTGAAAAGTTCATGACTGCAAACACGGCTCTGCTGACTGCAGTGCTCCTTTTGCTCTGTTGGCTAGAAGGTCCCTTACTTTACAGCACCTGCAGCAGGTGGAGTTGGGGTTTACTTGCAGCATTTATTGAAATTTATTGAAGAAGCAGCTGATTACATTAGATATTTATTGCCACAAAGTGCTTGGCAAATATAATATTTGTAGAATAGGACCTTATAAACACTATTGTTTTATTATTCATGTAGGAAAGCCTGTGCATTGCCTTTTGCTGTTTGCACACACCTAAATGCCTGTGCCCGTCCTCTGCCACGAATAGAATTAAATAAAATATGAAAAACACTGACATTTGATTTTAATCTCATAGAAACAGCCTGAATATAAGCATGGTTATTCTTTTAAGCCTAGAAAATATGAGACAAATATATTGTAAGTCAAAATTAAAATGGAATAGAAATGTTGCTGAATATGAATAAGTATTCCCAAATTGAATTTAATAATAGACAGTACTAAATAGAAATACATTATGCTTTCATTTCAGCTTGGGACTGAAATGGATTTGAATCAAACATAGACACAAGGAAATGGATTTGGTGATTACATTACTTCAGTGATAAAAAAAAAAAAAAAGTTAGCACCTTCTGCAATGTATAGATCTATGTTTCCGTGTTCCACAGCTGATTTAAAGCTACTTGACACATGTACATTTCCATCCAGGTGATGGAGTTTGCCAAACCTATTATCATTGAACACTTAACCTCATATATTTCGATAGGTTGCTTATATGCACATCAACTCTTATGAAATCTTCACCTATATGGCAGATCCAAATCAAAATGCTACAAGTGAAGAACTGCAAGGCCAAAACACATGTACGAGAGCTTGAAAGGAAGTATGTTTAAGTATCTGAAACTATGCTTCTTTAGCCTGTTAGCTTAATGGGACCAAATGCTCGTCCTGCACTAGAGGAATCAGCAGCAATCTGGTGGATGTTAATAGGTTTAAAGCTTTGCATCATCTTGTGGGGAAAATTGTGCGTAAAAGCTGCATAACAGCCACTAAATTTGACAATTTTGATTTAATATGACATTACAAATTTGTCATGTCATATTTTAAATCTTAAAGTTTAGTCTTTCTTGTGTTATTGCTATATTTGTTTCATTCTAACATCAGTCTTTTTTTATAATGTTCCTAACTACTGACGCACAACTCGGCCCTCACTAGTGATCTTTAGTTAACTACAAGTCTATACATAGTCTATTATGCTTAAAATATCCCTGCCTATTATTTTAGCTTTCCTCTCTGAAAATTAATTTTCAATAATACCTTGTGTTAAGTGCACCTTGAGAATATGACTCATATAGATGACACATAAGCTGCCTTTCTAGTTGAGTGGATTTGTTTTATATATAACATCCGACATATAACTTGGGCGTTTCTGGGGCAGGCTGCATCACATCTGCAGTGCATCTGAAACAACCCGCCTACAGTCTTTATTTAGATTTACGTTTGATGAGTAGAAAAGGTTTTTGACAGAGCATTAACTCTTAACCGAAACCCAAACAAATCTGTCATTGCACAATCTTCTAGGTTTCATTGATTGTTTTGTAACCTCATGTTCTCCTGTGTGAACATAGATTTACTTCACTGGCTTACCTCTTCCACTTAATGGCAGAGTGCTGAACAAATTTAATTAAATAGCAATACCACAAACCTTCTGCATTAGTGCAGCCCAAACATAAGTGAACGTACACTCTCTTACATGCATGCAACACCTCAAAACACCCAGGAGTGGATAGACGGAGAACAAAAAGTAATATTTTAAAGAGCTTTGGAATTCATGTGGTGGATGAAGCCCATTATGTCCAGCAAATGGATTTCGGTCAGCTAATAAACAGTACATTTCATGCAATGTTCCCACTTCAAGGTCCAAACATCAAAACAATCTAGTGCTCCAACTCCTCTGCCGCACTGATATCATCGAAGAAAAAGGGACACTAAACTGGGATAATTATCCAAAATAATGGCTTTTTATGATCGATGGACAACTACAATGAAAAGAAGGATGGAGACTCAAGCTGCTTGAGTCATTCTAAAGCTCACCAGTGTCTAATAAAGTAGCCCACTCTGGAAATGTTTACATAACAGGACTATCACCAAAGCCAAGCAAACATCCTGTGGATGTAACACTGCAACAAAGTGAGTGGACAAGACAAATCTTTACCCAAATACGTGCTACTGTCAGCAGCTGTTTACCTTAGATCAGCTGAAAGACTGGAAACAAACAAAGAGTGACTTTATTTGGCTTTTATTACAGATAAAACAGAAGTCATGCAGTCATCTGGTAAAATGTCGTAGACGGTAGGGACAACGATACTTTTCCGCACCTCTTTATCTTTGAATTCAAGGTTTTTCAGTCACAAAGGTGCCACAGTTGTATAGAATCAAGAACCTAGTCACTCTGTCTGTATTCACAAGCAATAAGTCAGTTTGTGTGTTCCATGCTCAAATGTATGTGGTGTTATTGCAAAGCAGAAGTGTTTACGAACCACAACAACTCAGTCACCAAGAAAGAAAGCCACATAAAGTCACCAATGTTTCTCCAAAACTCCTCTTGGCATTCACATCAGGACAAAAACTGTGTGCTGGGAGCTTCATGGCAGAGCAGCTTCTCTAGGTGTAACGTGTGGGTAGCTCAGTACTTTTGTTCATGTAGCGTATGTCAACTGATAGATAACTTGCAAAAATGGTTTAGCTTTTTTCCAGTTAGCAAACTAAGCATTTTATGAAAATTAAAATCTGAAATGTAATGAATGATCTACAATATCAAGACATGGTGAAAGCCAAATTACACAAATAAATATAGCATAGAATTATTAGTTAGGGTACGTCTTTTCCTCAGTGATGACAGACATCACTGGATTTAAATACACAGTAGCATTTTACAGTTAAAATTACGTAAGGAAGTAGTACTAATGACAACACTGACACTTAATGACAGTTTATTGAGACTATCCGTATTGACTTACTTTTAAAAAACAGCATCTTTATAACCATGCCCCATCTGGAGTGACCCATCTGTCCCAGAGGCAGAACAGTGACAAATTGTACATGGCAGCAGCAGTGTACAAATGAAACAGGACAGACTGTGATGAGAGATGGAGATATGGTTTGTTTCAGTGTGGTCCATGAGAGACGCTGTTTTTTTCTTTTGTTGGGGGTTGGGTGTGGGGGGAGGGGGATGGGGAGAGTGTTAATACACAGTGGGGCTTTTAAAGACTCCCCACATGTTGAATGGTCATCTAAATACTATAAACATGATACATTTATAGAGAAATCACAAATAAGCCTAGCTATTGGGTGGGTGTTCTATCACTGTGATTGGTTTAATGGTAATAAATAAGATGATGAGCAGAATAGCAGCAAAAATACATTTTTTTATTTGTTTTATCATCTATAGTGCAGGTAAAATGATCAGAAAAATTGAAAAAAAAAATCTTTACCTTTCACACTCTGTGAAACTCATTTAAAACTTTGCATCACGTGCATTACACAGCCACACCAAAACACTTTCTCAGGAAGGGAAGTTGGGTATCAGTGATGTTTGAAGCTCCATTCTGAATGAGGCAGAGCCATACGGAATCGGCTCTTTGCATATGGAGTTGCACCTGTTGTCCATGTTTAGTCCTGTCTTTTGGATTCAGTTGGCCTGCATCTTGTTTCTTTATGATCAGCTTATTCAGCAGGCCATCCATCATCATTTGAGAACTTATAAATACACCATCTGAAGGAACAGCCCAATTACGCAAAGACAAAACATATGATTAGCCACCTTGGTAACAGCAACTATGTAAGAGCAAGGTTCTTGTTAGCAGAGGTGTTTCCGGTATATTATAAATAGCATGGCACAGGGAAAAGCAAGAAGGGGTTGGGGGTAGGGGGTCCAGTGGAGAAGGTTGGAGGTGTGTTGTGGTTAAAGTGCTGTGAATGATTTTGGAGCACAGGTTCAGTCCTGATGCAGGTAGTGTTACATAAAGGGGCGACTCTTGCAAAGTACCAAGACAATATGGAAAATGATGCAAAAGTCAGTTTTCATGATTTAAAAAAAAAAATTGTTGAAAACCATTAAATACTGTGTTCTTTTTCAGCAAAATTTGCACCATGAAGACCAGACTAGGCTGCCTGTCCCACAAATCTGACTCCTACAATGACTTCTCAGAATTCCTGCCTCCAGCCCACGAAACCACAGCCAGGTGTCTGAAGTGAGTTTGCCAGAAAAAAAGCCTTCCTGTGCTGGTTTTATGAGACTACAAATTATGTTTGTGCTTGACCTGTTGTTGTGTAAAATAATTAGAATTATCAGACCTTTCAAGGAAAAGTTGCCTTTAAGACTTCCTTTAATTTGAGGTGATATGAATGTAATTTATTGCTTTACATTTGAGCAGTATGTCGGCAAAAGTATTATACATTCTGAGAATGACACAAGTATTATTTTTATTATTATAGTTATTATTATTATTAATGCAAGTCCTAAGTTATAACATATTTGCAAGAATCACCCTTGGCATTTACTAGAGGACATAACTTCAACGGTGCAATGTCCTGCTGTAATGACTGTATGAATGTTACTGCTGCACTAAACCATTCTGTTTGTTTGTCTGCCCAACCTAAGTTGGCAAACAAATGCACTTTAGGCTTCGAAGCTGTCTGATTCTTATCTATATCAGATATTATGATATCATCATATTGCCTAGCACCCACCTATAAACTGGCTGAAATTTATAGCATGTATAGCATTTTATAAAATTGTCTTTGGTCAGTTTAATTTCACCACAATGACATGTAATATATCAAAAATAATATAATAATATTATATAATGTTAAATAACTGTTTTTGGTATTTCCAAATTGTGTTTACGGCCTCGAAATTACATTATATCATATGGCATATTATGAAGTCAAGCTTACTGTACTTTGGGGTTACATCAAAACTTTAATGTTGGATCAGTAACCTTCTAAATGTATGTTAGGCGATGGCATTTCAAGCTGTGTGAATTGATCCAACCAACCTTCCAGTCGTTTTTTTAAAGCATGTCAAAGAATTTTTTTGTCAGGTGCATGTTACACATACGTACAGGTTCACCATAATGCATGTAAATACAGATTCATAGTGAAAATTAAAAAGTTCTCTTTTATAGATCTGCTTACAAAATATTTCATTGAATTTAATCTTGCATGCTACTTTTTATGATTTTTATTCTTTTGACAATGAAACACACAGTCCCTTAATCATATATAGATTACTTATATTTGCTTACATTGATTTCCATATATATATATAAACACTCAATTTTTTAAAATCTTTTCTTAATGTGATTAACTGTATGAGCCAAAAGCACAAACAGAGCAAACTGTACAGCATAGTTGTCTGTTTAACATAGCCCTTTTTGCACTTAGGCTCAGTAATAGTTATAAATCAAATAAATATTATTTTGGCCAGTTGAAAAAAGGTACACAGTCAGATGTTCTAACACATCCTCACTAAAGAAACTTGTGGCATTGTTTTCAAATATTTCAGACTGCTATACACATGCTATACTAATGTAAAGACATTAATCATTTTATTGTAGCTCTGTTGTCTCCTCCAATCTTTAAAAGTAACCTGGTATTTGAAATATTTTATGGCCTTGAGAAGAAGGATTAGTATGAGGAGGACTTAATCATGCATTAAACTCAGCTGCCATTCAAGAATTTATATAAAACACTGCAGAGGACTCAAAATACATTAAAGCATAGTTGTTGATTAGCATGTAACTGAGGCACTTCTTGTCTTTCTCTCCATCAGACTATCAACCGATGAAGTTGTTCGATGGTCTGAATCATTCGATAGCCTCCTCACTCACAAGTGTAAGTGAACACTTTCTATTTTCTGTGGGAACAGTTCGTACTGCACCAAACACCCATAGCCAGCCCCAAGAAAATGAAAGCCACCTTATACAGAAGTAAACGAGCCCCTTTCAGTTTCTTTAATACTTTCTATTTTTCACTCAGGACAAACAAATTTTACTGTTCTCCTTTCAAGCCCATGTTATGCAAGTGTGTCATTTCTTTGTTGTTAAGAGTCCGTGCCGCATAATGAGTCACATCCTCGTCTTTGACCTTCCCCTTGGACCAAACAGACAGCAGCATGCACTCACAACTCACACGTCTGTCTGCACAAATGGGTCATGTATTTATTTTCTGCTGACAAGCCATGTGACGTAACGTCTTTGACAGAAAACTCTGAACTAAAAGAGTAAAGGGCACATCCACTTGGTGAGAGTCGGATCAACTCAAATCAAATTCAAATATTTTCCTCCTACAATTAGGATGCTCGTGTCTTGCTGAACCTCAAAGGTCAAATTCATTTTTTTAAAACCAATATAGAAATCAATCGTCATTTGTAGGAAGTGAACTTTTAATCTAGGCTGCTTGACGTCCTATCCACGTTTCCTGGAACAACTCAAAATCTTGGGTCAGTCAACTAATACTGGATGAGTTTAATGATACCTTCGGGACTGTTGACCCCAAGTAACATTTGATGAGCTGACAGCTTTCTCTTCCTTATTGTACGTATGCATACATGTACATAGATCAAGCACACAATTTACAACATATGCTTCCCTAAAAATGGTAATAAAAACACTGTATACCTGTCCAGTTATATGACCAATGATTGTGGCAATAATGTGTCAGTATCTGTAGCAAGGCGAGAGAAATACTATAAAATGTTTTTTGATAAAGAAACACATGAGGTTATAACTAGCTATTCGTTTGGTTTTTTTGCCAATTATTCTGCCAAATATTGTCTCAAATAATTAAAATCATTGATTTGTTATACATGAATATTACCAGACATGAGTGAGCTTGAATTGCTGAATATTTGGTGAATGATGAAATGTCTAAAACCATAACGTGATTATCCCAGTATTTCTATTACAGGAAAGGTTTAGGGTGTCCATCATTGTACCATTTCACTTTTTTAAAGTTCACCCAGGACCATCTTTATTTTTACTGTCCTTGCTAACTAAATGTCAATCCACAGTTACCCTCTTTTTTTGTTTTTTAATTGAAATGCTAGGTGAATGCTTTAGCTGGGTGTCTGTGAATTCTGTTCTTAGTACAATTATATGAAATTCATTCCTCTTTACATACTGTACAATTTAGGGCTTTTCCAGGTGAAAGATACCAGGGTTTATGAACGGTTACAAACCTGGCAGATTAAAAAACACATATTTCCCTCTGTTGTTTCCTCATCATTTCACCAGCAAAGACAATAAAGAACAAGACTTTAAAACACACCATAATTCTCATACATACACCAAAACTGGTGTATGTAAGTCCTATCCAAATCAATATATCCTTGTTGCACGGTGTTACTTGCACTTTTAAGATTGCTGTCAGTTAATAGACACTGAAATATTAACTCCCAAGTCAGTAATACGCGTGTAGTTATTAGTTATTGTTTTGGACAAGATTTTTGCAAAAATTAGTAAGAGTTGGAGTCCAAAGGGTGGGTGGCAACAGCTGCATCCCAGTTTTGTTCAGTGATGAACTCCATAACACTAGGCTAACAAATGGTAGTCTTGAATGAAGCAAAGTCATACTCACTTGAACAGCTTTATTAAAATTGAGGTTATGACATAACACATCAGTTTGACACACAACAAAATAATGTTTCCCAGGCAAAACTAGAGGATTTCCCTAGACACAGGGAGCGTGATGCACCTGTGCATCCTGTTTCAACTGACCAAGCATTAGAGCAGCACACTAAAAAATGTAGATACAAACACACACACATATTTGGATTACATAAGTGATGTTAAATCAATAGGAACAGAGTGCTGGATGTTCCTGTAATAAGGTATTAACCTTAATTTGCTTTAAAAGGAATACTGTGTATTTCATCTGGATGCATTCAACCTGTGGGCACTGTTAGCTAATATGTGACTTGTTAGAACAAAATAACAAGCAATACCTTTTTTTTATGCATAACAGATTAAGAGAAAAAATACTGAGAGGAAAAAAACGTTAATATTTCTGTACCAGAGATGTCTAAAATAGACAGGAGAAATAAGTAACTTATGGTCCACAACTTTCTTAAGGATTTAGCAAATTGATGGAGGTTTCGAAATGGACTGTAAATGTCTGAAATGGTGGGATCTGGGGAGAGGTTTTAAAGCAAAAGGATGACAGTGACTGTTTTAAAGAAATCTGGCATGCACACAGAAGATAGAGACAGGCTGATAATGGACAGGAGGTGGAGGTGATAAGTAGAACCTCATTAAAAGATTTGCAACGAATATCAATTGGGCATGAAGAAGTGCACATATGCAAACTATATCTGGCAGATCTGTCATGGAAATTGGATAAAACTCAGACAACGGGGTGGGCTGAGACACTTGGACAAATTGGAAGGTTCCTGGCTTGAACTGTGATCTGATACCATTGACCTTACCAGCAAAAAAAAAAAAAAAAAAAAAAAATCACAGTCATGACTGAGCAGGAGTAAGAAGTCTGGTGATGGTGTCTAACAGGAACCTAGAATTGTGCCCATGTGCTTGTTAGTGCTTATATAGACATAGAAGTGGATTGCTCGTGTATCTTTAACATAAAACAGGTTTATTTTTGTTTCATTTATCTACAAACAACCTTCAAATAGCACAAAAATCTGAGAAGCAACCTAAACGTAACAGTTCATGTGCAAAAACCTGACATCAACCTATACTTGTTCACAGACAAATATGGCAAAACGTCCATTAAGTTGATATCCAACAGTGATTTAGTGCTACTGGAAATGTTTAGCTCCAGTTCTCGCACTCATTTGTGATAAACGAGGTCCCAAATGATACAGAAAACATATTCATATTCTTCTGTCAGTCATCCTCAAATAAATGAAGTGTGATATTTTTTGTCTGATTTTGGTTTAATTGAGTTCTCTTTTTTTTTTTTTGGGGGGGGGGGGGGGGGGGGGGGGGGGGGGGGGGCTTTAAAGTTGTTTTTTTTTCTCATGCTTTTGTTGGTAAGAAGAACAAAGCATTATAATGGGTTTACAAATTTCCGAGCACCACGGTAAGCGTATATGCTGTTGGAGGCCAATCAAGACAGTATTGCTACATAAAACATGCTTTGCACCGTGTTAAGAGGTAAACACCAGAAAGGGTGGAAATGACATGTCAGCATGACACAGGCACAAAGAAAAACATGCCCCACTTCTCATAACGTCAACAGGGAGCACATTAATTACTCACTTATCTTGGCTGACAAAAATGTGTTCTCTTTGTGGGAGTATTTTGTTCTGATTTATTTATGGTGTAACTATAATACAATTTCCTGCTTATGTTCAGCCTACAACAACGGATAATAAAGGGTAAAATGAGCTGCTGTGCAGAAACGTGAGTCTTATGTGTTTTTGTTTTTTACATTCTTTAACTTTTTGATTCATTTTTTTTGTTCTCAGATGGGCTGGCAGCTTTCCGGACATTTCTTAAGTCAGAATTCAGTGATGAGAATATTGAGTTTTGGATGGCCTGTGAAGACTACAAAAAAATCAAGGGCTCAGCTAAGCTGGTGTCAAAAGCAAACAAGATATTTAAGGAGTTTGTTGAGGTTCAGGCACCAAGAGAGGTGAGTTAATGCAGTTTTCTACAGACTTGAATTGATAAAAAGACTATTAATTTTAAACCCATAATTCACTGTTTAAACCCAGTCAAAAGAAATTAAAAGATTCTTATCATGGTAACAGGATAGAAGTAGGCTGGTAGCATCTAGTGGTGATGTGCGACAAGGAAGGATAGCAGCAAGACTGAAAGGGAAGATTTACAAGATGGTAGTGAGACCTGCTATGATGGTTTGGCAGTGTCACTGACAAAAAGACAGAAGCTGGCACTATAGGTGGAGGAGTTGCAGATACTAAGATGTCCACTGGGACTGACCAAGATTTGCAGGATTAGAAAAGAGTACATCAGAGGGACAGCTCAAGTTGAGTGGTTTGTAGACAAAGTTTGTAGGCAAAGAGAGGTAAGACCAAGATTGGTTGCACATATACTGGAGAGTATGGATAGTGCATATTTTGGGAAAAGGATGTTGCATATGGAGCTGCCAGGCAGGAGGAAAAGAGGAAGAGCTCAGAGGAGGTTCATGCATGTAGTTAAGGGAGACATTTTATTATTTATTATGACAAATTAACAAACTGACTATTACATTATTGAAAGTAAATGACTCTTATCCTCAAAATTATTCTTTCCTCTCTTTGTCCTGGCAGATTAACATTGACTACCGTACCAGAGAGAGGACTAAGCAGAGCCTGGCGGATCCCACCCCAACCAGCCTCAATGAAGTCCAAGGTAAAATCTACAGCCTCATGGAGAAAGACTCCTACCCACGGTTTCTCAGGTCCAAGATGTACCAGGATATAGTCAACAGGGCACAAGCGCGAGGACAACGAAGGTCTGTTTGACAAACAGTGGCAATAAAACTGGACCTCTGCTGTAGATCATTTATCCTTTGAAATCTCTTAATACTGTGAATCTGCAAGGATGGGGTGACCTGCTTGACTGTTTCCTTTATCAACACCAGCTCCATGCATGCAATCCCTCTAGATAAATTGTGTCTCTGTGGACTGCAATATAAAGTACAATGAGTGTGGATCATTATAAGCTAATGGTTTGCTGAGCAATCTGTCTGAAATATCAAAATAAAAGTACAGTATCATGCAATAATGATAGTTATCACAATATTTGCTGTGTTTTGTTAGTTCTTTAGCTATGTAAGTTATTTATTTTTATATCAGTCATGCACTATGTGATTATAGCCCAAATATTCATGTTTGGGCTATAAAATCAAATAAAAGACTCAAATAAAGAGTGGTAAGTGGTAGTTTGAATTGATATATGCATTTCTGTAGTAAAGAAACTTTACAGTCAATAAAGAAATCAAATGAGTTGTAATCAAATAGTCCTAAAAGCAAAAGAAATCCCTTTATGGTAATCTCCATGTGCACCTCTGGATTGTTACTGTTTGATCACTGCATGGAAGTACAGTTGTGACCAACTGTGAACCTGTGATTTCACAATGATCCTTAGACTTGAGAGACCAGACACCAAACTTCATATCACAGCAAGTAGTTGGATTATGACCAAGAACATATCTGTGTGTGTGTGTGTGTGTGTGTGTGTGTGTGTGTGTTCCTGTCTAGCTATCTTTGTGAGGACTGAAATCTGCATTCTACTATACTTGTGAGAACCAACAGTCACTTGTGAGGACACACTCACCGGTCCTCACAAGTTTGAAGGCCTTTTTGAGGCTCAAAATGTGGTTTTAGTGTCAGGGTTACAATTAGGTTATGGTTAGGCATTCATTTTTAATGGTTAGGGTTAGGGTAATGGGCTAGGGAAACCATTATGTCAATGAAGGTCTTCACTAAGATAGCTGAACAGGGTTGTGTGTGTGTGACTGATTACTATGGTTGTGCACTGTGAATTTTCAACATCCTAACAGTGAACATTCTGCAACCTGAATCTGAAGCTTTTTGGCCTTGCCAACACTATTTTTTCTCACCAGCTGCCTACTTCCCAAATTTGACTTGTCCAGTCCAAGTAGTCATGATGTGACCACTTGGACTGATCTGCAAAAAGCAGAGGCGGGGAAGAGGTGTGCGGAATTCTAGCCAAACTAAAACTGAGTTATTATTCTTTTTTGAATTTTCTTTCTTTCTTTCTTTTCCTTGGTAAATTCAGAACTTTTTGATCGCACCTTTGTTTACCTCTTTGATTGCAGTTGGTCAGAAATTTGTAGGAATTTTCATAGCAAAATAAATGATTTGTCTGGTTGTGGCCCGTTCACATTCTTTTACATATATTACAACCAGTAACTGTTCCTAACCTGAATGGTTATTACACATAGAAACCAGGTGTTGGTTTAAGCAACACATTTCAAGTACTCATTGGTTGAAATAAATAAAGTTTTCCTGGATAATAAACAGCACAGGTTATATAAAAGTCATTGGGTGGCCTACATGTTGTATGTTCTTTTCCAACTTATGCATCTACTCCCAACCCTCTTTTTGTGGACTTTGCAGCCCTGCATCAACCTTCTTATTTGCTTTCATTATATTACTCTGCCAAGTAGAGGGTGCTATCACAATAAAACATGGGTCACAGCAAGCAGCACAAATGTTGTGCAGGGTGTCTTTTTGAATGGGAAGAGGGTCTCTCTGCTTTATTTTCTCTCTTTTCAAGAGTTCACTGGATTTATGAATATTTCTGATATATTTTATCACTGAGGAAACTATATTGTGGTAATTATCATTATTGCTTTATTGCTCAGCCCTGCCACTACTTGTCTTACCTTGTCTGTGAAATAGACACTGTTGTATGCAGGTAATTATACCTGCTGTGGTAGTTTGTGTGTTTACAATGAACAACTAAGTGAGTGACCACTTAATATCTGAAACTGTGCCAAAATAATCAATTGCACTTCGATGTTGTTATTGCATAATACTGTGTATCTTAAACTGCAGGTAATCTGTCAGCTCATTTCACTCAGCTCAACAGGCAGAGGTTAGCTTTCACTTCTGTTCTAAATGATAAAAATTGTTTAGGCAGTCAAAGATTCCCGAATGAGATTCCCTTCATTATTTCTGGTGATTTGGTTGGTTTAAAATATGTCACTGAACTGTAATGAGTTTTTTATGGATTATCGACTAGCAAAAAAGTTTCCAAGTAGAGTTAAAGAGTAATTTAAATTCCATTCTATAATGGATTGATACCTAATTAACCAAAACAAGCAGCATAAACAGCAGACGTTCCATCAAGGTTACAATGAAATACAACGTCCTGCTGATACTCTTCCACTGAATTCCATCCAATCTTTGCTGAAAATAGTTTTCTGCATGATGCAATACTCAGATTTACTGTTTATATATTCTTAAACATGTACAGTATGTTAAACAAATACTGCAGATAACTTTATTTATAATATGTCAGTGTGCTCCTTCAGCATTTGATGTGTTTCTGCATTAGATGTGCTCCTTAACTTACCAATCCTTTAAATGAATTAAATGCAAAACTTTCCTGAGCACTTAAAGAGTGGTAAATATTTTCTTTAGTGCATGTGTACCACATAAGTCAGCCTGTTTGAAATGCCAGAAAACGGATAAAGACTAAAAAAAGCATACTGCCATATATGGTATGTTACTGTGCTCCACATGAATGTAATCTCCCTCTTCTTCTTTTTGCATTAAAAAAAATTAATCTGCATTTATTGTTGCACTGTGTGACTTCATTCTCATTATACCAAAACGGTATTAGAGTTATGAAAATGCACTCATCCACTGATCAGACACACAGACAGACGGGTTGACCTCGTTTCCCAGCCATTTTATAACAGCAATGAAAGCAGACCAAAACATTTCTAATAAATGAGAAGCTACTTCTCCATCTGCATGATTCACACCTCTGTTAAAATTAAGTGTTTGAAGAACAGATTCAAAATTGCATTGTTGGTTGTTCAATTTTTCTTTTGTATTAGAAGACTTTGCATGCTGAATATTCAGTAAATACAATCTATTGAGCACATGTGCTAATGACTTTTCAGTCTTTCTCACATAAATTCAAAGAAGTAAATGAGCTGAATGTAATTGAAAAAACAAGAGAAACCTGCATTTCCTTATTTCTTTAAATGTAAATAATTAATTTTAAAAATGAAGCAATAGGACTCTTATTATGTATATGCCATAAACTAACCTACAAACATCCTGAGCCACAGGCAGCTACATGCAAACTTTATGTCATGATCAATTTTAATTCCACTTTTTATATTGAGTTTGAAATTCCCAGCCACATCAACAATTTTCATTTTGTTCTTTCTAGCAATAAACATCCTTTTCCAGAGAACAGTGATACTTCAAAACATTTAGAATTATTCTATAATTATTTGATGTTTGATATTTGATTATTTGATGATCATATTCAAGAATTACAGTTACCAGTTATTAAACTCAGTCGATCATTTTAATTCACAATAACTACTACTGCAATACTAAACTAAATTAAAATGCGTGCTGATAGGTTAGGTATGGAGAACTTTGCTCAGCATCTTCACCTCTCATCCTATGCTAAGTAAGATTTTTTAAGTTTTACCAGCAGTGATTCACATGATGACTGATGACTAGATGACTTAATTTTTTTTCTTTTAAAAGTAAGCAAATAAGCAAAGAGCAGAAGCATCATCAAACATTCATGATACTATTTTTACTACCACATATACCTTGTATTTGGGGCACTGGGGGGACGCAGTCACCCGCTGCCCCATTACACATCCATTTACTTTCCTGTTGTTGTCAATGTGTTAGTCACTCTGGGAATGAAGAGCAGTCTGAATGTGGGACAGTGCCCTGCTCGGTAGACACAACACAAGCCTATCTGGGCCAGCAGACTGCAAGCAGTCAATGCATATCTCACAGCGGAAGTAACTGCAAGCAGAGCATCAACTCAACAAATAATGACCCGTCTTGTCTGTGGTTATGAAAGTGTAAATTACAGTAATGTAATTGAACATAAGAGATAGAGTAAACTACGTGAAGGTGTTCCTGGAGCTTTTGAAGCGATCCATTATGAGCCCTGTCTTGGTGCTCTTGCAGCTGTAAAAGCATTGTACTTGTGTAAAAATTGAATATTTTGTCTAAAAGGCAAACATGCACTTTTTAGAAAACAAATAATATCAGGGAGAATGAGTCCTTGTGCAGGAACTAGATTTCTACAGTAAATGTACAGGACAATCATAAGGCTTTATATGTCTCTTGACCAGTTGTTGCTCTACAAAGATGATTTGGGTGGTTTGCAACAAACGGCAAATTGTGGCTCATTTTCTATAATCTTCTCCTATCTTTCCATCTATTCTTTCGCTTTAAAATATCTTTTCTGTTTCTCAATCAGTCTGTATTTCTCTAGTCTCTTAATCAATAGTAAGCACAATACCCATGGCGAAGTCATTGCCCTGACTATGGATAATGGTGAGGATGAGAGAACATTTAATTACTCCTCCTGTTCAGCCCTGAGACAAACAACAGAAGCAGTGTCGGGAAAACAACAAAGCATATTGGATTGCCTGTTTTGCAACAACCTGAAAAAAAAAACATTTGTTTCTATTAGGTACTGCACTACTTTCACTGGTAATGAAAGATGTACTATAAACGCGAAGGTCCATTTTGTGCAGGAACACAAAAAATATGAATTATTGGAACACAGAATGTTTTAGCCATATGTTTTGTTTTTATGGTACATTTACTGTGCATTTCAGTCCTCATCCCATACATCAAAACAAGGAAAGACTGATGCACCCAACTCTACAAGGACCCAACGATGTGTAGTAGAGATACAAGCTAACTTGGGGATTGGAGTTGTTACTGTGAAGGAATATATTATACATTAATTGTTAACAGTCTTGAGGCTAGCATAATACAAACTAACCCCTTAGAGTACTTTTTTAATAACACAATATGTTTATTGTTCATTTAAGCTATTAGTTGTTTAATCACTTTTTCAAATAAGCAAGCCATTAGGATTAAACATTTACAGCACTTCCCAATCCAATAGACTTCTTAGTCTGTGGCATTTTGTTCTTGCTCTCCTATAAACTGACGTCAGGTGAATGCTTGTGCTAAAAAAAGGCACAGGAAAGGGCGCCTAATGATGATGAACTTATGTAACACACTTGATGTAACTGTTTGTAAATGCTGGATTTTGGAACATTAATGCATTATTTCACAGCAATACAGTGACGTATCCACATGAGTGGTTGGAAGCTGTGACACCAGGAACTTGCAAACTTGCTGCCTTTAAAATTATTCAAAGATGGGTACGAAGTCTGTGACTATTCAAAGTAAGCTGCCATTTTGACACACCAAAGCAATTTTGGTGCAATAAACTGTCTGTTTGTAACTGAGAGTGGTCAGGTTAGCAATTATAAGTAATCTGTTTAAGATAATAATGGCAAAAATCTACAAAAATCATAAACCTGTTACTGTGTACATGCAGAGAAACTCACATCACACAGATATTCACATACTTACAGTAAGAGTGGTGTTAAACATAAGACCCAGGGGCCAAAATCGGCCCCACAATGACTCCAGTCCAGCCCACTGAATGAGTGAAGGAGGGCATAGATTTTGGACTTTTGAACAATAGCATAACTTTATCAAAAAAACGAAAAAAACCTGAATGGTGCTGTTGAAATTGAACCTTTTCTTATAGAAAAGGTGAGTTATCCCATAGATTAAATGTGACAGGAAGAGGACTTTCACTGGTCCGGCCCACTTAAGAACAAAGTGGGCTGTATGTGGGCCGTGATTTACAATATGTTTGACACTTCTGGTCCAGCCAGACCCAGAATTGAAACTGAAATGTCTCCACAAACAGTGATGTAGCTGCTGCAGGATAGTGACTGATTGCCTCCTACAAGGTGAAACACTGAATTGCCTTCCAATCAAAAGTATTCACATGAACCTCTGGGTGACCAGTTGGTTGCTTATTTATTAGTGAACGAAAGCAAAAATATTTGAATGCAATCATTGAGCAACCCACAGTTTTTTTCTAGTCACATGGATGTTGATATTTTCATATTCATATTTTTGATCCAGTGTGACTGAGGCTGTCTTTAATGTCCAACTCTAAACACAAAGTAAGAAAAACGCTGATTTCTTTTAAATTCACAGTGATACAGCATTATATCGGCTATAAGCATGTTCTTTTGTAATTTGGAAATCAAATTGCAACATTTTTTTTATATAAGCTAATGCATTTGTGTGTCAGCTCCTATTTTTAGTTACAACAGCCTGTAGGAGCAATAATACCTGCTGCTCTCTGATATTGTCATTGCTGACTGTTTGTTATGATCTCCAAGGTGGCAGGTACATTCATACTGTGTGCATGTGATGTTGACAAGGGTCAAATATCAACGGTGTTGTTGTCTGGGCCTAATATTTCACAACCCAACTGTGGGGATGCAGCGGGAAAAAACAAAGCCATCCAGCTTCAAGTTAATGATTAGCAGTGATTTCTCCAAGGCATGCTCTGCTGGTAAAGGACCACCTACAAGTCTGTCATTTCACTGCAGGAGGTGCTTTTGTTGGGGGAGCATCATGGCTATATTTTATTCATGGCTGTGAAATCTGTTTCAGCTCAGCAAGATAACCCTGCTCAGCTCTCATTACAGTCTACATTTTCACAATGTACACGCACCACACATATAAATACAAACACACACTTGTAAAACGGAATGCATTCTGAAAGGGTTTATAATACCACCGGCCTCTATCAATAGCACAGTATTGAATCTAGAGGGGACTGTCTGTATCTCTACTGTGCTCTTCACTTTATTTTTAGACAACTCAAATTAGGTCTGAACAAATGATTTGGAGTGTGGTAGAGTTTGCTCCCCAAAATATATTTCTATTATGTAACAGGTAGACAAGAACAGATGAAACAGCACAGTAATATAAAGTAAAAACACAGTAATGGGGTGGTTTTAATATGGAAATGAATTTAAAACATAATAAAAACGTAATGTGTTTATTATTAAATTAATTGATTGATTTTTTTTTTTTTTTTTTTTTGCACGGGGGGGGGGGGGGGGGGGGCTTCAAAGGCCTAGGCACAGTTCTGTTCCTCCAAAGATGGATTCTGCCACTTTTTTGTGACATGTATTACTGACCTGTCAAAACATTTGGTAAATATATACATGTTTCCAAAGGTTGAGTTTCCATTTTATGCCACCAGCAAGACAAAATGGCTTGGGACAAGCTAAAGATCATTATGGCTTCTTGATAATGAATCCCTGTGCACTGGTTTTTCATCTTACCCCATCATGAGCTGAAAATTTTAATTTCCCCTTAGTTTAATTAGTAGACAAACATCTGCCAGATTAATGACATTGCCATCAATGAGAATTCACTGTGAATTACCAAATGTTAGCATGCACCAGCATAAAGTCAAGTGACACGTGGGCATTGGTGGGCATTACTTGTTTCACACTGGTATTTTATCTTTGTGATTATAAGTGTGTCACAATGACTGACAGCTCTTAGTATAAGCAGTCATTTTTAATCAGATCTGTAATGCCTGTAATTGTATACTGGTGCACCAGCCTTCTTCTATAGTTCCTAGTCACAAGTGATGAAATTTAAGAATGCCAATCATGTAAGCGGTGTAAACATGTAATCACAATTAGAACTGAGGGAGAGAAAAAAGAAACTCTATAAATTAATTCATTTTATTCCAAAAACACACATTATCAGTTATTACCAGCAATGAAAAACTGAATTTAACAGATTATCACTTCAAATATCAGGACATTTTGCACATTGTAGGCTTGTCTGACCTCTGTCTAAAATGCCCCTTGGGAGTAGTTACAGATCATAGTGTTGCTGAAGAAGGAGCACACTTCAGTAGTTATTGTTTAACAGTCACAGAGAGCATCTGGCTGGCCCTGCTGTAGGCTGCTTCTTTCCTCCCTAGAGAACGATCAGACAGATGAGCACCATGAGGCTCTTACATGCACGAAGCCAGATGACTCCCAGGGAGACCGAACATGACCACTACACAAATGTTGAATTGTCCAAGCACAAAATCCCCCAGCGTTTTTGGTTCAATTAGTGAATGAAAAGCGTCTGTCTAGATAGAATAAAATTTATTACAGAACTACAGTTGTCAGGTATCTTCACATGTAGTTTTCACACCTATACACTGTTTCACATCAGTGGACATTACCCCATAATGTGACGTAAAAAACGTAAAAACATTTGCTTGTAATTCTTAAAAATTAATAAAAAAGAATTCATAGTATTTGCTCAGCACTTTCTTGAAGCACCCTTAGCAGCAGTTGGAGCCTCAAGTCTTTTTGAGTGTGATGCTACAAGCTTGCCACACCTACTGGCCCACCTTTTTGGGCAGTTTCTCCCATTCTTCTTTTGCAGACCTCTCAAGCTTCATCAGATTTGGCATGTATTGGTGTGCAGTCATTTTTAGATATCTCCAGAGATGTTCACTTGGGTTCAACTCAGGGCTCTGGCCGGGCCCCTCAAGGACATTCACAGGCTGTATGCTTAGTCCTGTCGGAAGATGAACTTTTACACCAGTCTGAGATCCAGCGTGCTCAGGAGCAGGTTATTATCAAGGATGTTTCTATACATTGCTTCATTGAATGTTTCATTTGACCCCAACTAGATTTTAATTTCCTAATGATGAAAAACATTCCCACAACATGATGCTGCCACCACCATGCTTTACTGTAGGGCTGGTATAGGCCAGGTGATGACCTGTGCCTGGTTTCCTCCAGGCATGACACTTGACAGTCAGACCAAAGAGTTCAATCTTTGTATTATCAGACGAGAGAAATTTATTTTTAGTCGTATGAGAGTCCTGGTCTGTTTTGGCAAACTCCAGATATGCTGTCATGTGCATTTTACTGACCACTTTACAATACAGGCCTGAATGGTGCATTTTGTGCGTTATTCAACACATTACAAACTTTAAATTGAGCTTAACTTTAAATATCTGTAGCGGTGCTATTAATCCTTATAAGACTGATGGGATACTTTCAGTACTTTATGTACAACTTGTCAGCAATCTACACTATGTGTAGTGGGGTGTTTTCATAGTGTTTCATTGCCTTTACTAAATAAAGACTTCTATCAATCATTCTCTATCATTCTCAGCTAAAGGTAAATGTATTGATAAATATATAAATGACCATTTTTACAGTTTCTGAGCCAGGAAGCCGTGCAAACAGGTAATGAAGTCTATGCATACTGCAGCATATTAAAAAAAAGACAGCACAAAATCATTAGAAAAAAAGTTTTGTTTGATTTGGTGACGTCTGTCTTATTTTGGATATCCCTGTAAAACACCTCTTAGGCAAACCTCTTATACTGGGCAGATTAACCAGCAAGAATTAACCCTGAAATTCGTCTTTCTGTTTAAATATTTCCATTCATGGGCTTTTCGCTCTCCTGTTCCGCTCTTTACTGAGTCACCACTCTGATGGACCTTCTGAAAAAAAACAAACAAACAAACAAACAAACAAGCGGATGTAATGCCAGGAACCACTGGCAATGACCTGAGACTCGGATGTTTGGGAAGGGAGGGGGAGTTTCTATCTGACCTTGTCTTCAACACAAACTGCCCAGATAGGCAGGAAAACGTGGGGCTGTTATTTGAAAAATGATTGCTACGAATTCATCAGCTCCTCGGGTGTAAAGTCATTCTGGAGCAACACAATGATTCACTTTTGGCTATACACTGATACAAACATCTATGGCCAGGCAGTACACTGGAAGCTTACACATCAGACAACTTGTTTAGTTAGTTTGAAGTGTCATCAGCTGTTCAATGTGTTTACTCTGCAGCTTAAGTGATTTACGATCAGCACCACAGAGCAAAGCCAATTTAACCCTTGGTTAAGGCTTCATGTGGGAACAACAGTGCAATCCAAATTATTAGAATGAAAACCACCCATGGCAACCACTGTTATAAATTTCTGCTACGCTTTGTAGAGGATACAAGACATATATTAATTACCATGGTATCCATCAACTGCAACAGCAACTTTGCTAGCATGGACAGCAATGACTCACAAACAATGTAGAGGACCTAGAATATCCAACCGAGTGTCCCAACCATAGCTAGCTGTAAGATGACAATGACGTTACCACCAAAGTCACAAACTGCAGACCAGTGGTCCCCAAACAGTATGCTGAGAGGCAAGCCTAGCTGTGCTGAAGGATTTTTTTTTTGTCATGTGTTGTATTGGTACAATATTCAACTGCACAAAATAATAATGAATTCATTTTTAATATTATATCTGTATTTTAATGGGCTCTTTTGTCAATACAGAGTTAAATTTTACACCCTAAAATATTTTTTTTCCTAAAAATATTCACAGTTAATTACCAGATGGTGGGAATTATTACAGCGTGACACGTGAAAGGCCCCCATTGTTAGCAACTAGGAAAAAAACTGCAGGTGTCATGCAAGGTCCAGATGCTGTACATGTGGTAAGTAACATCATCTAATAATAATAGCAAAAGTAGGTGAATTTCACAACATGTTACGTGCAGACCCATAGACAAGAACACAGGTGTGCCTTTGACATTTTCAGCTGCCTTTTATTCAAATAGAAAAATTTAACCTGAACACGTAATTATATCAAACGATGAAAAGTTTGGGTATGCCTCTCTGTAACCTAATTAGAAGAATAAGAAGAATCTCTTTAGCTCCTTGACCTACTTTTTATGCTAATGGAAGCTCTTAGTGAAGAAAAGAAGAAAAGATTTCTTATAAGAATTTCCATCAGGGTATAACTCACTATGAAATAACCAGATATTATTGCCTGCTGGTCATTTTTTTAGTAGGTGAATTTGGACCACAGTGTCATTTTTCATTTTCTCCTTGGCAATGGTAATTGTGAAGGCAGCAATGCAGCAGCTCATGTAGATACGATGATCTCAATGCGGTCTTTTCATCGCAACAACAAAAACCTACGCAAGAGGTGAACTGTGAGAAGAGCATGCTGAGTCTAAGATGAGCTTTTGGTCCTCGACATATGAGGCTGAATGAAACCAAAAGATCTTCACTAGGCTTGAGATGGATAGCCTTTGATGTTAAATGACTTGCAATTTTAGGTTACACGAGGTAAACAGGCCAGCAAGTAATATGGACAGGGCTGTTTGCAGAGGTAAAGTAAGGCCCTGCGACTTAAGTGTCCTAGATTAGCCCCAGGTACATTTCTGACCCAGACACGATTGAGCAAGCTAGAGGTGAGATATGACCTTTGATTTAAAACTCACTCATGAAGGTAAATGTCAGTTCTGGTTTATCAGGACTGCCCTGTGGTGCATTTCCTGGGTGGTATTCAGTATTCTGATTTGACACAATAAATATGAATTGTATTTATTTCTAACACATGCATGCATGGAGACATTTTGTAATTGGAGCAAGTAGAATAATATATGTGCAGACAATATACACTTAATGCATCATTCTAATTTAATTAATCCCAAAAGTAACATGTAGTATGCCTGTAGCCTCTCTCTTTGTCCCTTCTTGTGCTTTGGTGTGTGCCTGATGGCAGGAGTGGAGACAGGTGCACCACAACCTGAGCACAGTCTCACCAGCTGCATCCACTTCCCCAATCAGTCCCACTTCCAGCAATCAGCTCTGCCACCACCACTCACAACAGACACTGCTCATACCATCATACTCATGGCTTTCTTTTTCTGACTGGGGTAGACAGAGCTGGCTTTACTCCCATTTTTGTTCCCTGTGACCAGAGCTGCGTTAACCTCTACTCATAGACGTTCTGGCTCATCAGCCTCAGCTCTTATGCTACAATTGCACTAGAGAAAACTGTAGTTGCAGTTTATGTCATGACTGGAATTATTATGACTTTGTGCAATTTCTGATCTTGTTGCCTTTCAAATCATTGGTTCCAAGATGGGAACCAGGTATCACAATCATGTGCTGTCTTCAAAGCATCAAGACAGTAATAAAACAGCAATATGACAGTTAGTCTAAAGTCAGTCTGAATTGGGTCAAGTTGTCAATTACATGTGATCTGTTTGTGATACTGATTAAATTTCACATTTCTGTTGCCTTCTACATGCACAGAAAGTCAAATCCACAGCCAGGATCTCATATATTTGAACCTGAAATTTAGAAAGTTGCTTACAAGTAGTGATGTAGTTGCTGCAGGACGGCAATTTAACATCAAAACCTCATAGGTGCTCAGCATCACTGATTTTTACAACCAGTTGAGTCAAGTCTTCTATTGCAAAGATGCACATTTCAGACGAGTTGCACTCAACAGCACAGACCAACTCGAATGTATTGTAACATGTAGGCAATCAGTCTGCGCCAAATCGCAACAGCAGTTGCCTCAAAGTTTACTATGTTGTAAGGTAAAGACATTACAACAAGAATTAGACAGGAGTTATTTCAAACCCTTGTGACGGTCAGTTTGAGTCAGACAGAGATTGTTAGAAGATAGTTTGAGATTGAAAGTGGTTAAGCATGCATCACTCTCAATCTCTGTGCAACTTCTTGCAACTGGGTGCTGAGTGCAAAATTATTCAGTGCAGTTACTGGGCAAACACAATTTTTTTCTAGTCACAAGGAGATTGCTATCCTATTTTTACTCTAGTGTGAGTAACCTTTTAAAAAATAATAACCAGACATTAATTCATTATTCATTCATCCTTTTTACTTTGCCTTTGTTTGATAGCTGTAAAAAATACCTCAGAAATTAATGATTAAATAAATTATTTTAATTAATAGGATTTTTTTCTGTTCAAAACCTGAGAAATTGAATGTAATCAGTTGAATCCATAATCTTAACATTAAAATGTATATAGCAAAGAAAACGTTACAATTCCTTAAGAAAGAGGCTATGCAATGTGGAAGGCATGGTACACACTGGGTAAGGTGCCAATTTTGCAGTTTTTATTCAGTCAAAGCTAAAAATATTTTTTTGTCTGCAATTTAAATTAAAATGATTAAATAAAAACCCCATACATGAACATAGCCGAGACAATGTGATACTATCATGTGGTATATCTAGTGGTTATACTTGGATCCTTCCAAGCTCACTTTCCCTCAGTCTGTCCTCCTGTGCTTCTCAGCCCAACCTCAACCTAATCTCAGCCCCAGGTTCCAGTAGTAACTGTAGCCTTAGCTCCTGGTCACAGACCAAGAGGCTGAAACTAGACTGGTCTTTAGACTGGTCTTAATTTTGCTCATAGTATACATCAGAGTTTTTACGAAAATAACAAACAAATACATTTTACCAACAAAAGGGGGCATACCCCGAGCCCAACTCAAGTCTAACCTATAATGTAACCAAAAACATCTCTTAATCCTGTCCCATTCAAGTCTCTGTGGGCTGCAGCTACTTGACATGTAGCTCCATTTCTCAGGGAGGTTCATATCAGATTTCGTGGAAGGTTAAAAAGAGTTTCTGGTTACATGGTAAGTTACTAAATAGCTGTAACAACTATAAACTAGAAAATCCAGAACTCTTTCAAGAAATCCTATCCTAACAAACAAAAACCAGACTGTAATGAAAGTTTTAAAAATTCTCTTTATATTTTCTCATTTTGATTGAGGACCGAGGCATGAATCTTGAAAATGTTTAATTCTTTGATTGTCTCTTGTTATAACACAGCCAAATGATAAGTACTGTTCTGAATAAAGAGTTTGTCTCCAAAGTAACGAGGCTGTCTTATTTGTTGAGGCAGAGTATGCTGTTGAGGAAAAGGGAAAAAAGCAAGATGTTTTAAAAAATTTCTGTTGCTATATTGTGCATCCACTGAATAGCTCTGCTCTGCTTGAAATGAAGATTTGACTTACTGTCAGCTATTTGCCTCTCACTGAACCCCGGGTGAAAATAATAGCACATCATTCTTATAGAATACATAAATAGCACGTCATATCCATTTTGACTACTAACTTTTACACCATTTAAATGCCACATGAATAGATATAAGCTAGGCAGTTACACCTCAAGACTACATGCCATAAAATAGCACATGAAAAAGTAAAAAAGAAAAAAAATGCTCAGTACAATGTCAAATGACTTGCATTTGACATTGTATGGAGCATGATAAATGCATGTTATTCTTACACCATTACAATACACCCGGTAAATCATGATATCATAATATAGTAGCTGAAATCAATTTAAAGCCTACAGATGAAGAGAAGTGATAACCTCTTCTGAGATTGCTCTGAAGCAGAAATGTTCAGTCATTTACCCTGTGTTTTTATTGAGCTAAAGCCCCCCCTAGATATATCAAATGACCTTTTGTGCGATCAAAGAACTCTCTTAAATCACTTGTAAACTAACACTCTTTCTAAGTCTGACTACTGGGTAAAGACACCCGGGGGCTTTCTGAGAAAAGTGTCTGTGCAGTCTCAATTCTGGGAGCATTAGTGTTTTTTTATTTTTTTTATCTGGCAGGAAGTCTGAGCTGTAGCAGTTTAACAACAGGAAAAAATGACCAGCACTTTATAAAGAATACGTGGTGCTGTTGTGAAACAATGGAACGAAGCTCGAGGGCATTGCTAGCTGACAGATGATCCAAACTCATGGTTAAATTCAATTCACCAAAAGAGTTTCAGGGAAATCAGATGTTAACGCCTTTCACTCGCAGCTTTATCTCAGCATCACATCTGTGCTTTATTTGTAACACTGGAAACTATTGTTATGAAACATTAACATGTTCTGGTGAATATGATTCTCCTGACCTGAATTATAGCCATTTAAATGCCTCAGTTTTCTGCTGTAAAAAAGCAACAGAAAACTGAGGCAAAAACATTTTAACTGCTCGGAGCACTTTCTTGCTTTTTTTTGTCAGAAGCACATAGTAGTTAAATCTTTGTTTGGCTGGAACAGTTGTGTAATAGTCATCACAATCAGCAAGAAACCTTTCATAGTGAGAATAATTTTCAGTATCAAGTACTAGCATCACCCAGCTCCAAGGACAGTGACTACCCAACTTCCAGAAATGCCCTTTGGTCAGTCATAGTCATTTTTCACACCGTCTCTTACATTGTCTCATTTCCGGCTTTGTCACCAGGATTGATAAGAGCTGTGCTGACATCACCGTGACTGTATGAGTAGGTGAGTGGGTAGCCGGGTTCCCCCAGGCTTCTCAGGCAAACCTTTGTTCTTTGATGGCACCAAATGGCGCAGTTAAATCCTCCCCAGCAAAATGAGTCCCCTCTGTATCAGCTGACTTAACCTAATCAGTGCTGCCTGGCCCTGGCACACTGTGAATGTTTTTGCTAAAATGTGTTTGTATCAAAGGCAGCGTGGTTTGCACTACTTCCTTTTTAGGGATATTCTTGGACTAAAATGTCTTATGGGTCATTTGTATTGTGCCAAACAGATAGTCCAGATAGTGCTTATCCAGATATCAGCTATCAACTTAAAGCAAGGCCTTACTGTAAGAAAAGGAGCGACCCTAGCTGCCAGCTGGGAAATCATGGGTCCTGGCATTTATGTACATACTGTTTTGACATGTACCACCCGCCTAAAAGTTGTCAAAGACCAAGCACACCCACATATGGCAACAGCACTCCCCAATGGCTTTGGCTGCCCCATGGCCGGGCAGTGTACCCTACTCCACTGTTCAGGAGCACAACAAAGAGCCCAAGTCACTGAGTCAGCCAGCAGACTCCCCCCAGGACCTATCGCACAGGACGCAAAGGTTCAAACTCGGTGCCAGACATCATAGGACAACTGCACAGGTCCCATGTGTTTGCCCTCAACAGAGTGATCAGTGTATAGTCCTGCTGATGTTCAGTAGTTCATAGCTACGTATCACTGTACTGCTTTTGCTAATAACTACAGTTATTAACTCTTTCAAAAAATGTCACGTGAATTAATAGTTGGTGCTGTTCAGAGAAGGAATTGTAGAATTATTAATTAGTTGTCAGGGTAACCTCATGTATGTCATGTCTTGATGCTGTACCTTAATTTATCAGTTCATTCTAAGCATGTAACAGCTTAATATGTCTAATGAGATTCCAGGCTGATATGTGATTCCTTGTTAAACAGTAAAAAAGCTGAATATCCTTCTTTGTATAATGGCTTTTATTTGAAGTGGTTTAAAATACTGTTATGGTGAATCTAGCTGTTTCTTAGGAATTCACAAGTGACAATCACTACAGTGGGATTTTTAATCCTAGGGGGGAGGGATGTTACCAGCAGAGGCTATTGCATTTATCACACTGCCCTTGTGGGTACTCAGTTCCTTGAAATGCCCATGGCTGCAACCTTACATAAGTAGCACATTACAAAGTTCCAACTGTCAGGAGGAAACCCCGATTCTAATATTTGTTCTATTGGTTCTAGTTATAACACCAGTTATGTGCCTGTCCCTTTTTTTTACTGTAATATGAATATGACAAACAAATCCCAGATAAGCAACTCCCAGCTTGCCATATGGGAAACGGTCTAGCTTCAGCTTTATTGTGTCCTGCAGTTGGCAGTACATCCACCCTGCTTTCAGGAAAATATAATTAAACAGAGTGAATATCACATTTCCTTCCCATAATGCCCTGGAATGAACACCTTTATCTGCCTCGTAAAGAGTGTAAATTGTGATTGTGTTTGCACCTAGAGGGCATTGAATCAGGGGAAACAACCAAAGGAGGTGTCGAGAAGCAATTTGACAACACAAAATTTTAAAAGGACAAATGCCAGTTGAACATTTTACTGTGAAATTAAACCCAGTGATGTGCAAAAGAGTTTCTGTGATGCTGGCAGTCACCTGTGCAGTGCCATACTTATTATTATTATTATTATTATATTATTATTATCATTGCATTTAGCAACCTATTTTATTTCAAAGTCTGTTATACACTGGACTTGATGTTTAGTCTGATGGAGTTTACAACAGAGCTGTATATCAAGATTAGATGCAGTATGAAGTGATCAGATTTGATTATTATTATTTATTTATTTTTTAATCTTCTGCTTGTGAGAGATTTCTTGCTGGGATTCTGCTTTCACTGAACTTGGATATGTTTAGTGTGGGTATAGTGTGTTGTTTTTCTTTGCATTCTTTTTCCTTTTTCTGTTCTGTTTTTTAGTCTTTGTAGAACAAACTCACATGAATGACAGATTGCCACTGAGATATCTCAGTGGCAATCTGTCCTAATGACTTAATATGACACATGTTTTAGGGAAGAGCCACAGCTCGCGAGGATGTGATAAGACCTATGAGAGACCCACAGAAATAAAAAGCTTTTTCCATTTGACCTTGAAGCCTGTTGTATTATATCAATTGTCATGTTAAAATGTATGTTCCCTTGCCCAAGACAATTTTAAAGGCTGCCAATAAAAACTAATTTCACAAGCACCAGTGCTCTCTTAGCACTAAATAAATCCATGAGCTCACATATAAACACCAGATGTGTTTTTTCTACTTGAACACTGATGTTTTTTGTTTTGTTTTGTTTTGGGGTTGTTCATGGAAGAGGCAGAGTGGTTTGTTTTGGTTGTGGCTGGTTAAGGGAAATACAAGAAAAACAAAGTGGAGAATATCAGTAGCATTTATCTTCTGACAGTAATTTCCCAGCCTTGTCCTTGCATATATTCTCTCTCTCTCTCCCTCTCTCTCTCCCTCTTTGTGATTGGCTGAGGTGGCTGATGACACATCACAGGCAGGGGCGGTTGAACTATAAAGCCTATGTACTCACTCTCTTCAGATACAGACAATCTCGCTCCATACTGAGCTTTACTCAACGGATATTTGAGCACCACAAAACCGAAACACCACCCCTACCAGCTCCAACCTGCTGCTATGTGTAAAGGACTAGCATCACTGCCTACCTGCTGCTTGGAAAGGTACATTAAGCTTCTTGCAAACACTGATGTTTGGGGATTTGGATTAGATGATAGAGGACAGCTCTTTTTCTTTATCACTGTACATCTGCATGTGAGCATCTGAGAAGCTAAAATACAATGTAAGTTTTAGGTTATGCAAATCTAGACGGCTTGTCAATAGGTATGCCATCAAGACCTTGGTCAAAAATGTAAATAACCTGTTTTCTGTTTCTCTTAGGGCCAAGGAGCTGAAGGCAAGGCTGGGAAGTGTTTTGCAGATCCCCAACTGGAATCTATCCTGTTGCAAAATAGGGAAAAATAAGTAAGGCTCACATATACAATATAATACTGCTGGGTGCATTTTTTGCCATTGTGTGTTTGGTCAAAATTTCAGTTTGAATCTAATTGGATTTAATGCTTCATTTGTTTTCAGGCCAACCCTGGAGGAATGCCTTAGGTGGAAAGAGTCCTTTGAAAAACTTCTTTCTAGCAAATGTAAGTAAAGTCTCAGTTTGTTTCTTTTATTATTCTGTGCCATTTTCACAAAAAAAAAAAGTGCATTCAAATGTGGGTAAATTGTGTGGATGCACACACATACACATTCATCCACTCTGGGTCCATTATGTGCAATGAGTAATCACATTTCTTCTATTTCTGCAGATGGACTGTATGCCTTCACAGCCTTCCTTATGTCTGAGTTCAGCGAGGAGAACATTGCGTTCTACTTTGCCTGTGAGGAATACAAACATATCAAGTGTCCTGCCAAGCTAGTTACTAAGGCTAAGAAGATCTATGATGAATTTATCGGCAGCGAAGCTCCCCGGGAGGTAAGTAAATGCTAAATCTCAAAGAAGACGTAGCCATAAGTGGTCAAAAAGAAACTCAACCTAATATTTTGTGTCCTTTCTTTGTAGATTAATATTGACCACGAAACCCGTGACATCACCAGAGCCAACATGCTGGCCCCCACACATTCTTGTTTCGACATGGCCCAGCACAAGATCTACATGCTCATGGCCAAAGACTGCTATCCACGCTTTCTCCGCTCTCCAGCCTACAGAGATCTGGTGTGCCAAGCCAAGCCAAGCACCAAGGCCAGAAATCTGCCCCAACAGGAGAAGAAGGCTTGAAATCTGTCGATGAGCCTAAAAGGGATTTGTTAGCGATCGCCTTAAGATTTGAGAACGGAAGGGAAGTCTAGCACAAGGTGCTTCATTGTGAAGCGTGTGCTAATACTGGTACAGATGCTGAGTGCTACATGAGAGCAGCTGTGGATGGGCTTATAGTGTAGTAGCCATCACTTTGAAGATGGCAACAGAATGAAAAAAAAAGGAAAATGGAGGAAAGCTGAAGGCTGGTGCCTGAAAATGGACTGCTGTCGATACAGTTAGAGTTTGGAAAGCAAAGTAAAGAAAGAGTTCTACTAAACAGACTGAGTGACAATCAAGCAAGAGGCCAGCACATTTGGAAAATGCACTTTTCTTAGCCATTAGGCAAACTTTTGTAGTTGTGACGTGCAATGTCTGTCAAACTTGTTCACTGTATGTATTTGTATGGGCATGTGTGGTCCTTTATGATTTTTATGTATTTACCTGTATGTATATATTGCATTTTCAATCAAATATGGAAAATAATGTGCAGTTTAATTTATACTATAATATTTATATGACTGTTTTTTTTCTACATACCAAATAAATTAAATTATTTGAAAAAGTGTGACTATTTCTTAAATGTGTTTTTCTTACTGAACAAAATCATGGTTTAAAATTACTTCTATAAGATTATTTATATTCAAATTATATTTGCTAAACAACAGCACGATGGGAAAAAAATCACCCATTGTAAAAGCTGATGGGTACTTTAAGTGTCTTATTTAGTCTAGTGACATAGACGAATCATCAAATGTCAATATGTGGTCAGGCAGAGTTTGCTCATATTTGTGCAAATACCCAGAGTATGGATGTTTAATCATTCATATTATCTGGTGTAGAGGTAACAATGATATATTTGCCCTCTGTCATGACGAACTCTGCAGCTAATGTTGTGCACAACTGTTATTCACCTAGGAAACTGCTCTGCTCTAAAATGTATCATAAAGAACTCAGACAATGACAGCACCCCCCTGCTTCTAGCTTTTGTCCCATAGTGTGTAAATGGGAAGGAGCTTTCTGGCAAATAGGAAGCTTAAGAGATGATGACAGCATTAACGCAACAGCAGGAGCTGTAAAAGTTTATTATTACCATAGACACTGTTTGCACCCAACATCAACATCAGGAAATAAATGACAGCGAAGCTGCTACCAGTTTAGAGCGCAACCACTGCTGCCTGTTAACCAAATAAACAGAAACCGCAGGAAAAAGAGCTGCAATGCCATCCAGAGTCTGCAGTAGTTAGGTAACAATGACTCTGGTTATGATGGTGGTTATATAATTTGTTCTCATTAAAATGATAAATACTGTCGTTATGATTGCTTTGGTACGGTGCACTGTACAAAATGTGTCTGAATGTCTAGTTTGTGTATTCATATGTCATCAGTGCAGAGTGGAGCCATTATTAGGTGGACAACAGCTGGTCCACAGACCTGATCCATATGAATATAGCATAATGCCGCCCCCTTCTCCATAGTAATCCTTTGACATTTCTATCTAGCTCTAAGCATAGCAATGACCATCTGTAAAACTGGTTAGGGGGTTTGTACGTTTTGGCATGTTGTGAACAGTGCAGTGGACATCCAGAAGTATATCTTCAGTTATCAAGGCAGAAATAAGCCTGAATTAAAGGCCTTAGTTGAAAATGCCCAAAAACAACATTTGTATGGATATAATATGTATGGATATACATATTAGTAAGAAACTAAGTACATTTTATTTATATGGTGCACTTAAAGCCAAAGTATTTTAGAAACCCATTTAGTCCATTTTGTTTTATTAGAAAAGATTTGATGGACCTTCACTAGCAGGATTCAAAGTAATCGGTTTACCTCTGCATCATTAACAAGCTTATCTTTTTAGGCTACATATAGCTTTTATTGATATTATATAAAAAATTGTCTGAAACAACAACTGGTTGATGTATAAGACTAATCAAATAAGCTTCTTTGAAAGCAAAGAATATTGGTTTTAATCTTTGGTTTGAAGTTACGGGGAATTATGCTAATATTATAGAGAAACCATTGTTGTTTCCTGATTTCTTAGTTTTATGCACATTTGTCACACATGTGTTTCAGATCATTCAATAATATTTTGTAAAAGATTAAGCATGTAAAGACAAATACAGTTTTAATATGCCGATCTTGTTTATTAAGGAAAAAGATATCTAAACTTATCTGGCCCTTTGTGAGAAAAGTAATGGCTTAATATGTTCAGCTACTCTGAAAGTAATTGCTAACGCCTTGTTAAATTGTGAATGATCTGTGACTGCCCAGATTTTTTGGCGAGTTCAGCTGAGTTCAGTTCACTAGCCTTACTCAGGTCTGATTACTGCCAGACCTGTTGAATCAAGAAATCAGTTGTGAAGTAGGCTAAAATATCTCAAAAAGCAACATAACATGCCATCATCTAAAGTGACAGATGGGAAACAAAATTTCTTTATCAGTCAAGAAAGTGTTACAAAGCTATTTCTAAGGCTCTGAGATTCTAGTGAACAACAAGTCATTATCTACCAACAGGGGAAAGAGGAAAACCTTCCTATGAGTGGCAAGCCTACCAAAAGTTATTCCAAGACTGGATCATCTGGAGATCACAAAAAAAAACTCAGAACAACTTCCAAAGAACCTCGGGCCTTACTTACAGTTAAGGCCAGTGTTCATGAATCCACCACAAAAAAGAGACTGGGCTAAAATGTTCCAAGTTCCAAGGTGAAAGCCACTGTTGACCAAAAAGAACACAAAGCCTCGTCTCACAAGAGCCTCTCAAGCCTCCGCCAAAAGAACATTCTGAGAAGACAAAAGCTGAACTTTTTTGGAAGTTTTGAGTCCCATTACGTCTATTGTAAAATTAACACAACATTTCGTAACAAGAATGCCACACCAACAGTCAAACATTGTGGTGGTAGTGTGACTGTCTGGGGCTGCTTTGGTGCTTCAGGACCTGGAGGACTTGCTATAATTGATGGAACTATGAATTCTGTTCCTACCAGAAAATCCTGAAGGAGAATGTCTGGTCATCAGTTGGTAACCTGAAGCTCAAGCACACTTGGTTTATGTACAAAGATTGATGAATGATCAACACACACCAGCAAGACTGTCTCTGAATGGCTAAAACACCCCAAAACAAATGTTTTCGAGAGACCTAGTCAAAGTCCTTCAATTAGATAAACCTTAAACCTGATTGAGATACTTTTGCAAGTTCTTAAGCAGGTCATTGATGTTCAAAAACTCTCCACTGTGGCTGAATAAAACCAATTATACAAAGTACAGTAAGGAAAGTAAGTAAAGAAAGGACTCATTGCTAGATAACGCAAACTCTTGCAGGATGGCAAAAGCAGTTATTAAGTTTAGGAAGCAATTACTTTTTCAGGCTTCGCACTGCTTTAAACACTCTGCTCTTAGACAAAAACTTCTACTTTAATATCGAACAGACCCAGGAACAAAAAAAGCTCCCAAAACAAAGTAACTTCATATTTAGATTAGTCAAGCTCTCTCGTTTGTGAGATTCAGCACATGGGCAACCTACAAAAATGAAAAAAGAAGCCAGTCTGAATGGAAAAAACTGCAGTTCCTCAAGGGGCCAACACTTGAGGAACTGCACAAAATGCTATTTTGGACTACAGTTAAGATGTGGTTGATAAGTGTTCCCAGTATTGGCACTGGACCTTTCTGTCATGTTTGTGATCCGGTTTTGGTGAGTGACATTCTCGTGTTTCAGCTAGACTGCTACATAGCAAAAATTTCTAGATATGTGTGTCTGTACATTGGACCTACATCTTAATGCTGTAGTTAAGTTATCAGCTAGCGTTAGCTTACAATTTATCTCTCAAACGTCTTGTCCAAAAAGGTCACCTGCCAGCTCCTAAAAGGTGGGTATGGAGTGAAACTCAAGGGGGAACAGCTTTCAAATTGGACTGTTTTGTTATTGTTTTAGAGACTGTGGGGGCACCAGATGAACATTTTTAGCTTAGCCAGCTTAGCCTCACAGCGCCACCTTTTCTTTTGTCCTTTCCTACTTCTTAAGTGCCCCTAGTTCAGGATGGATTTATTGTTTTTGAGTTTTATTATGAGTAATAGGTCAAACAAATTCAGCTGAAAACTAGATTATCATCCAAGAATATAAATAGATGCAGAAAGTATGATCATTGATCCCCTTTTATTTACTGTATAGTAAAAGTTGGTCAACAATGGTTAATCTTAGTGAGAGCTGCCAGGCAAACAACAGGAAATGTTGGCTAAATGTTCTCTGGAAACAGACAACATGATTCATCGTTGTCAGTGTCTCATTTTGAAAAAAAGTCATAAACAGTAAATCACAGTAAGTAAATCACACTGAAATTGGTCATCATTTGCTAAACTAATTTTCACCCTACTCAGTTACAGTAACGGTTATTTAACTGCAAGTTGTGGGAAAGTGTTGGTGCTTTTCTAGCATAGATGGGTCACTACATTGCAGGACTTTTATCTACAAGATTTCCTTCTAATTTTTCTGCCACCACCCAGTTCATTGGAAATACATGATTTGGAATGTGGATGGCTTAAACCCCAAGCGGCCACAATCCTCGTGGGAGGAAATGTTTTTCTTGACAGGGAAACAGAGCGCTAGGCCTCTGCCAGTTTCAGCCAGTTTAGCTTAGTCTGATTAACTGCCTAATTAATATTGAAATGTAATTCAAGCACTTGCTGTATAAGGTTAAAAAGTGTTCTCGGACAAAGCACTCACAGTATAAATAGCAAAAAGACTGCAAAGAAAAAGCACAAATGTAGATTGTTTAATTGTTAGTGTTCATAAAAAAGCATTGATTGTGCACCAAAAGAAAAATGTTGACACAAAACTGACCTCTAGCTTCTTTTCTCTTTTATGTCACAATTAGAAATAATGACAATGTAGTGATGATAAGCTATTTCTTTTAAATTATTGAACTGCTTTTTTTATTGTGACAAAATCTAACTTTTTTTTCGTACAGCAGTAGCTTACTGTACGTTACTTGTTATAAATTATACTTCTTTATGTAATAGAATTGTAAAACCATTGATAATCAATTACACCACCCGGAGGTGTAATTGTGAAACTACACTGCCATCTAGTGGTTTCATTTTGTAATTACATCATTTACTAGCTGCACTAAAAGGTTTAATTATGTACTATATTTGGAATTCTATTATGTGTACATTTCACTATGAAAATGCAAAAATTGTGGGTTGTAATTAACTGTTATTTGCGTTCTGGAAATTTGTAGCAGGGAATTATTTAAATTTATATGCAATAAAAAAAGTGAAATGGGCAAGTTTCTTGCCTGTGTAGGCTCTCAGTCACCCAGGTCATGCTAGTCTTCAGCGCTTGAGGCAGGTGGACTTTTTTTTGGGTTCATAAAGATATCTGACCTCACATCTGACAGGCTTCTTCAGGTGTAGACTCTGATGGGGAGTCCAGGATATTTAACCTGAGTCACATGCGGAATAACAAAGCTGTTTTACCAGGCATTCTGTTCCCTGGATATCTGAGGTTATCTTTCATGCCCCTTTGCTCACCTAATTAAGGCTCAGTTTGGATAACTGGATGCTTTTAGTGTTCATTATGTGTGTTTTGGTCCATTTCTTCCATTTCTGCCTTAAGTGCGATGTTCTCTGCCCACCCTGGTAAACCCCAAGTTTGTGTTCCAGTTGGTGGTGGGAGTCAAAGAGTAGGTACTGGTGTGTGTGTGTGTGTGTGTGTGTGTGTGTGTGTGTGTGTGTGTGTGTGTGTGTGTGTGTGTGTGTGGGTGGGTGTGTCAGAAAAAGCTGTTCATCCCATCATCCCAGGGACAAAACACAAGCTAGACTACGTAATGTATGTCATGCAGCGCAGTGAGGACTGTTTATATCTCTACATAGGAGAAAGCAAATATCCAGAGCGGCTTCACCAGGACAAGAATCAGCTGTTGACCTGCACTCAAAGTAGAAAGGACAGGCTTTCGTAGATGCCAGTGTTCCCAATTTGGACTGAAAACACAGATGTTTTAAAGTCCTTTCATCCCTTCCTTAGGAATTTCAACCCCCAACTCAACTCACGCACTTAGGACAATTCGTCATCTCCTCACTAAGGTTACAACATCTGATGTGATGAAGTAAAATTTGCACATCTTAACTTTTTTAAGCCACAAAAGCTGATTTGTTGAATAGTTTTGATATTTCACATCTATGTTCTGATAGCCTGGGCCAATTGATTTACAATCCAGACATTACAACTAAATATGAACTTTAAAAAAAATCCAGTGATTCACTTTTAGAATTTATTTTAACAGCACCTAGTTCTGGTTGGTTCACAGTGATACAAAGCAACAGCAGTGTTTGCACTGCCACACGGGGACAAATAAAGTGTGTTTGGTTGATTTATTGATTGATTGAGAGTGGGAGAGAGAGGAGCGACACAGGGGTAAGTAGAAGAAGGTGGATGGAGGATGCAAAGAAAAGGAGATGTGGGTGGGATTGTGGAGAAAGGAAAAGAGGGTGTGAGAGAGACAGAGGAAATGCAAAGGCGTAATGGTGAAGAGGGTAACAGAGAATAGAAAGAGGAGGGGAGTGTGGGAGATAGAGGAATGGTTGAGGATAATCTGTGGAGTGGTATGAATGAAAGGGATGAACCACAGGTGGAAAAGATGAGAAGAGGTTGATAAACCAGGAAGGGAGATGAGCTACTGGTATCCAGCTGGAGCCGAAAGGTCTGCGGCCTTGTCTTTTTTTCCACATGCAGCTATTGACTGGTTTGTTTGTTTTTTGCTTTCTTTTTCTTATTTGCCTCATCTTTCTATTATACCCCCTTTTTTATTCATCGCTGTTGTCTTTCTGCTTCTGCAGCTTTCTTTTTCTCCTGCCCTAGCTTCTGTGTTTTCTCCTCCTGTCTCAGTTTGTCCTCCACATCACAGTGTATAGTAATATGGCTGACTTGTCCCTTTTTTTTGTAGGAGCCTCCTGCACTTTTACATGCATGTCAGACTCTTGCTTGAAGAGGTTGTCTTCAGAGTGTCTGGCCCTTTAGCTGCATTTCAAGTTCAGACGTTTTGGCCTCATAGTTGCTCAGGCTTCGCTACAAAGTCCCAGAAATCATCCTGGCAGTTCTAACTGTTGTTTCGTGAAGTTTTATTGCAGAAGTGCGACGGGACTTGTAAGGAAGAAGGTGGTTAATTTAGGACACTTGCTAGCTCAAAGATGTTATCCAAGACCTTGTGGCAAACACTCCTAAAGCAGGATTTATGGCCCAGCTGAGGTAGCCTGTTTGTTGTCTGCTCCACTCCAAAGACTACCCATCTGCCTGCAGTGAGCGCTGTTGTCAGGTGGAAGCAGCGTGCAAACTTTGTTCTACAACCAGTCTATGGGTCACTCTTGCTTGTGCTGTTCTTGGTCGGTTTGCCAGGCAAAGTGAAGAGTGAAGTTATAACGTACAATAAGTACAGTCTGTACTGAAGTAAAACAGACTGTTAAAAATGATGAAAAGTGTCACTTTGGCCAGTAACTATGCTGTTTATGCTGTATTTTTTCATCTTTGAAGCTGTTTCACAATTCTCCTTTCAAGTGAACTCCTCTGCCGCTCCCAGCTCTATTCCTGTCCGCTTGTCAACCATTCAATCTGAAGCGTTCATCATCTGGATCTATGGCTTCGGTGAAAACCCCTCTCTCCCCTCTGTCATACCAGAATTGTGACCCAGATAAACAGGTTTGCCAGATCATAAATTCTGCTAAGGAGGAGTGGGTTGTTCCTTTGTTATGGTGGCAGAAGGAAAGCAAATATCTTTTGCTAATACAGTGTCAAGGTTTGTAGTTGTCTTTGAATAGAAGTAATTGTTTGAAGCAGATACCTGCGTCTCGTAGGCCTGGACAAAGTAAGAGAGTCTCACAAGGTTCGCAGAGTGCAGGTTACTTTCTCAGCATAAGGGGGCAGTGTAGAGCTGTGAATAAACCAGAGCATGCGGTCATGGATTTTCTCGGTTTTTGTCACTTGTAACACATCTCAAAAAAATCAAAAACATCACTTCTTGAGCAGAGGACATTAAAAGAATAAGGAGGGGGTGGTGGTTAGGTAAATATGACTTTAGTGTGTATAATGTGTAGAATATAATTGTACATTTTGTTAATGATGTAGATTTTCATGTGTGACCAGCAGAAATGAACATGAAAAAAGGATGCAGGCAACATGTGCTCCATGTCCTTACTGTCAGCTACATCCTGAATGTTAACAGAGCCAGTATGTACGCAAGAGAACACACTGTATGTTCATCATATCACCAGCCGTGATCATCTTCATCGCATATGGCTGTACTGAACCCTGTGACCTTGAGATTAAAATAGGTGCTCTAAACACACAGTGTCCTGGCTGTATGTTTAGGAAACCCCTTAGCAGCCATTAAGAACAGCAAATATGGAGAAGAGGACCCAAAGTGCACATTCTTCACTATTTCCCATAGGGACGAGGCATGTGCTGTGCAGACGCACCTCAGTGTGGCCTGGACCTCCTAGCAGCTTTTTTTTTTTTTCTTTCTTAGCTGATCCCTCACATAACAGGAAAACAAATTTCTGTCTGCCTGCATTTCTGAAATGTATAATGTACAACTGTCTTTTAGAAGGATAGCATTTTAATAAATGATCTTTTCCACCAAGCTCATAAACTGAAGCTTGCTCTATTTACTCATTTACTTCTTTAGTATGTGAGTTTTTTATATGATATGGAGGAAAAAAATTTGGCTTATAATGTCTTTTTGTGATAGAGAATAAATCCAGCAGCAGCAGAATATAGAGGGGTGAGAAGAGGAGGAGAGGATTTATACCAAACGTATTAAATGAGTGGGTGAGAACAGACAGACATGAGTGAGGGAGTGCAACGGCAATGACACAATGCTGCAAGCGTGGGAAATCTCCTGGTGTGGGTCCCTAGTGAGAAGAGACGACTGTGCTATCTAGTGACTTAGTTCCTTGGGGTTCACATCCTCTGTATTCTCAGATCCCTCAGGCCTGGAAAAAAAAAGGCTTCACTTACATCACGTCTGTGACATATTTTGTTAAATTTTACTTTTTGGTGTATATTACTTATAATTTTATGTAGTTCACTAAAAATGAGCATTTTTTGTAAAGTATTGATGCAGCTGTTATTCTACCCAAAAGTACCGTAATGTTAAAAAAAAATCTTACAATGGATTAGGCTTTTGGTGATATGATTAGGTGAAGCGTGAAGATTTTACAAGGTGCACAGGGGTTTGCTGAAAGCTTTCTAGGGCAAATATTTATCTTCAAACTTGATCATTAAAAGATTTAGGTAAATCAGTGAAACCTCACTTAGCATTTTCAGTCATCACTCTGTGGTGAAAATCACTGCATAAGAAAAACTTCTATAATCCAAACATGCTCAGGATACAAGCACACGCTTATTTCAGATGGACTAAAGTGAAGCTGAAAACTGAAAGCTCAAAATAATGTATGCGACATGTTGGCTTGTGTGATGCAAAAAATCTATAGATCAATGTGGGGAACACAAAAGAGATGGTGGTAGACTTTAAGAGGAAAGCTCAGACACCTCATTCCCTCTTTATTAGAGGAGAAGCTGAGCTGGTGACAATAGTCAAATACCTGGGTCTGCAAATGTCCAGTAACCTCACAAGGGCCATAAATACAGCCAGTATCATAAAGAAAGCTCATCAATGGCTGTTTTTCATAAATTAAGCAGGCTGGCCTTGGTGCAGCTTGACTTCATTTTATCATTGTGTGGTGGAGCGTCATGTCATGTATCCTCTATAATTATCTAGTATGGCAATTGCTGTAATGCTAAGAAGAAGTTGCTGCAAAGAGTGGTTAAACCTGGCCTCCAAAATGTTTAATGGCAGCTTCTTTTCTTTAGAGGACATTATATTAACAGAGGTAGAATCATGGCATTGTATATCACGAAGGACCCCTGCCACCCAGTCCATGGGTGGAAGTTTTGTACTTCATCAAGATAATCCCATATTAATTACTAATTCCGTTGACTTGCCAAAACTTAGATTTTTCTTCATATATATATATAACACTCTGAATGGTTAACCGAAGGCCAGACAGTCATGATCCTCAAGGACCCCAAGAAGGGACCAGTTCCATCCAACTACCAGCCAATAACCTGTCTCAGTAACACATGGAAGCTCCTGTCAGGCATCATAGTGGCTAAGATGAACAGGCACAAGGGTCAATATATGAGTGGGGCACAGAATGGGATTGGCAAGAATACCTATACAAGATCAACAGGACCCTAAGAGCCTTCCTCAGGAACTCAGTGGGGATGTGGCGTACAACACTAGAGGCCAACTTCAGGCCGGTAGCACAAGTCACCATCAAATGCGGGATCTACCAAAGAGATGCTCTGTCCCCGCTGCTGTTCTGCATAGGCCTGAACCCTCTCAGAGAGAACATTGACAAGACTGGCTACGGATACCGACTACGGAATGGAGCAGTTGTCAGCCACCTCCTGTACGTGGATGACACCAAGCTGTATGCCAAGAGTGAACGAGACATCGATGCACTGATCCACACCACCAGGATATACAGCAATGACATGTCATTTGGACTGGAGAAGTGTAGTCGGATCATAACAAAGAGAGGGAAAGGTAGTTAGAACTGAGGGGATCGAACTACCAGAAGGCAACATTGCAGACATAGAAGACCACTACAAATACCTGAGGATCCCACAGGCAAATGGGAACAATGAAGAGGCTGCTAGGAAAGCTGCAACCACCAAGTACCTGCAGAGGGTCAGGCAAGTCCTGAGAAATCAGCTGAACAGTAAGAGCAAGATCCGGGCTATCAACACCTACGTGTTGATAGCCCGGATCTTGAGATCATTTGAGTCATTCTATAATCTTTTATAGAATCCCGTGTTCAGGTACCCTGCTGGGATAATAAGCTGGCCAAAGGAGGAGATAGAAGCCACTGACATCAAGACAAGGAAGCTCCTGACCATGCATGGAGGGTTTCACCCCAAGTCCAGCACCCTGAGGCTGTACGCTAAGTGGAAGGAAGGAGGCCAGGGACTGGTGAGTGTCGGTACCAGAGTCCAGGATGAGACAGAGAACATCCATGAATACATCAGGAAGATGGCCCCAACCAACCGCATGCTCAATGAATACCTCAGGCCGCAGAAACCCAAGGAGGAGGAACCATCATGGAACTGTATATGAATAAATATGTATATATTTTTGCATGCAGCATGTCTTAAATATTTGATTTAAAGTATCTTTTATTGCACAGTTTAAATAATAAAAATGCAGTGACTCAGATTACACAATATTTTTGTCTCTTATCATGTTGGTGGAATCGTGAAATCTTGCCTTTTCGTGACTGAGAGGCATGAAAAACTTAGCAAATATGATTGATCATGGAGTAATGTGCAAAGTTTTTCAATATGTGTGATCTCACTGGCAAAGAAGTCATTACTCTGAAGCTTTAAAAGGTATGTTAATCTAGACTGTAAACAGTGCTAGAATGCATTATTTCATAGAATGCATTTGAGTCATTCTATAATCTTTTAGTTCGACTATGTATTTGTGAAGCATATTGTGTGTGTTTTTTGTTATTCTTTTTGTTCCATTAATCATTTTATGACTATGTGGGACCAGTGAGATCCCTAATCCAACCACATGACTAAACTATTTAATTATTTATAAAGCAGCTACTTACAGCAAATACAGTAATTGAATGCATGAAGTTTTTTTTGAACAGTCTGACATAGTGTAATATGATTGCAGAAAAACCAAAATATTGCACCAAAGTAATTAAGTAGTCTAAAACAGCGGTCCCCAACCTTTTTTGCGCCACGGACCGGTTTATGCCCGACAATATTTTCACGGACCGGCCTTTAAGGTGTTGCGGATAAATACAACAAAATAAAACTAGTACCGGTACCGAAAAAAAGAAGATTTATTCATAACACACGTGAAAAGACCCAGGAAAACTGAGTTAACGATAAAAACGATAATAAAATAACGCTGAAAACCGATAAAAACCCTGAAAACCATACATTTCACACCTGAGCCTCAACTCTCGCGGCCCGGTACCAAACGACTCACGGACCGGTACCGGTCCAAGGCCCGGGGGTTGGGGACCGCTGGTCTAAAATATACAATGCAGCCCTAAGAACTCAGCAAATAGAAATCCAGTTGCAAACGATTAAAGGGGAAAACAAAAGAATCTGCCTACGTTAAATTGTGAGCGTTCTGTCACACATTCTTGCTTAAAATGTCAACAGATGTAGCAATCCATTGTGTCAACATGAGGTAACTGGGGTTACTTTGGATACAACTGCAGCAGCGTTGCCAAGCACTTATGACTATTCCATGTACGCTATTGTTTTTTATATTTTTCACTAAATTAGGCCTCAGTTAGACTTTAAAACTTTCCAAGTTTGCAAGGCATGCTATGGAGGTTGGGGACTTAATTCAGATGAGATACACTGATCTCTTTTGCGCATGCTTGTGTGTGAGATTCTTATGGTCATCCCTTTGAACTCTTCAACACTATGAACTCTTGAATGCCAGATCTAATCTCATGTATTGTACCACAGTGTCAGTGTTGACATATTTCTGTTGTAAATGCTTTAATAATTGAGACCAGATGTTTGGACAATAATAAAGCATGCTTTCTGACACATCCATTGATGCATGTTTCAGATAAAGCAAAAAAAATGCTGATCTGTGCATTAATACTGAACTATGAAGTGTTTGGTTATGCTTCTTTGTTAAAAAAAAAACAAAAAACTTTTGCCCTATTTCATTAACTAAAATTAAAGCAAAGTCAGAATTTCAGTGATGATGGGGTGTGTGAAGTATATAAAGTGGGGTTAGGCAACACTTAATGTGGCAGAGTTCAAAATATTCATTTTATGAATTAAGCTGTATTTGGCTGAGAAAATTGCAAAGTTATGCAATCTAGCAAAGGTCAATGGTCTGGAAAGTTATGAGAGCATGTAACACATAATATGGATCAGGAAAGGGGGACAGCAGCGATGACAGAAGACGAACAGAATAGCTGTTAAACAGCAAAGCACCTCGTCGCCACATCATTCACATCAAGTTTAGATGTGGGCATCCTTCCATCCATCCCAAGGTTTACTTACAAAAGTCTGTTTGAATGCTCTATCTTGTTTGTTAAGATTTTGTCTTGATTTTTTTATTTTTCATTTTTCAAGTGTTTATTGCATAAAAAAGTAACCATCTGGCTGATTATATCCAGCATATGTCTCTAAATGAGCTACTCTTCATACTCTCTTGTTGAGTATTTGTCAGTTTTGGCAGACTGTAGCTTCCCAGTGCACACTAATTTAACCACTTCTGTGTAAAATATATTCAGTCTCATTAGCTCCTCAATCTGCCACTTTTTTTTAACTAAATGCAATGACAACATGACCAAATAACTTAGACCCATTTCTAGCATTTATTTCTTGGTGCCATTTAGGTGAAAGTTCAAACACTCTGCTTTCAATTCGATATACTATTCACTGGAATTATCTTCATACTGGACAACTCACACGTCATACATCACATGTTCATACCAGCATGACTGGTTTTCATGTAGAAACCCTTGCTCTTCAGGGACCGTCAATGGCAATTTCCTGTTGTTAGCTTCCCGCAAGCACAACCTCCGCTAACCTTAACTATCCTTAAAATAAAGGTATGCTAAGGAAATAATATTGACTTCTTTATTTGCCTATTCCTAATTAAAACATTTTTGTGACTGCTATCCATAAAGTTCACAGAAAGTAAAAACACTCCATGTTTTGAAGGAAATCTTTTTTTCTGTTTTGGCATGAGACTGCCCCTGTGCACAAAGCTGGGTCCGTAAAGATGTTTGATGTGGAAGCACTTCACTTGTCTCCACTTAACCAGGACTAAACAGACCCCTGGGACTAACTAAAACCCTGACTGTAAGCCAAGCCTTATCACTCGAGCCATGTTTCAAAATTGCATATAAAAACTAGTGAAGGTGGAATATTAATGAAACTTGATTTATTTGTCGAGCAAATTTAATAACAATGGATGGGCAAAGTGCTTTACAGAGTGTTTTTTTTTCTTTATCATTTGATCACATTTAATATCCTTGGTCTGGAGATTAAATGATGAACAGTCACGTTAATGTGTAACACTAATGAAAAACAGGGAATTTTGTTAAAACCAGCATAAAGAGATATCAGACATGTGACTGGAAAGTGTGTCTCTTGGCCATAGGAAAATCGACCCTCCATTTCTGCTTGTGACCACATCAGTGTTCCCATCTTCGAGTCCATTAGACAGCCACCAGTCCAAAGCTGCTCTTGAAGTGCTCCTTAGTACATTAACCCCCCCAGCAGTGTGAACATGACAAACACAATGTACGTGAGCTCGTTTGGAAACAGGCTTTCACACCACATGATTGAACTCTCCTCTGTGTTTCTAACAGTCACCTCAAACTGTTGCTATTTTCCATACACAGCATTAGTTTCACTGTCATGTTTGGCTTGGCTTGTTTTTATATCACCAATTTTAAGGCCATTTCATCTGATGTGTGCCCCTATCTTTGAAAACCAAACACACATAGACTGCAGGACTGAATAAAATGATGTGATAATCAGCGTTGTTTTAAAGTTGTGGATTATCTGATCTGATGTGGTAGAAGTTTAACTGCAAAAACAAAGGAAACACATTTGCATCTGGACCCAGCATTTCTAGAACATAACTGTCCAACCAATATACTTTGTACAATGTTTTATGTAGCTGTAATTCTTTATTGTAGCTGCCAGCAACAGCTGGAAAGGTACATTTCTGGAAGAATATGCATTGCAGTAATAGAAGTACATGAGCTGCAAATCATCTTTTATTCTATTTTAATTTATATCTTTTTTTGGTGTGTTTAACTGTGTTACATAAAAGAAGCCTAGCAACAGATCCACTGCTAGTATTTAGGTTTGACCTTCCAATGGAAAATCCATTTGCTCTCCAAACAGAGAATGCAATTTATTTAACTAAGGCAGGAATGATAACGAATACATCATTATTTATCCACACATCTTTTTCCTCCCTGCGTTAATGCCAGTTCCGTAATAGTCAAATCCACAGTAATTTAAGAGAAAACAAGCTTTGCCACTTTTCACTGCCCCCCTCCCCATGTTAAAGCCAGGTTCACCGGAAAAGCCTTTACAAATAAACAACTTAACAAAAACAATTAATGGTGCTGTGGGAAAAGCAATTTAATTTCCTCCCGCCGGCCTGTGGACAGAGCACTAAGAAATTGGACACCTCCTTATTCAACCAGCCTCATGCCTGCACTTCTGCACAGCCGTCTTACTAAGAAAGGAAGAACACATCAAAAGTGTTTCCATTGCGACATTAATAAAGACAAAAATCATAGCATGAGCATGTACAAAATTCCCTTTGAATGTGGTATGTGTATGTGTTTGATCCCACTGGCTCATGATCTCTTTGACTTGCCTCTCTTCTGTCAGCATGCAGCCATGGTTAACGTAGATTAATACCAGTGTTATCTCAGGACATGGGATAGTTATATCATTTCCTGTGGATTGGAAAGTTAACTGACACACCCAGTGCCTTTTGTTTTGGTTAGCTCTCTTACTTCTGTTTTTTCTAGACTTTAGTAAATACAGTTTTATTCTTTGATCTCAACAGAAATTATTTTAATTATGTAATAAAATATCAGTAAGATACATCGCAATAAACTAGGAAAAAATGTGTACTCAACTGCTTGTGAATGGTTGCTGGAGGTTGTTGGCTATGAAATAAAGCTCGATTCACACAGGCTCAGAGGCCACTCAGTGACTCTGTGGTAACCACTTGTCACCAAGGAAAAGTGTTAATTTTATTGTTGTGTTTGCTGGCAGTTATGGGAATTGGTGACAAAAAACCAGCACCGAATTCCTCTTTGTGATTTCCTTGGTCACTTGCAGGTTGCAATCACCAATAACAAGTAACAAGTCCACCTCTTCCATCCAAACTATGGGCAGCTGCAGCAGTCTGCTAATGACCAAAGCAAACACAGTGAGGGTTTTGTTGCAGCACCCTCTTTGCAATCGATTAGCAACAGCTACAATTTCTAGCAACTACTCGCCAAACAGCTGGAGAATACATGTTTTTCCTCAGAGACCAGAGTTATTAGTTGTGGACTTACACAGTATTCTTTTTGGGGGGTTTTTAACTAGTTTTTATTTTTATGTAAATAAACTTAGTTTATTTTTAACTGAGTTTTAGTTTCTAGTTTTTATTAGCTATAACAACAATGATCTGGCAAGGGGAAAAAAAGTGGCCAGGATACTGATGTTCCATACAAACATTATAAAATGATCCGATTCAAACTGCAATAAACACTAATAATATTCTAAGTGCACAGGTGTGTCCACATCTTGGGTCACGACAGTCTGTAGTAGGTTTAACAAAAGAAAGAATGTAGTGAGGAAAAATGATCGGCAGCATGGAGGTACAAACAAAAAACTTATGGCATCAAAGTTATTTCAGCAATTCTGAAAATCAAATTCTGAAATCAAACAAAAGCCTAGAACTATTTATCTGCTATATCTCTGTTTTTCCAAAGGGAGTTTTTAAGGAGTACAGTACCTCCGTAATGCTGATCAAACCGTTTGGATATTTTTAGAGCTTCACGATCTCAGAACCAATCTGGTTTCAGCAAAGGAAGTGGTAACAATAAAAACCCGTTCTGTATTTATCACAAAACGCCTACTGACCTTCTGACATCACTGGAGGCCTGTTTTGCCTTCAATTCAAACATAGACAAATTCTCCTCCAGTGCATTATTACTTTGCGGTCTTTATCGCAGAACGCTCATTGTTGACCTTTAACTAGTGGGAAGTGAGTGAAATGTCAGGAACTGTCTGCAATCTCTTTAATCTGAGCCAAAGAGTCATAGCAGAGCCCTGAGATTAGCCCAGTACTGGCGCTTGCTTGTATTTCTAGAATAATGTTAGCCACTCTTCTTCCTGTTATGCTAAAAAAAAAGCATCTGGTAACAATGAAGCATTGCTTTACTTTCTTCCTTGGAAGACAGCAATTATGACAAACTCTATGTTGAGACAGAAAAAAAAGATAATTGTGTAAGAGTAACAACATGGTTGTGAAGAAAATAATGTGTTGTCCTTTTGAAAAAGGAGTGTTAAGTGTCTGTTCATCTGAGTTCAAAGAGCTAATTGTCAGGGTTAATACGTACTGCAAGTGAACTAAAGCCAGGTGTTGCTGTGTGGAAGAGCAACAAACATCTCAGATAACAAGATCCTACATAATGAGACCCAACAGCTCGAGCTCCAAGTACAATAAGTGTATTCAGCCAACTCTGCCTGCATAACATCTGTGACTATGAAGGGCACAGCAGCTTTTGTTCCCTATATATTTAATTAGGAGAAACTCTAACGTATCCACTTTCATCAACTCCTAAAGCTAATTTTCTACATTTAGTGTCTGGGAAGGTGAACTCATCTGAAAAACAAAATAAAAATAAGTCCAGTCCAGCTGCTAAAGCTACCTTTTCACACAATATACATGCATTTATTGTGCCATTTGGAGTCCATTACCTTTGAAAAAGACTACTTTATTGTGTTGACTGCATTTTCAGACAACCATTACATGTGTAAATTGAGTGTAGAGTCCCTGTCAGAGTGGCAAACAAAGCACCTGGATGCCAACTCGTGCCAGTTTATTTGGACAGCAGTCCAGCCATTGCCGTTGCCTTAAGTACACATCTACTCAAAGGCCCGTCCCTTCTTCAACTTTGGTTTCCAGGAAATGAAAGCAAATCCCCTATGCAGCTTTGTTTGCTTCTCTTGCCTGTCACCGCATTACTGAAGCACTATTGTTACAAATAAGTAGACAGCAAGAATACAGCATAGCCTAAAACCTTTAGGTGATAAGCCCAAACAACATACTTGAGCAGCCACCAACAACAAAAGCAATCTAGGTAATAATAATGGATTGCATTTATATAGCACTTTTTGAGACCCTCAAAGCGCTTTACAATTCCACTATTTATTCACTCTCACATTCACACACTGGTGGAGGCAAGCTACAGTTGTAGCCACAGCTGCCCTGGGGCAGACTGACAGAAGCGAGGCTGCCATATTGGCCATCACCAGTAGGCGGTAGGTGAAGTGTCTTGCCCAAGGACACAACGACCGAGAGTGTCCGAGCCGGGGCTCGAACCGGCAACTTTCCGATTACAAGACGAACTGCCAGCTCTTGAGCCGCAATTAACATGATGATGATTATCATGTTAATCAACTTATTTTTGTGGGTGGTGCTTTTAAACATGCCACCTACCTAAACACTTACAGAAGGCAAGACCCACTCACCCTGTGGAAATGGCACTCCCCGATAGCAGTTGCCTCACCAGCAAAACAGTGAGCGCTACCAAATATGAAAAACTGCTCATGACTGTCTTCACACAGAGTAGATCCCAATCTGGTAAATTATCTGCAGGATGAGCTGGAACAATCTTGGTCTACTCAGGCAAAACTCCACAATGACCCTAACACTAACACACAATATAAGACAAGTAGTATTTTTAACAGTAATTTAATTTTTTTCCTCACCATAACCTCTTAAAGTTCAGAGCAAATATGTAGCTTAAAGTGCTCAAAAACTAAACAAAAAAACTGAGAAAATGACAACAAACAGCTCTGTACCAGGTTATGCTATGTTTTTGGTATTTTAATAAAAACACCTATACCAAGACAGACTGATATTTCAGTTTGACAAGTGCTGCATAATTTACCATCCTCCTTTGTCTGGCCTACAGCACTGGCCGTACGGAAGCCTATGCCTTCTGACTACATTGTTGTAGCAACATGATGATTTCTTTTTAAGGCTACAGAATGCAAATCATGGTCCAGAGGGCACCTCGGGCTCATTTGAGAAACCCCTACCTCTCTTTTTTCAGCAGTCTCAATTTTCTTAGGAAAATGGCTGTTTATTTATTTGTTATTAGTGTTAAACTGTGTGAAACTAGAAATTTTCCAGGGCTGTTCTGGCTCATATATTTAGATTTTCATCTCATGGGGTTCATCACCATAGCAAATTTTGAGCTCTGTTTACTTTCAGTGTTCTTTACTGCAGATAAATCAAATACCAAAGTAAGAAAAGTAAACTGAAGCAATTCAGTGAGTCACATGTATGTTAAAAACTAAGTATAAGTATTCAAGTCTTGATCGTTGTTGGGGGAAAGGTTTGTTGCAGTTAGCTTTGAGAGCTAACAGTGAACTGTCTTCCTCCTTTCCAAAGCAGGTCAATGCATATGTATTCAGTTACGTGTATGCTCAGTGGTACAAATTAACTTATAGCGCACATGTCGCACGTATTACACTCATGTCACGTTTCAGAAACAGATTTAAATTCGGCTCTAAAGGGGCCCAAGGCAGTGACTTAAATGCACGCACAAAAGAGTAATGACACTAAGGTTAATGAAGTTGGTACAATAACCTGCTCATGCCGAGATTTTAACATCAGAAGCCTCATAATTGCTTTCTAATAACTTCTGCTGCCGATTAGAATCTTGATCAGCATCAAAACTTTGAGAGAATTCGGATTAGTCGGCACTATCTTTGTAATGAATTGGTCGTATAACATGTCCGGCCTTTATAACACTGGCAAGCAGCATGTGAATGAAGAAATTCATCACTATTTTTCTCAATTAAATGTAGGTGGCTTACGTTGTCAATGAAAAGCTTGTGACCACATCATGCTTTAGTCATTCAACAGAATGTTCTTCTTTGGACCTTGGGCAGTACATTCAATATAATGCTCAATAAGTGCTGTAACAGCTGAAAACTAATTTTCTAGACAGATAGATGTATTTATTTGACAGCAATCAAGAGTACTCTCTGATATATACTCATGCAGTTTTTCCAATCATGCCAAAAAAAAAGAAAAAATAGATGTCAAGGTTAAAAATTTTTCAGTCTGCTGTGTTTATCGTATACAGAGATATTAAAAAGCAGTATTTACAAGAATGTATTTTGTCCCTGAAGTTACTAAAAGGAATGGTGCATTCACTCACTGATATTCTGAAATTAATCTTAAGCTTGCAATTGTTCAAACAGTAAAACGGATGTAGAACGACATTTTAGAGGCTGCAAAATCTTTTGGGATGAATCAGACTGAATCGATGAATGCGTCATGGTTGAAGGACATTTAAGGACACTCAATGTGTGAATTAACACTTAACCCTGAAGTTGTCATCGCACCATATTGTGTGACTCAATGGAATGTACAAGATTAGAGAAAACTGTCACCGTCTCCCAGTCCAATGCAGCCTTGTGAAAATAACATTTACAGTTAAATTGATTTTGAGGAAAACAATAATTATGACCAAGTTATACTTAGTGTATAAGAAAAAGACGGATGGCATATAGTAAACCCCACTAACCTTTCTAACCTTAACTTAAGTGCCTATTTTTCAAAACTGCATGTATTTCTGCAGTGAATCTGCAGAGAGTGAACACATGTGGCACTGTGAGCATTTATTCTTATATATTTATATATTTATATATAATCAGAGGAATATTCAGCCAGAAAACTGGCTACTGCATTTGCATTATGTGCAAGTCAGATACAGGGTTTTTAGTGGTCATAATTTCTTTCAGTGAAGCATTATCTCTGATCAAATTTCTGGTGAAATCTGGTTAAAGCTGAGTTCATACTTCTGCAGAAAGCAGCACAGCATCTGCCAAAGTACGGGTGTCTTCGAGCCAGGATGTAAATCTTGCTCTCAGGTGAGAGAGTTGATTGCTATGTACACAAGTCATGCATTTCAGCCACCATGTCTACTCTGATGCACATAATTAATGAGGCGCAGCTTAACCCAGGCAGCAAATAGATGTACATTGCCAGTAAATGTAACTGGGTAAACAATTTATTGCCGTTATGTATATATGCAATTTTTAGGAGACGTGGTTGGTCAGTTGTAATTTAGACAGCACAGTCAGTTGTGTGACATAAAACAACAATAAACAAAATGAGCAAATGATCTGTAATTAAAAATGTTAAGTCGCAGGGTAAGCTATAATATGGAGCAGTGGGGACAGAACTATCATACTAGAAGTTACAATTACAGACTTTGGAACTTGGAATATGTCAGTCAAAAGATGAAAATTGTTGAAGGCTCTCTTTTAGCTTCTTTGATTTAGAGTTTCTGGTGACAGCAAGTCAAGCCTACAAAAGTTCCAGATTGGGATTTCAGATGTCCATATAAATGGATTTAAACTATCAATACTCAACAAATCGAAAAGTTCAATTTGGTTAAAAATAACAACAGTTTTGCAGAATTTTGTTTGTAATCAAAATTAGTCCGATAGCCCGAGGTGAATCAAAAAATACCTTTATAACTAACGTGTACATTTGCCTTTTTTCTTTCTTCTTTGCTCAGTACATTGGGCGGGGAAAAGCCAAATAAAGTAACTTTTAAAAAAGTCTATGTATACACAGCTGACACAATTAACTGGAACAAAACAAGTTAAACATTAGCTCATACTCAGCATCAAACTTCAGTTATACATTATAGTTTTATAGTTTTAAACAATAACATGCTGTATTATTGTGGGGGTTTTACAACATAAAGCACCTTGAGCAGACTGTTATTGTGATTTGGCGCTATACAAAAAGAACTCAATTGAACTGTAAACACATTTACTCTTAGCCACACTCATGTGTCAGATTAAAAGAAATGTGTAAAATGGTAAAAAAAAAAAAAAAAAAAAAAAAAAAAACATCCTATAAATAGGATCAGAAAACAAATTGGTACTAACAAATATAACAGGAACTACAAATGCAAAATCCAGAAGAACTGTTTTCAAATGCATCACTGCAAATAAAACAAACACACTGACGAGATGAGAACCACACCGTGATTAGCACCTTCAGATCCCTGTTACATAAACTTTAAATCAGTGAAATCTAATGTTCCTTTCTGTATCTGGACCAGTTAATTGAAACCTCAAAGCAAAGAGCCATTCACATCTGAAAACCCACCCTTCCTCAGCCAGGCTACCCGTGCAGTACACATTCCAGTCTGATTGGCTTAGCTGTTGGCCCGCAGCCCAAAAGGCGTCTGTATAAAACTCCCTATGTGCTGAAAGGCAGAGTCAGAAAGGAAAAGGAACCCTGGAGTGACTGTGGGTTAACAGGAAAACTGAATTTGTTCTTTACTGCAATTGAAAGCACTGGAAAATGTGCAAAGGATTAGCCGCTTTACCCCAAACCTGCCTCGAAAGGTGAGTACTGAATCATTGCCTACATCTTAATGGTGTGTTGCTGTGATGTGGTTTGGATCCCGCGAAGTTTGACTAAACTTTGTAACCTGTTTGTGGGAGTTCTGTGCCATTAAAGTTAACAGTATGCACTGGAAAGCACTTTAAAGCAAAAAGAAGTTCACTTTTATGAGTTTTTACTTTTCTGGTCTATTTTCTGCCTCCTATAAATTCTTTTTAAACAGGCTTTTTGACACAGAGAATAATGTACATGACTTGTTTTAAAGCTTTTATTGTTTTACAAGCGCTTGTGGCAGTTACTCAACTTGGTGAAATGAATAGTGTATTGCTTAAGCATTCAAACACTGAGGGAGGTCAGGCACGTTGCTTAATGAGAGAAAGAGAAAAAAAAAAGTGTGGTAAATGCTAAAATAAAAACAAGACCTGGATTTTAGGTTTTGTTCCTGACTTATTTTTTTTTAACAGTTTTAGCAGCTTTATATCTGAAGCTGTGTTACACTGATTGTTAAAGCAGATTTTTACTTGTGAGTGTAATGTCAGTGTCCTGTTCAAATATACTACTCTGGTTAGAGGATGACACTTATCACAGTGTCACAATTTGATAAGCACCTGGACCGGGCTGTTAGAGGTTAAAGCGTTGTCGTCCCTTTCTGCTTTCTGTCATTCAGGGCTAAGGAGATCAAGTCGAAATTGGGAGTCTTACTGCAGAAGCCGGAAAATGCCATCGACCTCATCATCCCCTACCCTGAGAAGACTGAAAAGAAACCGGAGAAGCTCCAAAAGTGAGTGTTTTTCCCTCCACGGCCGAATGTCTGTGATGTGGGTAGCGTTTTCCTGAGTGTTAACCAGATAACTGATGGTAAAGCGGGAGAACAGAGCCCAGAGCAGGTACAAGATGTGGAGATCAAGGGGCCATTGAAACCTCCCCAGACATTGAGTGGGCTCAGACGTTGGGAGTGTGACGGTACAAAGCTTGAGATTTCAAATGCATTGCCTTGAACAGACTGCGGTTGTGGTAAAATATGTATGAGATGCTAAATTATACAGTTTTTTTGTGTTTATTTGTCTTCTGTTACTGTACACCTAGACTTTTGGTGTTGTAAGGAAAACTTTTGCCTTTAGTGTTTGTTTTTAACATAATGGAAAATGTTTTAAATAAATTGTAGCATATAATGGAGACTAGAAAGACCTTGACTTGTGTCAGTAAAAGCATGATGATTTTTTTTTTTTTTTTTACCACCTAAAAACCAGCCACAGTGCAGCTTTGAGGAAGGTTTACGTGGCTGTGGCAGAAGCTTTATTTGGGTTTATTTATTATTCATTTGTCTTGCAGCTCCTTTGACCTTTTTGTTTAGTTTGGCTCACAGCAGTCACAGCAGCTCTCCTGCCTGAGCTGTCAGAACTCCATTTTTTTTTCTTATATCATCTAGAAAGTCGAATTTATGTTTCGTTATTCCGTAAGCTTTGGTTTGAATTCTTACTATTTATTCTTAACCGTCAGCTTTTCTGAAGCACACTTTTTTTCCTTTGTTTTTTTTTTTTAAAGACGCAGATTGAGTGTCACTCACTAGCTATTCCAACTATTTTTCCCCATAAAAAAAAGCAGGCTGCTTTGGAAATGCTCCCTAAAAAGGTGACTGGAAGGCAGCATTGTTTCACAATCTGACTTCTTTGTCCAATTTCTTTAATAAATTCCACTTTGAATGAGTTTAAAGTTGGAGCTCAGTGGAAATGACGGGGAAAGATTCAGACATAGACGGTCTATTTTTCCTCTGCAGAAATGTGAAATCTTATAGCGCAAACTCAGTTCAAAAGCTTTCATCTGACTTTTTCAGACAAGGACAATACAGCAATGTATTTGAATATTTATAGCCTGTTTTCTGAAGCTGTCTGGCAACAGTTCATCAGAGGTTTACTTGGTGTCTGTTGACAGTCATTTTTATTTTCCCCCAACCATTTTCAAAGGAAAACAAGGCAAACACTAAAGAATTAAAGAAGCAATTTTTTTTTAGGTCTGAGCCTTAATTATTGTGATTATTAACACCTGTGTTGATCAACAACGATCTACGTCTAACTGGCTGCTTTAAAAAAAAGAGTCTGAGTGAGATTTCTCAAAGTCAAGGATTGTTTTGGGTTGGATCAGCACTCATGTACAAAGGTGTCTGTACAGTTATTCAGTGAGAAGGCTGAAATGTTTCCTGATTATTATTAAATACATACATTTTACCTTTACTGCCACTTAGCAGTCTCTGCATTGTGCAGGAAGCAGTTTTGTACCATAAGTTTACCTTAATAACTGTTTTTTTTTTTTGCAGTTCAAATTGTAAGCTTCAAGCATTATCCGGGTATAAGCACTAAAAGCAAAAATGTTTTCCAACAACATGGCAGCTAAAGACTGTAAAGAAAGCCTTGTTAGCTCCTGAGGTAAGTTTTACACTGTTTTTCCTCCTGACTGAAAAGAGGTGTTTTTGTGCACACAGGCCTACTCCTGAAGAGGCTTCTCAATGGCGTGAGAGTCTGGACCGGGTCCTGAACAACAGCTGTAGGTCAACCCTCTCTATTTCTCACACTTACACTTTCTTAACCAGAAAGCTCAAGCTGAACATTTTGTTGCGTTTCTTGTAATTTCTTTGTTTTTGCCTATTTTTTGTAAAAGGCTGAGTTTTATTTTTTTATGTGACATCTGTGGCTCGAGAAGTTAGAGTGGATTGGAAGGTCTCCTCCAGTCCACATGTTCAAGTAGTGACCCTGATGTCTCCTTATAAATGTGTGTGGCAGATAGAAAGGGCTTAAAGGTGTTAAGTAAAGCACCGCATGAATAGGTGGATGTGGCTGTTACTAAAAAGTGTTTGGTCTCTAAAGTGTTTTTTCAAAAAAACTGAAAGTTGTTGCTTCTTGATATTGTACCTCACAAGTCTTTCACTTTATGTAACAGCAAAGCCAGAAGTGCACACCAACAATTCTGCTTTCTGAAATCCCAAAATTGAACAATTTCCCAAGTAAAGATACCCTTTTACGTGCACTACACAGTGAATTTGCTTTGTTGTACTCCTCATAGAGAAGCCTGAAGGACATCATTATTTTCTTCTGTCCAAAGCTGTCATTTCCATTATGTAAGAGCTATCATTGTAGTTTAACTTTAATCAGTGTCAAAGGGTGAAAACATGCCTTCTTTGAGGTCTGGTGTCTGTCTGCAAGACAGTTTAAACAGAAACAGTACAGCTAGCAGGCTTTGGTTTCCATGACAGCAAACGTGTGTGCTTAAGACCTACATGTGGCCATGGTGTTTTAATTGGATAAGAGAGATGGTGACGATAAGGTTTTGATCTTTATCTCATCCAATATTATGTGCTCACTCTGCATGGGTTTACAGTACACTATGGGTAGCAGGAGCTTGGTGAAATATTAATAAAAAACCTTTATATAACATCTTTAAATCTTTAAAAAGGGGATAAAATGCATTTATCTAATTATATACCTATCCAAGTCTTACTTTAAAAAAAAACATAATACACATAATGAAATAATTTGCAGGAGACAGAGTTATATAAAGACAGTTTTTTGGCGTAGATGCTGAAAAATGTAAGCAATGTTTCAGAAGGGAAAAGAATATTTACAGTCGCCATGCGCAATAAACACTCAATTTCTGGCTCGGCTGTTTACCTCATAAAGTGAACAGAAAGCCTGAGAGTCAGCAAGACTGATGATTAACTCTAATGGTTAGCGGTATTTAGTACTACATGTAAACTCTCCAGCTAATAAGTCACTTAGGTGGCCCCTGCACATTAAAACAAACCCTAGATACAGATGTTGCTGATACGTGAACAGAGAACCATTTCCTCTACCGAGCTCAGTGGAGGGGCAACGGACCTTTCTAAGTGGCTCCTTCAGCACCGTCTGGGGGAGAGAGATGTATGTTCCTCCAGTGTTTGCATGCTTGAATAAATGTGTATACCAGCCCAGGAAGGTTATGGGTGTTTTGGTTACATCTCTAGGGAGCAGTCTAAGTGATTCCAGCAGCGCTGATTTATTGCGCAGTTGCCGCTAACTGTCACGCCGTGATTATTTATCTACATGATATTTTGCATTAACATTAGTCTTTATGGCTTTTTCCTTGTTAATTCCCCTGGGATTGTAAATGAATTATTTTCTCTCATGCACAGAGATACACTCTGCCCCCCACAACCCCACCACCAATGCCCTCGCACAACAGTCAATATTATGAAGAAAATACATAATGCGAAACTACCTGTCAAAATGTAAAAAACAGATTACACTTGACATAAAAAGGATTTAATAGGTGGCACAGTAATTTGGTTTAAATTACAGTAATTTCATTTTTAGGGGTTTTGTTTTTAAAAGTGTTGCTGAATGATTCACTTACTATCAGCAAGAAGGTTCACTGGAGCTTAATAAAACTAATTTCATGAGTATCGAGTCAAAGGCAGATACACAAACACTAAACACGAGGCTGTGTTCTTTGGTTGCTGCAGCTCTCATTTACAAACTTGTGCCTGTGCATGTGCGCTTTGGTTTTTGTGTGCCCTTGTACTCGTTCCAAAAAAGAAAAAAAAAAGAAAAAGCAACAACTTGATTAGGACTCTGTGCTATTTTTAATCAAGCTAGCCATTTAGATTGAAGATAAAGGCCTGAGGCCGCAGCAGAAAGCTTATCATTTGCAGCATATGCCTGTATAGACAATGGGACCTTTTGCAGGCATTGTGTTGAGCTACAATGGCCTTCGGGGAAATGAGTGGCTGTTTTATCAAGCTTTAGTTTGGATAATTATTTTGTGATAACCAAAGTGCTTTTATATTTGTCCATAAATAAGCAATTTGTTACTTTTTGACATTCCTGAAAGGTAGTTGTCTAAATGTTTATAAAGTTGTGGGGGCTTTTTTTTAATTGTTTGTGGATTTCTTTTAAAGGTATGCGGTGAAGCCCCACTAAATAACATACACCATCCATCCGCTTTTAATCAGTAACAACAGAAATGCATTGTAATCTAGGCACAGTTTACATTAATTCTGTCAGCTTCTTAATCATGTAAAGTCCTATTTAGACATGGAATGTGTAACATTGGCAGTTTCATTTGTCAAATAAAGGCTTTTGAAACTGAGGTGTCTGTTATGTAATGCTTTAATTATGGTTTTAGTCAGGAGAGAAAAACAGGCGTATGACAAATGGAAAACAGGTAGCAGTTAGAAAAGTATAGGCGGACTGATATTTTTCTAAAAAACAGCAACAGTGGTCAGTTATTGAAGGGTTGGTTGTCACCCTCTCCCTGGAGTGTGGTAACAGAAAGTAGAGGAGTAACCACAGGCATTATACAAAAGACTGACATCACCCACTGCATTGAGAAAAGCAGATGTGAAGCACTGACTTAGTTTTATGTCACTGCCAGCTTTTTGCAGGGGGAGCCAGAAGTGCCCATATTTGGACAAGGGGGAGTTGTGCAAAGTTAGCACAAGCTGCATCCACAGACTTATGTGTCACATAACAATAATTTGGGAAAAATCATACAAAAGACACCAACATCACAAACATGGTTGAAAGGTCCAGTTCAGTGACTTAGGTGAGGAAGTGATCAGCAGACAGCTAGTCAGCACACACCTGTCACTTGGCATTAATGCGCGAGCAGCAACAGGCTATTAAGTATTAACAAGTCTTTTTAAGCCTTCATAAAATTTTACCCCAGCTCTGCAAAAGCAGTCTAGTGGGAAATTAGCCACAGAGACCAGAATCAGTTAAAAACGTGCTATTGTGAGCTTAAACATTTGGATCTCTGTCCTGCATTTGATTCCCCAAGTTTAGTGGAAATTAACAAAAAAACAGTCTTTCATACATAAACCATGGCTCTGGGACTCTGGCAATAGATCCTTTGGGCCTTGTGGGCTGAAGGTTGGGGCCTTTGTGGATCAGACTTATTTCAGTTAATATGCAGTGGGATTAGTCTTTGGAAAATCTAGAGGCTGGGTCAACACTCCTTTTGAACCATTTCTTGTGTTCATTGAGTTGTTCGGAAACAGTTTCTACTGTTTGACAAGTAGTGTTGTTCTGCAAGAGGAGAGTCTGTCATTACTGTTGCTTGGGGGGAGGGGGGTGGTCTGTGTCAAAGTAGGAAATAGAGCCAACTATGTCTGGGTTTGCACATGGATTTCAGCACTTTTAATATAAAAGAGCATTAAAGAGCTGATAAGTAGATCCTGTCACTTTAGAGAGGATGTGCTCTTAGAGACAACCTAAGTGGCTACATTTTTTAGCACGAAACATTGTTGCTTGGGAAAGAAGGAGTTTCTCCTCTACAATCCAAAGTATTAGCTTTTCCTAAGCCTAACTGACTACTTTGGCTGCCATCCATAACAAACTGAATAAAAACAGAAGTCTTTATTTTTTCATTGGATGCAAACAGTTTCCTCAAGTTATATTAATGGTGTACTGTCAGAACAACCCATGTCAAGTTTTTTTCTTTGTTTTTGTTATCAGTGTTCCTTATCAATTTCACCATTACTAGGATTACATTGTAGCTTTCTGTTCCTTTAGTTTATTTTTTGTTTGTTTGTTTTTTTGTTTGTTTTTTTACGTACAGTGATCAAATAAAAAGAAATGATACATTATAGCACATGTAATTCCCTTTCTTTCTATATTGCTGTATGTAAGCTGTTCTCTGATTAGTCCCTTTTTGTGGACAAAAGCTGTTAATAAGCACAGCGGTTGATGATATAATACTGTGATGTGCAGAGATCTTTTTGTACTGTTCTGACGTTTCACCTTAACATCTGACTCCTCTGTATTGTTAGTAAATTGAAAGTCTCTTCATTAAGTGACAAACTTAGAACCCATTTCAAAATAAGATGCGTTTTTTATGGTGTTCCTTTCCAGTTTTAACTTTGTAGCCTTTGCGGGAATATGACATTACCCATATTCTTGAGCCATGTTTGAAGTGTAACGGATATACTCAAATCATCTTTAGTTTGACTTAGACTGTCACTGTAACTTAACTGAAGCTTACAATTGCCAACATATTTCCTCAGTGAAGTGCATACCAGGAGAGAGGTTTTGATAACAACCTGTGAGTCTGTATCCTATAACATATCAGTTCATGACCTTCTCTCACGCTCTGTCATGCCTCCCTCTATCAGATGGTCTGTCTGCCTTCCGTAGCTTCCTGCAGTCTGAGTTCAGTGATGAGAACATCGAGTTCTGGATGGCCTGTGAGGATTTCAAGAAGACCAAGAACCCAGCAAAGATGGCTGCCAAGGCAAAGAAGATCTATGAAGACTTCATCCAGTCTGAGGGACCCAGAGAGGTCAGGCACTCATGTCACTTCCCTATCCCTACTCTTTCATCAGCTCAGCCTCATAGAGATGATAGATAGTTAATCTTCAAATTAATCATATGTTGCTTGTTTCACAAAATGGAAACTGATGCTTGACGTCTTACTTTAACACTCTTCATACTCTAAGTATTTCATGTGTTCACAGTATGTTCCAGGTCAAACTGACCCAGGACAAGATTTCCACAATGACTGTCTACACTGAATTCCAAAGCAGAGATCTGTTTGGAATGTAGAAATAGTCTATCTGACATTATTAAATGGCTCATTAATCCTGTATCCTAAGTTGATAGTGAATTTGTTTTTGATTTTACAATGCCAAAGTACCATAACTACAACCTTCAAGTATTAATATAATTCATTACATTAAATTATATCATTTTATATTAACATTATTTTATACTAAATAATTATACAGGGAGCATGGTGGAGTTAATAGCGCTATCCCAAAAAAGCAAGCAGTTGCCGTGTTTTAAACACGGCTGGGTCGTTTCTGTGTTTGTAACTTCTCCCCCACCTGTGTTGGTTTTCTGTGGGTGCTCTGCCTGCCTTCCACAGGCCACAGGTTCACAGTTTCAAGACTAACTAAGAACATTGTTTTCCACAATTTGAGACATACTGGTGGATCTAAAATCCATCTGATTAGATACAGGTTAAATTTGACTCAGAACAGCCTTAATGTACAAATATTTGCAGCATTGGTACAACTGCATAACTTTTTCGCATATTTTAATCTTTGCGTGTTTTGGGCCACTTAAGGAAAAGTCATCAAACCAGGCTAAGAATGATTAAGTAACTTTTGAAAATAATAAAAGAAAAGTTAAAAAACAAAAAGCAGGAGAATGACAGAACCAAAACATATAGAACCTTAGATTAGCAATCACTCCACAGAGAGCTCTGAAATATATAAAATTGGTTAGAGGCAGAATTCAAATTGCATTATTTAGAAACAAAAGCATAATATTCATCAACCTTATATAACCAAACTTTTTAAAACTGAAAATCAATCCAGTATTTGGAGCAGTGGTAATTCTTCTCTTTTGCAACAAAGAAAAAAAAAAGAATCATTTATCTGTTGCTTTTATCACCATTGGTACACCCCGTAACTAACATGGAGAAAACCATGATTGAGTCTTCCAAGTGAGTTTTGAGTGAACAAGTTTTAGGAATACTTTTTTTTTATTTCATAAGATCTACCTTTTTGATCAGAATGATCTTATAAAATTACAAATAACATTGACTGTAGCCACTGTGACATCACATTTAAGTGTAAAATTTCAGGTTATTGCCATTACCGTCTTGTTTTTGTTGGAACAAGTTAACATATTTGCATAAAAGGTTAGACTAGGTCGAAACAGATACAGATGCCTGCCTGTTAGTGCTAACATATAAAAATATTACTCATATTTTCACCCATATTTTATATCAACTTCTCTTATTTATCCTAGATTTACTTGCTTCTGAGAGAATTTTGGTTTTTGTCTTATATCTCTCTAACAGGTCAATATTGACCACTTCACCAAGGATGTGACCCTGAGGAACTTGGTGGAGCTTTCCCCTTCAACCTTTGACCTGGCCCAGAAGAGGATCTATGCCCTCATGGAGAAAGACTCCTTTGGCCGTTTCCTCCGGTCTGAGCAGTACCAGGAGCTCCTGGTCAACTAAATTGAGGCGCTAGGGCAGGGGTGGGTAGGTGGGGAGATTTTAAACACTAGCTAGATGGTATGAAAAAAAGAAAACTAATGAAGAATTTCGATTAAATATTTATAATAAATTACTGTGTGTGTGTGTGCAAACTATAATCTGGAAGACTTTTGTTTTCCAAAATCCAAATTGTGAATGTCATAGATATTACATTTCAAAATTACATTTTGAATTCAGCTAAAGTGAAAAAAAATGCCTTTTGAAATAGCCCCACCTTTCCACCCACCTACCCCCGCACACACGCGCACGTTCTTAAATTTGGACTCTAAAACTTGATGGTTTCCTAGCATGACCTCAAATGTAAACCAAAATGTCCTTCGAAAAAAGTACAGGGATGCACCAACACCCACCAATATACACACTAAATCTATATCAAATCATATAAAAAGTAATCTATATGGAAACCAGACAAATCTTTAACTAGGTCAGAAAGTTAGTTCTTCAGTTTGGGATTTGAAAATCATCCTTTTGAAAATATCCCTTATAAACATAACCTAACATATAGTTGCACTTACTACTTGCATCACAGTGCTGGAACTTTGTCAGACAGATTTATCATTATGTGTAAGCTGGGCCCCATTGTTTACCATGCACTTTTGACACATGGTGGTAGCATGAAAACGTAAAAGAGATGAAGGAAGAAGATGAGAAGGTTATTGTCTCTGACCTGCTCCATTTGGTCTGAAAAACTAAAGCATTCCAAATCTATAAAGCTGAGTCACTGGAGAAAAATGAGAATTCCCCTACTGTAGTTGTAGGAAGAAGTTGCTGGAGGTTGCTAGCAGTCATTATTAAATCAATTGCTAAGTCCTAGTCACTAAAATCTAACCGCACGCATTGGTATTGCTTTCCGTTGCTAAATGACATTGGTTGCAAAGAGCTATAAATTGCTGCACCAATAACCTCCTTCCAATGTCTTTGGTCAATAGTATATTGCTGGGGTTCCAACATGAATACATGTATGGTGCCGACTTGTCCTCAAACACTCACCAATTACTCATTATGCAGTTGTGAAACTCTGAAAAGTGTGACCCATACCGGAAACATAGACTGTTCACCTTGAAAGCAAAAGTGATAAGACACAGCTTTTACTTTGAAATGGAATACTGCCTGTTTCAAGTTTCACTACCGCTCAGTGGTTACATAGTGAGTGTTTTCAAAAGAAAAAAAAACTGTAAACCAAGTCACAAGTTTAAGATAAGACGATGAAAAACATTTTGCAGTTTTGTTTTATAAAAAACCTCAAGATTCACCTTAAATGTACAACAATGTTAAATCATTATAGAAGAGCACTGGTGTTGGTCTTCTTCCCTTGCTGCCGACATTAAATTTTTATCCAGAAAGATGTGACTGTGATATGTGAAGTGTTTTGTGATTTCCCCCCCTTAAGACCTCATTGCATGGAAAGTAGAGCATATGACTTTTTAAAAGGTAATACAAAGGGAAATTTAAGCGGAATGGCAGTAAAACAGTTGGCTGTTTTGAATCAGTTGATTGCCTGAATAATTTGTAGCATGGACCAAATACTTTGTGTTTTTAATAAAAGAATATCTCACATAGTGGAGTACTATCAATGCATGACTAATGTTTATCACATAACCTATTTTTTTTTGGGGGGGGGGGGTTCTGGTCTGTTATCTCACCCTCACATAGATATAAAAAATGTGGATTTTCACTACACCCAACCTTTTGGTTGTAATGCATCCTGTGTGAGCCATCTTTGAGGACAGTGCTGGCTAGTTGGCTAAGTGGTGTAGCTCCTTGTCTACCACCTAAGTGCAAGTTGCTAAGATGGGAAAATCAAGTAGGAGGGAATCTCATAAATAGAAGTAAACAGAACAGTGGTTTCATACAAAGAAAGATCTTTTTCCCATGTCACAACACCAAAGCTGTACTGTATGTATGCACACCAAGTCAATAAAAAGCTCCAGATCTGCTTTTAGTGTAAATTTACTTTTGAAAAACATGGGAAACTGATCTTGCAAGTTTTCAGCACTAGACAATCCCTCAAGTGGCTAATGAGAATGAACTTATGATAATGAATGGAGCACACAGTTAACTCCTAAAATCAAAGTGTAATGTTAGCAACAATTATAGCAGCATTACAAATTCAAAAGTATGCGCAATATCAGTTGATAAAGCCAACCTTATATGTACTTTCCTGTTTCAGACTACATTTGATACTTTCAATCACAAGTTATCTGTCACTCTTCTATACTTAAAAGTATTCACCAACTTACACAAGACTATGATAAGATGTAATGTTGGATTTGGTGTTGGTGTGCAATGTTCAAGTGTCCTTGATATATGCATTTAGTTAAATGTAGCAATCGTTAAGTGTGATCATATTTACTCTTGATTTATCTTGATTTCATCATATTTAGTGAAAGCATATTATGTATTAACCAACAGAAATATAATTATATAATCAGCATTTATAAGTCCTTATTGTTCCCAAAAATTCAAATATATCACAAAAAAAAAGAAAAGCTAAAAATTGTGCCAATCGGGACATCAGGCATGATATATTTTCTACCTTTTCAGCTTATCTCAATTTTTAAATGTGTTATTATGAAATGCATCGGACCAACAAATTGACAAAGATCCATTTCAGTTTTAAAGAGCAATGACAAGGGTTCATGATGGCACAGATTGGCCAGTCTGGTGTCATAACCTGAAGAGTGAGAAGTCATCAATCAACATCATAGAAAAAAATTAAACAAAATGAAAATGTAAAAAAATCAATAAGGGCTTTAATGGTGCTGACAATGCATTATTGGATGTAGCTTGCATGTACGTTTTGGAGTCAATCACATAAAAATATATATGCACACAATTTCTGAAGATGTATTTATTTATACATGTAAATATCTAAACGTGTAAAGATTTTCTGAACAGTGAAATCCATGGTGCTCTGAATGGAGATAAGGCAAGTACTCTTTCTAGTGTTCTGTATCTCTTATAAAAGAGGAAACATCTGTCTTTAAATTGTCATTTTGTTTTTCTTTTTTAAGTTATACGTACAGAATCTGTTGTGGGCCTAGGCATTGTTTCAAATATCTGCTAGCTTGGTTGTAGCGCTCTAAATTGCCTTCCTATCAAATAGTTGGAGCATAAATCAAAAAAGATATAGATATAAATAGATATATAGTTGATATAAAACAAAAGGGGGGGAAATGTGTTTTTCAAGACCTTAGTTCAGGGCCAATAATCAACCCCCACCGACCACCCAAAAAAAAGTGCCTGCAATTATGTAACCGAAACAGTCAAAGACAAACAGCACTGAAAAACAACATGCTCTCAGAAAACATATTAGTTTATACATTTACTTCCTTTTTCTTCCATCCCTTCTTGGAATGAGTGGGTTGTTTTAAAGAATCTGCATGTAAAGAGTGCACCACCAAGAAACATCAGCGATGACTAAAAAGCAGAGCGGAAACAGATGCAGCTGACTAACTAGCTGCCAACACAAACACTGTCAGAAGCTTGCATGGATGCATCCGTCACTACCGCGCTTCCTAGAAATAGATGGAAAAGGTCAGATGCCTTTGTTCCCCAAAGGAGGTTAGTGACTCTCTGACAAATGTTTCTTGAGCTTGTAACATGTGCGGGACACTGTCATATTTATAGACTCGGACTTGTAGCATCTGAAGTCTGAGCGCTAAAACATGGCAAGCTAAAAGTCTGACATTTTATTTGATAGCCAAAGATCTATCAGTATTCTTTCAAACAATCACTGATGAAACAGATGGATAAGCAGATCAAAACTCAAACATCTTTGGTATTCTGATTTCACACACTGTCACTCTCAGTTTACTTTACCTGTCATATAATATTTTGTTTTTTCTTTTTGTCTCTTGCCACAAGACATAGCATTTCACTCTGGCAGCATTTTATGTTTTATGATATGTTTTCATAGACTTATTAGCAGTTAAAAATAGAATCCAGACATTTTCAAGTATGGAAAAAAAAAAGGTAATCAGACATGAGAATAAAAAAGAAAATATAAAACATAAAATGTGAATCTAATATGGATGTTTTGTTCAGGTTCAACCTATAGCGGCGGGATCTGTGTAAAGTTTTAGGGACATGTTGGTGACTTGGGAAAAAGCAGAGCTGCAATCCCCAGAGTCCAAAATAGTCTTTGTTGATTGATTAAGACCATAAAACTATACAGTGCTGTTTATGTTTACTTAAGCATCGTTAAAAGGCAGAGGGCGTGGGTGCTGCAGGATCGGTGAGCACACAGGAAGCTGATTGCTCATTTAGTTCCTCATAAAGAAGGCTGTAACATTGATAATATTATGGCAAACAGTTCTCATGGTTTCAGGGCTTTTTATACATTTGTCAGGAGAAGAATGATCTGTATTTGTGGGAGAAAATCATAGAACCTTCTGCAATATCCCCCAGTGAGATCTGTGGCTGGCGGTGAGATCCACTGCTGACAGGATTGCACCCACAGGGTTTCTAGCCACAGTCCGCCTCCACGTTCATCAAAGTCTGATGCTGTAAACAGAATTGAGAGTACATGAACTACTCATAAAAGACTGGAGTTAAGGTACCATCGGTGCTTGAAATACTACCAATTCTAATTATATCAAATTGCTACTGTCCACAAAGTGATATTGTTTTCCTGACACAAGGTGTATTATTCTAGCCAGGTTAAGTTGTGAAAACATAGTGGCTGGTGGACTTTGACTTCTAGCTGTGTTAAAAATATTTATACAGTAAATGATAATGCTTAGGAATGACACAGAGGTACAGAGGGCCTCAGAATAAAAACCCCAGGAAAAGAAACTTGAGGTAAAAACATGATATCAAGTGAGAGATTTCATTACATGAAAAAAAAGACTGCCGCATTTAACTGTGTGAACCAACCCAATCTCCTTTATTAGACATCAAATATAGGTACCAAATACAGCTTCTATTTTGTACCTAGTTTGTTTCCACTGTTTTGATTAGAGTACCAAAATTAATTGGTTAGGTTTAGGAAAACCTAACCTCAACATTAGCCTGCTCACAGGATTATGTTGAGCATACTAACTGTGTTAAAATGTGACACCAAGGAAGTGAGAGGAGATCTCTGAGCAGAAATATCTGCATCATCTAATTTAAGGTCACTTCTTTATCTCACATGAATTTATTTATTTATGAATTTATACAACCAGAGACATTGCTGTTTCTACAACATTTTGTCTGTAAAACAAGGTTGATATCATGTAGGCTTGTGGTTTCTACATGAGCACTATTCACTATTTTGTAGATCATACTAAGTCTGCTTTGGATGGTTATAACATTATGGCTCATAGTCAAAGTCCCTAGGGAGAATATGAATGGGATTTTTGAGCTCTATAATAATGAACAATTTCCCAGAGTAGTGTCTTGATACTCTAGTGGTGCCTAAGCATGCTGTAGCACCCCCTGAAGGATGGTATGGGGGCTGCATGTCATAAACTACAAAATTAAAATAAAGAAATAATTTAGTTGGTTATTAAATATTTAATAGTGGAATTTACATATTTTAGATTACAGTTCCCATCATCAGCATGATAAATACACTTTCCTTCTCTCAAGATATCTGTACAATTGGCTTTCATAGTCCTTGGATAGCTGCTGCTGTATAATGTCTGTCTACTCAAACAATCCTTGATTCGTTTGAGTAGCTGGGTTGATAAGGATAGGTTTGTGAGCGTCATGCTAAAGTGCAGTAATGCTGGCAGGACTAGACTTTATAGTACACTTATGATCAATTTCTTGCGTCATAACATATATGAAAGGAATAAAAATGTGTACCTCATGCACAGTAATCAGTTAGTGAATGCAAAAACAGAACCTGCTTTTGTAACAATTTCATTTAAGAAGGTGTCAAATAAAAATGGACAGGCACATATAGGATTAGCTATTAGCAAGTAGTTCATCATAAACACTTTTTGGTGGTCACTGTTTATCATCATTTGTTTTTCTTCTTTTAGATACCACAATCATATAAGAACACATGCATGACCAGTGTACAAGCCTTGGCAAAAAATTATGCAATCAACCCACAACAAACAACTCAAACATGTAAAATTATTTTAATTAAGGCTGTGAGGTTTTTTTTCCTTTGCAGATCAAGGATAGGACATATATCTCCTGTTGGGATCATGAGGAAAAATATGCCAGTTAATACTTTGTTGCATCTCCTCACACTTTTACCATGCATTGAATGGTGTAAGGCATGGACTTCAGGAAAAACAACATTCTCCATCAAGCTGGTTCCAAACATCTCAGAAGTGCTTTGCAGATTTCAGTTTTATCCTGGACCATTTTTCTTTTCAATTTCTACCATCAGTTGTCATTCAGTATATCTGAATCTCCTGAAAAAAAGTGTTTACCCTTTTTGCTCTGTGGAAAGATCCATTATCATCACCATCATCAAACCTACTTTCTCTGATGGACAAGAAAGTGTCCAAAATTTAAATGTATACCTGTGCATTTACTGTTCAGATAATGAGTATCATCTCCTCACATCTGTAATGCGACCCAGTATCATAAATGATGTGGGACATTTTCTTGCTTTCTTCAGTCATCTCTATGTGTTTCATTGGAAAAACACTGTATAAAAGTTGCAGCACCATCTATGTTTTCATTTTATTATCTTCCCAGTTATTTTCCAGTTTAGTTAACTGAGAACTAACATCTTACAGACTGATATCATTTGACCGTAATCCTCATTCAATGTTTTTAACGGTGGTAGAAGAAAAGGAAATAATTGATATTGTTGGGAAATCACAAACAAAAAATTCTACAGACTTTGATGACATTGATATGGAAATCGTTAAGAAAGTGATCGACGGCATCTCTAAACCCTTAACATACATTTGCAATTTGTCTCTACAAACTGGTGCATTCCCAACACAAATGAAAACAGCTAAAGTAATACCACTGTTTAAAAATGGAGATAGACACCAATTCACAAATTACAGGCCTGTTTCTCTACTTTCACAATTTTCAAAAATACTGGAAAAAGTTTTCATTAATAGACTTGACAAATTTATAGATAAACATAAAATAATAATGGACAGTCAGTATGGTTTCAGACCAAATAGATCAACATCTATGGCATTAATGGAACTAATTGAAAATATCACCAACAATATAGATCAAAGACAATGCACAGTTGGTATTTTCATTGACCTAAAAAAAGCCTTTGACACAATTAATCATGAAATATTACTTGATAAACTGGAGTACTATGGCATTAGAGGAGTGGTGCTAGAGTGGGTCAGGAGTTATTTGAGAGACAGGCAACAATTTGTGAAGATTGGTGAATATCAATCAGAGTGCCTGGACATTGTTTGTGGAGTTCCACAGGGGTCAGTATTGGGACCAAAGCTGTTTATCCTGTACATCAATGATATATGTAAAACATCTGATATATTACAGTTTATTTTATTTGCAGATGATACAAACATTTTTTGTGCTGGAGAGAATTCACAGCAGCTTTTGGAAGTTGTCACACAAGAAATGATTAAACTGAAAACATGGTTTGACAGAAACAAGTTATCACTAAATTTGAAAAAAAAACTACATTTATGTTATTTGGAAATTGTAAAAAAGATGCTGGAGCAAAATTGTTAATAAATAATGTTGAAGTAGAGCAAGTTTCTCATACAAAAATTTCTGGGTGTGATAATAGATAACAAAATCTGCTGGAAACCTCACATAAAGCATATACAAGCTAAACTGTCAAGAAGCATCTCTGTACTGAGTAAAGCTAAACATTTTTTGCCTTCCAAATCACTCCGGGTACTTTACTGTTCACTTATATTGCCATATTTGGAATACTGTGTGGAAATCTGGGGAAATACATACAAAACTTCACTTCAACCATTATGTAAAATTCAGAAAAAAGCAATCAGGATGATTACTAAAGCAGGATTTAGAGACCACACTAACATCATGTTCTTGAAATTAAAAATTCTGAAGTTTATGGATCTTATAAAATATAAAACTGCAAAAATTATGTACAAGGCCAGATACAATATGTTACCAGGAAATGTACAGAGGATGTTTTTTGACAGAGAAGGGGACTATGAATTGAGGGGAAAATTAAATCTGAAGACTCTTAAAGCACGGACAAAGGTTAAAACTTTTTGTCTTACTATTTGTGGGGTAAAACTGTGGAACAGTTTTACTGTGGACCTACAGCAATGTTCAATCATTAGTCAGTTCATAAAGATGTTTGGAAAACTACTTTTGGAAGAATATGAAACTGATAAAGTTGATCACCCATTGTATATTTAACTATGCTAAATCGTATCTAAATTATATCTATCACTGTAGCTATGTTTATACATGTCCTCCTTGTTTATTGTGTGGGGTAAGTGATGATGGGAATTAGGGGTAACAATGAATGGTGGGATTCAATAGAATGTTGAGCATGGGGTAGGGATTAATAAGTATGTTATACTTCTTCCTACTCCATTTCAGACTTAATAATTGTCATTTCATTTCATTTGGACTGTGTTTTTTTTTGTTTGTTTGTTTTTTATTTGAGCACATACGTATGTGTATTTACATATATATTCGTATTTGTAAATGCAAGTATGTGTACTTGTGTATATATTGTTTTTTTTCTTTCTGTATATGTCTGAAATAAAGATACAATAACAATATCGCTCTTGTTGGGCCCATGCTTTTTATCAATCAGATGCACCAGGTTGTTAGGGTCTGTTGCAAACCCAATTCTAAAAAAAGAAAATGTGGTGCTGTTTAAATTGTAAATAAAAACAGAATGCAATGATGTGCAAATCTCATAAACCCATATTTTATTCACAATAGAACATAGAAAACATATCAGATGTTCAAACTGAGAAAATATACAATTTTAAGAAAAATTGTGGGTCATTTTGAATTTGATGGCAGCAATGCATTGAAGAAAAGTTGGGACAGAGTCATTTTTATTACTGAGTAGCATTAACAACAGTCTGTAGATGTCCAGGAACTGAAGAAACCAGTTGCTGGATTTTGTGAGAGCAATGTTGTCCCATTTTTGCATGATATAGGATTCTAGCTGCTCAATAATCCTAGGTCTGATCATAAACTGGATGGTACCTATCCTTTTTAGTCCAGAGGACATGGAGTCCATGTTTTCCAAAAATAATTTCAAATCTTGATTTTTCTGACCACAAAACAGTTTTCCATTTCAGTCCATTTGGGACAGAAAAGATTGCAGTGTTTGTGGATCATGTTCACATGTATTGGTTCTTCTTTGCATTATAGGGCTTTAGTCTGCACTCGTGGATGGCATGTGAACTGTGTTTACAGACAATGAGTTCTGTAAGTCTTCCTGAGCCCATGCAGTGATTTCCATGACAGACTCATGCCTGTTTTTACTGCAGTGCTGTCTCAGAGCCTGAATCTCACGGGCATCCAGTATGCTTTCTGGCCTTGTCTATTGCGCATAGGGATTTCTCTAGATTCTTTGACTCTTATGACGACATTATGTACTGTACGTGATGAGACATTGAAAGTCTTCACAATTTTATATTGAGGAAAATGTTTTCTGATTATGTTCCACAATTTGAAGATGCAGTTTTTCTGCCCTAACTTGTACTAATAGCTAATACTAATTACAGCTCTTTGTTGACACCATCCCAGCTTTTTGGAGACATGTTGCTGCCATCAAACTCAAAAAGAGACACTATATTTTTTTTTTGATTTTTTTAGATTATTTATTTTTAAATCATTATATTCTGGTTATATTTACTTTTTTGGAATAGAGATTGTAGTTCTGCAGGTATTTGATTTTGAAACACCTGCAGAACTACAATTCTACAAGGGATTTCTTTTTTCTGCACTTAATCTGAAACAAGATCTGTTTTTGATTTGTTTGTTTTTTTGCACACTATATTTACACAGCAATCGTTTATACAGGTATTGGAGGTGAAACCCTAACTCACGCATATAACACTCACAATTTGAAACACTTGCCCACAGACAATAAAAGCATAATATGGGCAAAGGTGTATATCACCAGAAAGCTATAGATACAGAAACCAAATTTCCTTTTATGATATATGAATTAGAAACCTTTAGCAGTTGAGTTAATAAGCGAAGCCTTCTAACTGTTGTTCTTTGCATGTATAAAGGAAAGCTCAGATGACTGCCACCGCTGAGAACAGTTTGCACTCTGGCATGCTGGGTCAAATTAAAATGCATCTGATTCATCACACACTAGAGCATCAGTAACTCACAACAGGAGTTAAAACCCATGGCCTGCAGCAGGGTGGATTTACCACAGCGCAGTAAACAGCCATAATAAACTCTCTGCATAGTTACTCAATATAAGAACTCCAAGGTACAGCTATAATACATCTCCATGAAAACTGGAGAGGTAATATAATAGATGAAAATTGTCACGTGTAGCAGAGTAGCACCGCAGCACGTCACCAGTCTAAAGGCCAGATGGTCTCCATACCTGTGAACAGCATACACAAGTTCTGCCTTCAGTCTTATTTGTTACAGAAATACAGCAATAAATTTACTTGGTATAATTTTATGTTTTACTTGTTCCTTTTTGATAAACAACATATTTATTACTCCACCTGTGGGATCATTAAAAAATAAAATGTATATAAATAATTATAATCTGGAGAAAAAGTTCACAAAACAGGCTAAACTATAAAAACCACATAATCCAAAGCTCAGCATTCAAATAGAGTTTTCAGAATAACAGTCTCCTTTGCTAGAAATCATTAACCAGAGACAACCTAATTAAAACCAAATCACTGACTGACCAAACAGAGATTCTGCCCTCTGAAAAGAGAGCGTTAAGTGATGTCAAGGAGAAGAAATACAGACATATCATATATTAAAGGGAATAAACTGTAAATAATCTTAAAAGAATGAATATTGCAACTCCCAAGTCAGTCTCCTTTCCATTCCATTTCCATGTTTTCCATGTTTCTAGATCAATCCAAACCAGATGGTGTGGAGTGCAAGTGAACTCAAAACCCAGTAACAGGGAGTCTGTGGGGGTACTGACCTACATATCATAATCTGGTAACACAAATGCATGCACTTGTTTCACAAAATGAATGATATATATCATATAATTAGATATGAGTGTTTCTGCATCAAAAATATTAATTTAGCTGTGCATGAAACTTGGAAACCACTTACTTTTAAAAGCATGCTGCTCTCTGTATTTACAAGGAGATGACGCATGAGAACGTGCCGTATCAAGAGGGAAAAGAGTGTATCAGTATCCATGGTGACGGATGTTTCTTGCCTAGTGGCAAGCATGGATATTGATATACCTTTTGATTCCTACCTAACTCTTTAGTGTGGAGTGGCCTTCACAGCTGTGTCTACATGTGGATTGACACTCTATGGTTAAGAGGGAAAGTCTTTTATTTGCCAGTTCCAGTCACGTTACACCTGCCCAGCAGACACCCTCTCCTTCACGGGTTTAGCCTTCACACCTGCTTCTTATCAGCTAATCAGCTCCTGACCTGCCGCCTGCCTGCCCAGCTGCATGTGTCTGTCAGATCAAGCTGACAGGATGTATAACATTCACTCCAACTGTGTCCACATACATATGGGTGTATTTTTAAGCTTTGTTTTGTCCTTTGTATACATGCAAACAGACCTTTAGGTCAATTCCAACTGATTTTTAGAGAATGTCTTGCAAGTTGAAGATAGGAAAAGTCCCAAAAATTACTATATCTTTTCCTAAACACTGTTCTTGGACTTTGATGGAAAAGTCAGTGAAGTAGGGGGAATTCATAAGGACTGGGTACAAAATCGGTACTATTTAGGGTACTAAATTGCACTGATATGATATTCCTGTTGCATTGCAAACTCAAAATACATCCCAACGCTGAAGAGCATGATATCCTGAAAGCCAAATTCACTCTCCCAAATTCAGTCCTCTTTGGGTCATTTTTAATGATTAATTTCCTGACAAAGATGAATTATTCAGACTTAGAGAAAGTAAATAAATCAGAGTAAGTAAGAGATTATTACTTTGTTATTATTATTATTTTGTTGTGTGCACTGAAATAGCTCACTAACATTTAGTTATTTATGCTTAATAAACGTGTTATGCGAGATATGTGTGAAACATTAATATGTAACCATAACCGATAATAGTCTATCATCACTATTTAATCATGTAGTAGGCAAAAACTGTGACAGTGATGTCAACATTACGGACACTGTCAGACACCAAGCTTGGACTTCATCGGCTACCAATACCAATATTAGAAACTATGATATCACAAAAAGGGTTTTAAATAGATTATATACACTTAGACAACCTGGTCAACAGTTTATTTAGTAGTCTATTTAGTAAGTTGGTATTTTCATCAACATCAACAACAGACTTTTGGAAGCAATCTCACAATTATTTCCTGATAGAATCAGCTACGATATGTCCTTCAACTCTTTATGACAAACAATCAAGCCTCTGCTTCCTGTTTACACTGGCACATACATGTACAGTGTACACGAATAGTCATTTTATGTTTATCACTATGTTTATGTTTATCCACTTACAAAGATTATGAAGAAAAGAAGCTAGTCTATATTAGATCCTTAAAATTGCTTTATTGTATAAATCCCAGCTGGCTCACCTACCTGTGTAAGTAATTATATCATCGCAAATCTTTTAAGTGTCAAACTTGGCAAAGATGTCATTTTATGGTTTATGACTCGCCTCAGCCCCTATGTGCTTTCCAATAACTGCCAGACTGCTGTTAAAGTAATTATATCACTTAGTCAGCAAATTAAAAGACAGAGCAGTCAGTCCAGTGGCATAATGGGATTAGCTAACAAATGACAAACGAGTGTGACACTTTTAAAATGTATGGTAGCATAACTGGAGGGAAAGATCCGTTTTCATTAGTTTTAGAAAAAAGCAATTTTCCTTTCCTTACCTCAACAAAGAAGGTTAGATCAGACCGGAAGTCCTCCCTTTATCTCACACAGCGAGGACACATAAATTGATTTGCTGCTAAGACTGCACTTTGTGTTCCCCAAGTCTCTCTGCATTACACAATATATTGGATAATGTGATTTCTAAAATGTTGATCTGAGTTAGAAGGGCCAAAGAGAACAAAAAAAGAGGCCCATCGGCAGAAGCCAGGCCAATTGTTTGCAGTGAAAACATAAAAAATCTCTTCTCACTGTGTTTTGTGTTATTTGACAGATCAATGCCACTGCACTTCAAATAAAGGGATCCGTGGAATTACCTGTGTGTACTGCCGATACAGTACAAACAATGCAGCAATTGTCAATTTTAATTACATTTATTATCAAATATATCCATAATGCTAAACGGTTTCAAAGGATGTGCTTTCACCACACATCAGTTGATTTTATCCCTAATGAGCTCTGAGACCTCACCCGTTATTGAACTGAGCTCTTTATTTTGATGTCGGCTGTAAGCCTACACACCTGTAAAGTTTTAGACAGCATTTTCCACAGATATGATTATTTTGTGTCCCAGGACAACAGTTTGCAAATATGGCAAACACATACAAAAACACAGTGTTAAAATTAGGTGTTATAGTTCTGTCATATCACAAAAAATTGCACACATGCAGACCAAAGCATGGTAAAGCAGGTACAGGGGAGTTTCTGCTTAGTGAGTAAAAAACGTTATAAGCATTCCCACAGGGAACTCTGCTCTTGTAGAAGTTATGACATAATGTACGACAGACTAATAGAGCGGGAGTGGAAATGTTGGCATAGTTACTTACAGTATAGAGGTCATTTTTAAAAAAAAAAAAAAAGGTTTTCATTCTGGAGTTTAACTGTGAGTTTTGCTAAGAAGTCCTTATGTGCATGAATTGCTCAATTATTGCCAACTGCGAGAGGACAGAAAAAAAAGCATTAAAAAGTTCAAAAACACATTTTCAACTTTTAACCCAAGAATCAATTTTAGCCCTGTGGTCTTTATTACCCAAACTGTCCTATAAACCAGAGATCCAGATATGCAGACCAAGTAATGTATATAGTTTATGTACTCAGTGTGTGCATGTGCTCGAACAATAGAGATTAGTGGCGTTGCGCGTGCACGTGTCAGTGGGTACGTGCTTCCTTGCATGTATGATCACATTAGAGGACCAGACCCTCCTTTCAGGTTTTAATTAGCAGGCCTCACAGCTGCTTACCGTTAGAAAGGCAGGAGAGAACATCCAGCGATAAGCAAATTAACACTGAGTGAAGCTCTGCTCAGGTCTGGGAGTTTGAGCCTGAGCAGACTCTGGCTGTTATTACAGCTGCAGGCGGAGAAACATACACAAACACAAGTGCTGTACGCAGAGGTGGATAAATCATCAGATTTCGTACTTAGGTAAAAGTAGCCACACTGCACTTTGGAAATACTATGTGGACAAAGCAGTCATTTACATTTTTACTCAAAATAAAAAGCATCAAAATTCACTTAATGAAAAAAAGAGTAAAAACATTCATTATGAATAATGGCATATTTCAGACTAATTTATGTTATATTTGTAACTTGTATTCATTCATTCATTAATGTGTCCGTTTCTTTAAATTTGAAAGTGCAATAGATGCTACTTGTAGCCTACATTTAGTCCTTGTTTTTTTTTTTTTTTTTCTTCTCAAACTTTCCATCGCACCCTTTACTAGGGAATATTAATAAACTATATGAGAAAAACGGACATAGACAATGTGACTTTACCCACTACATTGTTAGTGTGCTTGCCTGGACTTCCACTTATCCTGCACTACATTCAGTTCATTTCAGTTTGTGTACCAGAGGAGGAAAATAGTGGCACAGTCTATGGTACAGATTTTCTTTTATTATTTATTTTTAATGTACAAAAGAGCAAGAGCGCAATAGTAAAGTGCAAACTTTATCCAGGACGGAAACAACTGCATTAAACAGCTAACCTCAGCTCTTTGCAAGCACCTGTATAGACATCATGCTAATGCTAAGCTAGCTAAGAACCCAGAGTGATGTTAAAGCTGAGTGCACGCTGACCCCAGCCCAGCAGCCAGAGCCTGAACTTTAACAGGTTACAAACTAATGCGCAGTCATGCTGCAGCCTTGTTTTCTACAGTTCTACATTGATGTATTAAAAGTAGAGTCCCTGTGGAGATTAAAGTCTAGGTTTTGATATTTGCTGTGTGCTGTCGGCTTTGTGCTCACACCCAACTACAAAGAGAAAGATCATATGTGTGTCCTCATTACGATAGGGATTTGTGTTGGTTTTTGGGGTGTAGCCTCAGATTTATATTGTTGACTGGTAATTATAAAACAATATTTTTCAGATCATTTTACATAAGGAAATGAAAAAGAAAGGCAACGAGTAGCGTAACTAATCATTCTCTCATGGGAGCAATTAAGTTATGTACTCCATTGCATGTAAGAAGAGTTCTGTGTAATATGTGTAATAGATTACTTTTTTGAGTAATGACTCCAACAGTGATGAGAACAAAGAGGGGAAAGGTCTCCAACAGGCACAAACATTTGACCACACAGCATGCACAAATTCTAATTTTCATGACTTTGATGTCATTGCTATGCTGCTTAGTAATGCTGTCCACCCTCTGTACACTAGAGTCGTTAAAAAGGGAGACAAAAGCCATGGAGAATAAAAATGTTTCTGTACCAGGCTTCAAATGTGCTTTTTGACGCCCTGAAGTTAGCCATTTTGACATGGGAGTCTATGGGTACTTTTTGAGTTAGCCTTAAGTGATCATGTTAGGAACTGTAGTTTCTATCTTAATTTACCACTTAGTGTTCATGGACCTGACAAAAAACATGTTTGAACTTGACATTCATTTTTGTACAGTATATTACACCACACCTATGCATTCACTGAGTCATATTTTTATAGTTTTTAAACATTAAAAAGTGCCATAGGATGTGAACCACCTTGTAAACGATTACATGCTGTAGTCGTAAATGTCAGTGAACAGATATTATTCCATCACATAAACTTATGTAATTTTTTCCAAAACAATGTCCGTTTTTTGATTTATGGACATTTTTTCTTCAATCAAGGCAACGCTGCAGCTTCATTACAACCACATCAGCAACTTTAATTTTTAAATCACAAAGTAATCCAGGGTTTGCTCGGTAGAGTCAAATATTCTGATCACCAGGCTCTATGATTTTCCTTTATCTCGCTTACCTTGGCACTATGATGTTTTCCACTGAGATCCAGAAAAAGTGCTGAGGAAATGATATAGAGGCTTTTTTCCCTGAAAGGATTTAAAAGTACAGGTCACATATCTAAACACAACAGGGAAATGACCAGAAAAAGACAAAAGATTTGAGTGTACGAGAAAATAAAGAGAGAAATAGACAGATGTGCACTCAAGAGACAAAACAAAAGAAAAAATCCCAACAAAGAAACTCCCAGGAAATGAAACAACTTGGCAGAGAAAGGAACACTAGAAATACTAAAGGCATAGCAGTGACCATAACTATTCAACAACAATTACCCCCCAATAGAAGGGTCATTCAATCATTTTAATTATTTATATTTGTTTTCATGCTGTTGAAAGGGGTTTTTTGTGCTTTAAAAAAGTTTCTCTGATTTTCTTCTTTGTGATGTCCTCTTTTATATTTTCCTTTGAGCTACATGTCAGTTTTGTATAAGACCTACTTTTGCCTTCAATTAACCTTTTCCAATTCCTCCAGCCTATATTGTGCTTTATTTACTTTTCTTACACCAGTGAGAATACCTGTACACTGTGGCTGGAAGAAAAGCGAATCATTTCTGTTTGTCTTTCCACCAGGGCTTCACATACCCTGTATTTTTCTGAAAAGCCATTTTCTCTGTTTTTCTTTTCTGTTGCTGGTCTGTTACCTGGAGAGATGGATGATAGCACTAAGAAAAGCCAGGTTAACTTGTTTTATCCCTGACCATACAGACCTTCAACAACCCACAGCTTTTGGTATAGTTTCAATCTGCATGGTGGAGAAATGCAGCAAGCAGCATCATACCTTCTACATTTGTAGGCTAAAGCAGGACCACAGCTGTTTTGGTGGTCAGCTGTTAATGCTATGACCTCTGTGGCTGCTGTGATGTAAAAGGAGGCGGTACACACCCTTGAAGTCATATATGTTGTTCTCTCAGCAAATGTCATGTGGACTGACAGAAAAGATTCTCCTGGTGCTGCAGAGGTTTCTCAAAAATAGTGCTCTTTTGCTTTTTCTTTTAAATATAGGGTGAAAAATGTTACATAGGTATGTTTTTATACCTTCTGTAATAAGAACCACGTGAGGAGGACCTAAATGTGGGTCAAATTTCCAGGTGATAATCATAATTAAGGATGGACAAAATACATAAATAAATAAAAACACTTCAAAAATCATAAGGAAATAAACACATGAGTATGTCAGCATCATGACATCATCGAAATGTGTGCAGTGTTTCCCATTAAGAACATACCAAGCAGACAGTTAGACCCATATGTTTCAGTTAGATTTCATAACACATTTATTACTTGATAGCCAGACTGCCAGGTTAAAGTACCATTCTTATGTTCTGCTTGGTCTTTCACAATAAAATGCAGAGAAAATGTTGGTAGAAATCCAACAAGAAAAAATAGACTTAGAGGGTATTTACTGCTTATAGTCCTTCTCAGCAAGCAATAAACAATCGGGTTGTAATTGAAAAGTTTTCAGAATCTGCTTCTAAATGTTAAACATTTCTCATGGAGATTTATTGCCACGCTGTCCAGCAGAGTCAACAAGAATGAAGAACAAGCAAAAACAAACCACTGACAGTGTTTATGCCAACAGCAGGCCTTGCACACACTTTTCCAAATCTGCACGTTGTTCATCAGTGTTATACAATTGTGACGTTTCTCTCGGAATTTTTGTGGTCTTCCTTCTGAAGTCTGATGTCTAGTTAGCAGACTGTTGGGGCATTTTTTACTGTCAGCAAGAGGCCAGGTTTCAACATAGGGTGTGAATGGTGTGATGTGATCAATGTGAAGTTGCTGAATTTTCTGGTAACAGAAATAATTTCGGGACTCACTGGTGCATTTAATTAAAAATAGTCTTTAGTAATAGCTTTCTCACAGTGTGCTTAGTAAGTATTGCTTGAAACATGAGCATTTAAATGTGGAGGTTTGTTTTGATTCTGATGCTGAACTATTGTGGAGTTTCTAATCAGCTGCTGAGATCAGAAAAAGTCCTTGAATCATTGGGAAAACATGTTACTGGAGGAAATAAGGGGTGAGTTTCAATGACAGGCTGCAAACTGTACTTGGTGATTGAATGGATGAGAAGCAGAGACACTTCACCACTTAGGGAAGTTAATTCTAGGATGTGAAGCCAAAAGGACCAAAAACAGAAAAAGGATCAAAAATCCTAAATGTTTTCAGTTTCCTGGCTGAGTTTTCTCATTTATTTCTGATGAAGCTGCCTTTGCACTGCAGCATTTCCTTTGCAACTTCTGCTAAGATTTATCCTCAAAGGTCACTGTGCAGGGTTACAATTTCTACCACAGTGACAGTGGGTCCAAAATGAAAGGCCAAGGTTTTGCTCAACAGCTCATGCTGAGAGTATAAGTGCAGTCCGTGTACTCCCACGGAGCATATGGATTGGACAGGCAGCCAGATTTGACAGGGGGCATTTGCCTTATTTCACGTTACTTTCTTTAATAAATAAGGATATAAATAATGAATAACAGAAATAAAAGAAAGAAAGGTGAGGTTACTTAAGAGAGGATATGAACTAAGGTGCAGAGTAAAGAATAAATAAATAAAATGAATTGTTAATATAATATGTAACCTAAACTGTGGACCAGTTTTATAGGCTACACAACAAATTCATGTAATAACAACCTAGTTTAAAACACATCATATATGCACAGTATGGCCATAGAAAAATGTAGAAAGAGTTTGCAATTTTGATTGAGATCATGTTTTAAAGCCAGCCTCACAAGCTGATGATGACCAGTTATTACAGTAGTTCTAAAGGGACAAATGAAATGTGCTTCCCAAAATCGGACTTGCATAGACAGATGCTCTCTAAAATCAGTGCAATCCTTAGTCAAGCTGGTAACAGCAATGGCTACATGCTCACTAACCAAATTGTGTTAAGTTTTTTCATTAACAAATTTTTATAATTTTAATCACAGTTGTAAAAGTTAGTCAGACCGTATCGTGATGCTGCTGAAAACATTAGCAAACAGTTGTTTGCTGTCTTAGCTCAGAGACTGTCCTCTATGCTATAGCTGCATTACATGTTCACATATAAAGATCAGAAGTACTATGTTTTAATATTTGTTTTAAACAAAGGAGTCAACATTCTCTTTTGGTAATAGTCAAGATGATCACTCCCTAACCATAAATTAGCAACAATCAATAGGCTTAATGTAAAATGGTAATTACTTAACTATTAATAAGATTTTTAAAAAAAAAACAAGCCCAGAGAAGTTTATCTACTAAGCATTTTAGAGTTTCACAGCTAATAGTTTTAATTTTGCTAACTACAAGCTACCTTTTAAATGTAGTCATGTCATTCTTATCAACCTTGATCCTTGATGTGTCTCACTATATTTAGATTCCTAACATTCTAAGAGGGACAAATTAGCTCTGTGTTAATTGTCATAATACATCCATCAGTTCCTCTATTCATTTTCTTAACCATCTCTCCAATTCAGGGTGCCAGACATGCTGGAGCCTAGCCCAGCTATCATCCCAGACAGGTCGCCTGTCCATCGTAGGCCACAAAACATAAACAGTTTTATAATGATTTAAGTTTTATTCATTTATATTGACCATTCTTTAGAGAATGACGTGTTTAATAGTCCTATATTAATACTGATACAATGTTCCCAAAGCAGCCCAAAAAAACAAAGTTTCAAGAGCTGATTTCAACAGTTCAACAACTAAAACCATATTATCTTATATTTATAATTAAATGGCTTAAAGAAGGAATCGTTCTTGGAACAACTAAAGAAATAAAATTTGTGCGTGACTGGAATTCACAACGCCTCAAATCATTCATCAGAGTGACCAGAAAAAATACTTGATTAATGAACTAATTTGTCTCGTGTTTGGACCTTCCCATCACTGTGCCCCAGTACTGGTATTGAATGAAATCAGAAAAATGTTAGCCAGTGGTACTGTAGCTCCAGTCCCAAGTGTGTTTGTCCAGATTCCTCATCCCTGGTCCTCACTTGTTCTCCAAACTCCTCTCACACTTTTACATTTTAGATGACAGAGAAATATTCACACAAGCACACCAGTGGATTTATCACTTTCTTGTGATTTACTCGAGCTGCAGAATTCCTGCATGTTGCAGCTGACGTACAGCAGTATATCAGACAGAAACGAGAATGTGTGTCTGTGCAGACACAACTATGTGTGCATCCTTTTCTTTCTGTGTTTGCAGAAACCTTCCACAGGAAGGAATCTTACCTTAAACAACATAAGTCTCGTAACAACAGTTCAGTCATGCTACCACTAATCCCACTTTGAAGCTCATCTGGAAGGATGCTCTTTAAGTATTAATTCAAGTATTTTTAGAGATTCTGCCTCTATTAAAGGAGCAAGGCACTTTATATTCTATTTTGGTGCTCTTACTAAGCAGCAAAGCAGGCAGGCAGAATTACCCAAAAGCAAATATTTATGCATGTTTGCCGTCTCCTTGTCTGTACGAGTTAGATTCCCAGATTAGATTTGATCAGTTATTTACTGTGTAGTTGCTCATGCTCTCAGATATGTTCCCCTTAAATAGGCATCTTTATGCAGTGGGTATGAACACAGATGCTGTAAACACTGTTCACTTCAATGAGGCACATCCAAACAAAAAGTTGGTCCAGAGTATGAATAGTGGAGCTTGAGGTCTGAAGGTTATTTGTAGCTTCTTGTAAGTTTTGAAGTTTAAAATTTAAACTGTTTAGTAATAGAATGTTAAATTGTAGACAGTGTATTAAACACCTCTATAAATTATGCTTTCATAACAAAATGATCTAATCCTGATGAAACCCGTCTTTCCTATGTGTGAAATGTTCTCTGGTAATTTTTCAATAATAACGTTACCTTCTGATAATCATCTATAATCTGCAGACATTACGCAATCAATGCTAGATATAGAAGAGGCCACCTTTTCCCTGCTGATTATAGATGATTACTGTCTGATTATGAAGGGACAGATGAGGTGATGAGGTCATGAAAAAGTTCTTTTAGACATCACAACAGAAAGAGTCAACTGGCATCAAAACGTGTGTTGATCTCTACATGAAATAAAATGTTATCAGTTTACAACCAATACTGCAAAACACAGTTTTTATTTAAACATTAATTTAATCATTGCTCTTCATTAAAATTTGATTTAAGATTTTTTTTGATTCAGTAAAATAGCATAAATTAACTTACATTTATATGATGATTTTCTAAGTACTTCTTCCTCCACATAGTAGCAGAGGGGATCATCTGATTGTTGGGTTTTTCTTATATATTTGAGTTTTTACCTTAAATCATTAGATGCCTTTTGAGAATTGTTGTGAATTGGTACTCTATCTATAAATCTGAAATAATATTAAATTGCATTAATTGAAATTATGTCATTTTAATAATCAATCGAGCCTCATGTCCTTGGTGATCCATTTGCTAATATGACACAATATGTTTGATGTTTGATGAGTCATAAGAAGTGTAACTGTGTAACAAAGAAGTGTGTGTTTGAGCTTATCCTCCAGCAGCAACATGTCACACACAAACATACTGTTCATGCCACATTTATTTACTTCACATCTTGTTACCTATAGTTACAGGAGAATTTCACCACTTGTGTTAGTCAGCTAGTAGGTACAGAGGACAGCTATTATTTTGACTGCCACCTTCTCTCAGCTTCACATTTTAAAAGAGCATCTGCAAGCTAGTACAACTCCACAACACTTTCCACGAGTGGCATCACCAAAGCTCACAAAAAACAAAAATGTGAATACAACCACAGATTTTCATCATTAAGCACAGGGTTTTATTTGGGAGTAGCCATATACAGAAATAGGACAATGACACATGTTCTTTTACATATAATATGTAGTTTTTTATCATCACAGTATACATTTAGATAAGACATTGTAGAATGTGTGGCCACCAAAAATTTGGTCAGTTAAAATGAACACATGATCAAATACTGTGCACGAATGGCATCATTAAACACTGAAACCAAACAGCGCAACTTCTAAATGCTTTAAAAATATATCCTACTCCATTTAACAGACTCTATGACAATTACTACTTCTACTAATATTAAAACATGCCTAAAATTCCCACGAGAACTAGTCAGTCGGTGTTTTCACAGTGCAGAGATCATGTCAGGATGTTTAAACAGCAGAGGCAGCTGTTACCATGATAAAGTGTTGAGATATACACCGGGTTTTACTCACTTGAATAAACAGACATCAGTGTCAACCATGGGCTGTTGTACAAACATATGGTATTAAATAGTGAGTTGGAACTTCAAATGACTATATAAAGCTTTTTTCCATTACCACTAAATTGTGAGGCCATAAGTCAACACGATGGAAAATAACCAATCTGTGACCATGTTGTGACACCTAAAACTAACTGCAAAGCCAATCAATACAGTATACGTGGTACGTTGTTGTTCCAGCTGTACCAGGGTCAATTATTACTTTATATTTATAATTGTATAAAATTGTACAACATTTAAACTTGGAGACTCTACTCCTATACACAAGGGAATTGGGGCATTATTTAAAAAGTGCTTGATGTATTAATTTAAATATTCAGGTCTGTACATAGCTAAACTAGTAATCTGTGCCGTTCCATTGAGAAAATGTTCCAGTGGCACCAGTTTGTGTGTCTGTTGGCTGGAGGTAGCTTTCAATAGTTTTCTGTTCTAAGTATCAAGATAACCTGGTCACAGCTTGGAGATCAGATTGTGTTTTGCAATTAATCCAGAAGGAAAACGTCACAATGCAATGATGTATTTACATTCTCTGTTCCCGTGTGCATGGAAATATTAAACATCCAGTCAGTCTGTAGAACATTTCACCTGATGAATGCAAAAATGGGAAATATATAAATATTTACAAGAGTGACCACATAAGCCCAGAAATAAAGAGCAAGTATCAAAAACAGAAGAAAAAAAAACTACCTCACATGAACCTTCATCAGACATCTTCAAAACCATTCTTCCTTCCTTATCTAGAAACCCTGAACACCCCAGCAAACCTATCATTCCCAGTGTCAGCCCTAACTGACTGTCGGTCTTTGGCACCTGCTTCGAGCTTTTCCTTCTTTCGTCCTGACTAAGCACCACCAGCTAACACCTGACTGCTGTCAGTCATGTCACAGCTTCTCTTCTCTTTCTTCTCCCGAGCAGCGTTGCTCTGTTGTTGGCACAGATCCTGGATCAGTTTGGATTTGAGAAAGCGCCTATAGGAGTCTTTCGCCATCAGTGTGTAGATCATCTTCTGGGCATCGTCAAAACAAGAAGGGCAGGCGTTCTCGACGTTCTGTCTTGTTTTTTCTCTGGTCGCTGCATCTAAGTTTACCTAAAAGGTCACAGAATGAAAGAAAAGTGAAACGTACTGGTCTAATGTATTCACTTATCAAGAGCCTAAACTTTTAAGCTGCCACAGAGAAACAGCAACTGTTTTTGGTAATAGGGATCATTGCTGATGCGAGGCAGGAGAAACAGATGGGCTTATCAATAAAATGAATACATGAAAAAAGTAAAGAAGAAAGATATCTTAAAAGTAAAGGTGGACTATTTTTTTACTTGAAGGTAAATGTTCAGGTATAGTATTGGGGTGTGGGGAGTCATATTTTACCTGCCCAGCAAGTAATCTTCTTTTATGTAGAAGGATTTTATTCTTATTAATCAAATTGATTTTGTTTGTCATTTTATTTCAGTATTGTTGTGATTACCTCATTAGGAGCATCTGCACCAATATATTTCTGGTAGATCTGCTTGGCTCTGGTTGCTAGCTTGGTAGGTGCAGTCTTCTTGTAGTCCTCGCAAGCCATCCAGAAGTCCATGTTTTCCTCACTGAACTCCGACTTTAGGAAGCTGGTGAAGACTGTGCGACCCACTAAACACAGAAAGAAAAATGTGTCTCTTTTGATCCAACCGTACTCAATAGTCACATAGTCCATTTATTTATTTATTCAACTTAATAACTTTAGTTAATATATATTTGTTATTAATAAACTATTAATTAATAACATTACAATTAATAATGTTGTTTACTAGTTGGTAAATTGTTTGTAAACCAGCTGGAACTTTCCAGTAACCATTAAGATCATGTTCACAGATGACCTTTGTAACACTTGTATAAAGCACATGTAAGTAGCCCAGTGACATGGCGATTGTGTAATTCAGTGTGAACCTTGTGTCCTGCTTCTCTAACTGGTTAATTTAGTTTATTTATGTTTATTTCCTCTTTCCTTGTTTTTTTAGATTTAGATAAAGTTTTGGTCAGAATTTTGGCAGAGCGAAATTTAATTATATAAACTTACATTTTAACACTACTAATGATTAGTAAAGACTATTCTTTTTTTGTGAAATAAGTCTTTACCAAAGTTTAATTAAGTCTCAGTTTAAACATTGTCGTCATTGTAAAGCATTGCCAAAAAGATAAAGCAGTGTGTTAATGAAGCAAAATGAATAAGCCTCACCAGAGTGTAATCAATGCTCTAATATAATGGTGTGGCAGCCTTTGCACTCATCAAAGCCAGTCTAAATTTTCTAATTTGGCTGGCTGCCTGATGAATAATGCAGCAGAATTAGATAGAGCAGTCCAATTTCAGGTACCAGCACCTGCCCAGACTTAGTCAAAAATTATGCCACCTCCCCAATAGGAGTTTTAATCAGCTCCCAACTGCACATTAGTTGCCAGAAAACAATGAATCATGAATACATAAATTCTGAGTGCTGGGTAAGAATTTTACCAGCCTTATTTTTTTGCAGCGTGTCCAAGTGCTGGACTCCAGTTTTACATTGCTTTGTAGCATGACACGAACACGCCACTGATTTACTTTATATTAAAAAGCTACATCTTGTCTCACATGTCTAACATGACTACAAGAAGAGTTTGAGAAGACCTTTGAGGTCTCAATATGGTAAACAAATGAAGGACCAGTAGCAGCTGACAGATGTAGTAGGGACAGCAGAAGGAAGCCATAACTATGTTGGAGGTCATGGAAAGAAACAGGTCAGAACTCCACTGGTTCCCGTAAGGCCGTTGCTCCCCATGCACACGCAGACAATATGATTCTCAGAGGTCTTATGCGTCCGCACGCACACACACACACGCAGAGACACACACACACACGTGCACACTCTGCACTGGTCAGCACGCCCTGAGAGGCCCTCTAGTAGTGCCTCGTGACACGTAGCAAAAGCTAGAGCATGAGAATGTGCTGGAAAGTGCTTGAGTGTGTGTGTGCTCCATTTGCGTGTTTGTGTGTCCCAGCCAAGTCCCCTTAACTTTCTTTTAACAGCAGTAATGAGCACAGTGATGATACTTAATTAGCCAAACCCAACCATCTGCTATGCTGCGCTTATTTCAACTCTGCAGCTTGATTTTCAGCATCACTTTTGGGATTACCAAAGCCTTACTGTCAATCCTTAGAGTGATATGCTAAAGCCAGTTTTTCCCATGATTGCAACTGTATTGTACTACATGAAAATGATTAAATATATAAAGCCACAGGCACATTTTGTTGAGAACAAATGAGTGAAGCTTCTGCCGTACAGCTGATGGCATTATTATTATTGGGATGACAAAGTCAGAAGTTCTTCCAGCTAGCTTTGGATTAAAAGCCTCATCTGATTTGTTCTAATTCAGATCCAGTCTTTTATGTGTGAAACTAATGTAATACTTACTTTCACTGTTCAGCACATGGCTGAAAGACTCCTTCCATTTCTCCACCTCAGCTGTATTAGGCACCCTAAAACACAAATGATCAATGCCATTTTAAGTAAGGTTGCACAGAAAAACATTTTTACATAAAGTACATATGGACATTTTCACCTTGTCTCTCATCTAGTCTTTTTGTTGTACTTTCTCCAAAAAGGTGAAGTAGCCACCAAACATCTCTTAACAACATAGCAAAACATGACAACAAAGATATCTGTATGAGATATCTTTTGCTGTAAATAGAACAACACATTCAAATCCCAGTCACAACAATTCAATTATCAAAATTACAGCAAATCAAATCATGCCAATGGACGTCATCTGACAGCAGCAAGCCCAGACTATAGTAAAATGATAATTTTCAGTTATAAAAGACTAATATAGTCAGCATTTAGAATCATAATTTGCATTATACACAACGTTATGTAAGCGCCACATCGAGTCTTTGTGTTGTGCATAGAGTGATTGATATTGCTGCTGTGCAATTATAGCAGGAAAACTGAATATTGATCATCCATAGCTGTCTCGGGATGCTGCTAAAAAGCAAAGGTCAATGCGAGCAGGGTCAATGCAAACGTTCTCATAAAGAACAATAACAGGCTTCCCGTGGGAAGACGTGCTCTGGAAGTGTAGAGAAATCTGATACATTGTGCTCTTCAGTAACACAATTCGATTTCAGAATTTATACAGAATTTATCAACTATAAAAGCTTAATGACTGTTAGCCACACAAGTCATCACATCTATGTCCAATTACAGGAGGCACTGGCTATGCCACTGGGCCAATATGAGAAAAAAAAAAAAAACGTACTAAATCATTTATTTTCCATGAAATGAAATGGCTCTTCAGCCTATTGCGTCAAAGTGAGCTCATCTTCTACGTGGAAAGATCCATCCATCTATTTTCTAATCACCTCCCTATCTCTTTCCCAACAAGCCTCAGATAACAGAGAAGTCCTGCGAGTTTCAGTGATTCATTTAGAGGCACATCAATATTAAGGGTCTGCAACTTGAATTAAAGCACGAGCCAGGATTTTCTTATCTGTGCCATGTTAGGTGCTAGTCGCTGAGTTTAAAGTCAAAAATAAACTTAATTCAGCTCTGCATCAGTCTGAAGGAGACTGATCTAAAACAGACACCGCCATCACATTTTTAAGCAGTTTCAACTCCTTCAGATTGGAAACGCAATATACTTTTTTAAAGCAGCATGTGTGGCAGGCTTGATTTTAGTTTTCATCATAAAAATTCTCTCTTTCGAAGGAGGCTTGATGTGCAACTTAGCACATAGAACACATCTGTCCCATCTGTAACAACCGAAAATAAAATAAATAATAACAACAAAGGTTGATCAAATGGACCAATACGGCAATGCCATGATGATCCATTTGGCAAAATAAATCCATTTGGTATCCTTGTTGGTCTTCAGACAACAATTCTGACGGCTAAAGAACCAAATGGGACAGACAAAAAAAAACAAAAAACCATAGAACACATCTTTTAAACAGCAAATTCAGCTGAGAGAGGCTTGTTCCTCTAACCTTTTTGCAGCAGCCGTGGTTGATTTTTCTTTCATCTGCTTCTGATCTGCTGCTTGAGGTTCAGGCTTCTGGAGTAAGAAGCTTATTTTGTGCTTGATGTCTTTGGCACTGTGGAGAGGCAGAACGAGAGGACCGTGAGCAAAATGCATTTCAGAAAATGTCAGTGTGTTTCCATTAGTGATATCTGCACAGAGACTTCCTTTATCTGTGTAAACAAGTGGTTAACAGCTTGCCAGCTAGTTCCTCTTTTTCCATATTTAAATTGAGATTTTGAGTTGCTGCTGTAAAATAACAGCTCTTTCATTTTTTACATGTACACACATCATATTCAAAAACAATGTTTTAATTTTTTTTCTTTCTGTCTTTCTTCTTTTTCTGAAATAATGCTTTTATCCACCTGTTGTTCAAGGAATATTGCACTTACCTTTTCAAGCATGTCGCAGGCAGTGTTGCAAGTCCTTTACACATGATGGAAGGTTAAAAATCTAAAAATCCAAAGTCAGTTCTGTTGTTTTAAATGACAACAGAGAGGCAACCACACGGTTGTGAGCAGCGGTGTTTTTGCAAGAGTCTTTCAGTATCACACAGCAAGCTGTGCTTGTCTCCACCCCCAGCAGTGGTTTTATACCTCCAAAATGGACTGACAATCCCACCAGACGGGCGAGGGGTGGGGTGGGGGAGTGTAAGACAGTTAGAAAGGGACAACAGAGAGGGAGGAACAGAGGGAGAGAAAATAGGGGAACATTTACAACAGATGGGATCACATGTAACCACAATAAAGGTGTTTTTCACTGAGGGATTTAAGGCATTAGAGAAACTGGTGAAGTCATACATCACGTGGAAGAAAACAGAGCTTTTTCAAACCGAGCAAATCTAAAATCCAGACCTGGAAATTGTCACGGGACTCTTGTTTTCAATGCATTCTGTGAGGTCATTGTTGGAAAATGTGACCTTTGTTGCTGGACCTACTGTTAACTCAGCTTACAGCAGCGAGTGTTTATATTCAAGCATTAACAACCATTTTTTTATACTACTGTACCTAAAGAGAATTATGTGCTACATAGCATTATTAATAATGTGATGCATGCAATAAACACATTTCAGTAAATTAGATGATTTCAGGATCCAATTATAATCTCATCAAATCAATAATTGCCTTGAATGTTTTGCAGCAGATCTGTCCACCAGGACACTTGTATCAAAACTCCCACAACTCCCTACCAGACACAAATGTTATAACGTTTATAATATACAGTAATAAGCATCCTGAATAACAGTTTATTATGTGTTACAGAAAACAGTAATGGTTTCATTCCAGCAATTTGGCCATTAGAGATTTATTTACAGTAGATATCTTAAAAGCATCAATATGGGACTTAATCCAATGCGTTGTTAATTGGCACTCTCTGAGGATAACTCTAATGAACACTGCAGCCATTGTAACTGTTGGTCTCCTTTTTGTTGGCTTACTGCTTACTGAGTCTTTTCTCTCTACTTAGCTAAGCAACTCATGTCATGACATGATGACTACCTTGGAGCTGTTGTTTTGAAGAGTTTACAGCCTGAAAATGAATCAGTCTGAAAAGTAATTATGCAGTTTTCCCATTCCTTCACAAACACAATAACTGTCTCTCTGTGTAATTCTAATTGTCCTCATCAGGTTTCTCATTTCAGGATTTGGTTTATAATTGAAAATACAAAACAATACTCAGAGTTTCACTTTCTGGGTTCTCCGTGGTGGTTTGACTGTGCCATTAGCTCTGTGGAAGTCTACAGCCAGGGATCATATAGCACATATCCACATGGACACATAGTCAGAGCAAGACAGGAAACCAATGCTTAGCTAGTTACAGGTAAAAATAGAGATAAGTTACAGTGACAAAGTAGTGAAAGCAACCTATAGGAAAGGATGCTGTTCTATGGTGGATCTCTGATTACTGTACCATTCATCATGCATTCATTCTGTAATACAGTGCCTTCTTTTCACTTCAGTTGGGTTTTTTTCTCTCTTAAAGCTACAGTACGTTTAGCTTTTACATCTAAGTTCTTTCATTATAGTAGGTGTGGCCATGCCCTGCTGACAAAAGCCGGCCCTGAGCTATTGTCAGCAAGACTCAGGTCAGCTATTATATTCCTCATGTTCATTTTATACATTAGCAGGAAACTACTTGAACTTCAGGAAAGGTCAATGAAAATGTATCTTAAGTGTTAAGAGGGTGCGGCAGCAAGTTTTTTTTTTTTATATCACAGTGGATAAATTGCAAATCATTTTCCTCAAGATGTGTGAGTGTATTAGCTGTTTTAGCACTATGGCAAGAAAAACATCTGAGATCACCAAGAAGGGAAGACCACCTCCCACAATGACAAGAGCAAGAGTCTGATATGAGCAGGCGAGTTCAATATGAAACTCAGCATGTCTCTCAAGAGACAGTACATGTGAGAAAAAACAATTGTTTTGATAATTACACAACCCTGATTTCATTCGTCAAATTACTTGCGCAAGTTTAGAGTCAACATTCTCTGTCTTTTAAACTTCTTCAGTTTTTTCATTTTGTAGCTTTAGCTTAAATTTCTGAGTCTCTGAGCTCAGTCAAAGTCATAGAATATATGTGGTTTAATAATGCATTGTAGAAAGCAGCAGGTTAACCTTGTGAAGTCATTATAATAAACCTAATCCTAAAACATTCTATGAAGGACGGGTAGAGAGCAGGTCAGAGAGCAAATTCAAAAAGAGACACAGGAATGCTTTTATTTGAGGTTTTTGCATGCAGGTCTTTTACTTATAATTTTTCATCTGGTAAAGATGCTTTAATTTAGCTGTCGATTTCTTTCACTGCTGTCAGTTAATGGTAAATATCTTACCACCATAAAAGTGTGTAAACTCTCTTTAACCAGAAAGGGTATGTTTTTATCTGGTCTGTTTGTTTTGTTTAATCACCCGTTATTAGGTGTGTCAGGGTAAGTAGTTTTTAAAAAGCAACCACACACCACTATCCTTATGCAATCTCCAACCTTATCAGAAGTGGGACTCATCATCTAAGACAGCAGAAGAGAAGCTTACTATTCCTGTAGTGCTGTTGTGCTTTTGCACATTAAATGCCACCGAATGGAGTGTTTACCGGTTCTATAAAAATATCACTTTGCAGAATATGAACTATATGAAACACATTTTGCTTTGTTTACATTTTGCCTACATTTCCTCACTACATTACGCATTTTCTCACTACCTTAGAAGATCATTTTATAGCACTGAGAACTTCAGTTTTTCCTCTTACTGTAGATCAGAACTGACTGTTCTGATCAAGTATAAAAACAACAATCAACTTAGTCAAACTCCAAGAAACGGCAGCGCAGCACTAAACCTGCTGACCCTATTGAACTCAACCCACTCCACTTCTCATTGTCATTCAACTGTCAATATGGGACAAAATGTGCCACTACAAATTTCAGCAAATTACACACAGACCTTGAATTACTGTGTGACGCAACTGAGACTCGGGTAAGGTGCTGTCTCATAGCTGACCCTGTTTCTATTGTTTCCAAAACATCTGAGCATTTTAGTCTACTCTTCAGTCTCTGGATGGTCTTTACCATATAAGGTGCCCAGGGATTGCTAAGCTTGTAAATTAGTAAATGTTTTCTTTATCAAATAAAACTAAACCCAGTAAATTCAAACCAGTGGAAGGTTGGAATCTTATGAATCTTACGCTGCCCTGAATTGTTTAAATGGAAAGTCAAAGTCCCCCACACGACTTGATTTGTGGCTCTGATGAGTCCTCTGCAGCAATTTCCTCCTACTTTACATCTCCAAGCATCTCCTTAAGAACTTTTTCTGACTTCACGCAATATTCAATCACCCATGTATCTATCCTTGAATACAGAAGCCAGTAAACCAGCCCAAAGTGATTTTTTGAGGATGCAGCCAAGTGGCTGTTGTTATGGTAATTCTTTTTTTGAGTTTCTGACGGCATGCTTAATTTAAAGGTAAGGAGTCACGAATGGTGGAGGATATTAATGCAGATAGGCATTTTTTAACAAATAAGTCACGAACTAAAATGGAATACTGAACAAAAGAGGCTGCTTTGTGTTCTAAAGCACTGCATATCAATCAGGGGTTAAAATCATTATCCTGCAACCTGTAATTATTTTTGAACAATAAGCCTGCAGAACAGCAATCAGATTGCAAAGAATAAACCTGAAATCTGAAATGTACCCACCCCAGTGTTCTGTGCTTTTCCTCTGGCCAGTTGCAATTGCATCCAGCCCACACACTCTAAGCTTGTTTTCTAATAGTATATAAGACTATGTGTCTTCATCAGCAGCGGCACTTTTAAAATAAGCAGAAGAAACATCTTTAAATGTGTGTATTGAAAAACGTAACCCCGTAAAACCTGGACCATGAAATAGATGCCTGAAAATTCTAATCTTAACCTAAACCCCTCACAATTAAATAAATATATACATATACATATAAGATCTAATTTGTTGTCATGTGTAATCACACTGATGATGTAGAGAACTCATAAAAGCTCATGTATCAAATGTAATACACTTGGCGTTACAGGGGTGAGCAACCCAATGAGAACTCAGTACAGGTAATGATATACACTGATTAGGTATAATATTATGACCACTGACAGGTGAAGTGAATTGCCTGATTATCTCTTCATCATGGCACCTGCTAGTGGGTGGGATATATTAGGGAGCAAGTGAACATTTTGTCCTGAAAGTTGACGTGCATGGGCAAGCATAAGGATTTCAGTGAGTTTGACAAACTGTGATGGCTAGACCCCTCAAGACTTGTGGGGTGTTCTGGGTCTCCAGTTGTCAGCATCTAAAAGCGGTCCAAGGAAGGAACAGTGGTGAACCAGAGACAAGGTCAAGAGCGATCAAGGGTCACCGATGCACGTGGGGAGCGAAAGCTGGTCGGTGTGATCCCATCCATCAGACAAGCTACTGTAACTCACTTAGCTGAAAAAGTTCATGCTGGTTTTTATTAGACAGAAAGGTGTCAGAATACACAGTGCATCACAGTTTGTTCTGTATGGGGCTGCATTAGTTGCAGCCTATGTGTTTCTTATCTGGGGAACTTTCAGGTCAGTACTGCAGGCGCAATGTTTTCACTTCCCTGTTTACACCTGATGCAGTTTTATGTCAGGAGAATAAATTATCTGCCGGTAGGTAGACTGTGACTTTAAAATCTCTGTTTCTTTCCTTTCTTTTGTTGTTTCTCTTAAATATTGAAATAGTGAGTATGTTAAACATAGAATAGAAGGGAGATGATTAGGCACCTCAGATGAATATGTGTAAGCTTGATGTATCAGTCTTTGTGAGCACTTTTTAAAGTGTTGGATCTCAAACTGAGCAAGCTGAGCAGGTTGTTTTGACCATCTCATTAATCTCGACCCAAAGGGACAGACTAATTCATCATCTGTCTTGCTCACAGGTAATATATAAACAAGATTAACTGATAAGCAAGCTGAGGTTTGTTCAAAGTCTGGAGGATAACCTTCTGATAAATGCATCCTTGAAAATGAGGATCATTTCCTTCTTTCCTTCTCTTTGTCCCAGCGACTTTTTCGCATGACCTCATAGCCAAAGCTGCAGCCATGCATTATTTTTCCCTTTGATCTGATACCTAGCAGCAGCTTTAATTCTTGTCTCCAAAAGTTCTAAGAGCGTACCTTTCAGATTTGCAGCCAACATGTGGAGGCATTTAAACAACGGAGGGCTGCCAGCAGTTTCCTTTTAAGGTAGAATGATTTCCAAACAGTGAGAGCAGTCCTTTTAAAATTGGACGCACTCAGGGAGGAGATTGTTAGTGCTGTTTGTGCTTTTGGTGGATGGTATTTTCCCGGCGCCCCCATCATCTTCTGATGTGCTTTTGGCTTTTTTTTTTCATTTTTTTCACAAGTTTTGCAGTGCACTTTCAAGCAAAATAACTACTTGAAATATCCAGCCTAAAACCACCGCCTTCTACAACTTATTTACTGAAAACTTTGAGAAACATGACACTTCTTCATTTGCACGTTGTATTTGTGAATGTGTCTGAATAGAATAGTCCTTTCATATGCATCTGCGGACACTGCAAGGCTTAAAACAGAGATTTCCACCCAAGCATTAAAATGATGTTCTGTCAAGAGAAAGCCAATTCGCCGACTACATGCTCATAAGTGAATGAAGAGCTTTTAGCCATTCTATGTCAGCTGCAGGTTAGAAAATGTGGTTATAATAATACTGTAAAATTTAGGGCTTTTTGTAAAATGTAAATGAAAGCAGACTATAATAACTCGAAGCTTTTTTCATTTTAAATATAATCATCAAAAGAAGAAGATTTTGAGCATGTTTCCCCATGTGCTATGTTGCCTCTTCTTTTAACAACACTCAAAAACAAGGATTTGATAACTGAACATTCCAGTTGCTGTAGTTTAGAAATGGGACTGTTTTGTCTGCTCAATGTTCAGGAAGCTCTTTGTCATATTTTGGTTTCTCAGTGAGCCAAAAGTTTTTCACTTTCAGGTTGGAACTGCAGACAGGCCAGTTTAGCACCTGGACCCTTTTTTCTACAGCGCAATGACGTGCAGAATCTGGGTGGACATTTTGTTCCTGAATTAAACAAGGCCTTCCCTGAAAAAGATGTCATCTGGATTGCAACACAGTATGTGGCTCCATTCCCAAACCTGTGTTTGTAACTCAGCATCAACGGCGCCGTCACAGATGTGCAAGTTGCCCATGCTATGTAGCCGTTTGCCGTCACAGTTGCTGGTCTTTGAATCATGTGCCGCTAACAAGCCAGATGGTCCCGTTCTTCTTTGGCCCTAGGGATGTGCTGTCCCCGATTTCCAAAAAAGAATTTCAGATTTTGATAGGCGCGATTGTGCCGTGTCTGGCGTTTGTTTATAAATGTTTTCTGTTGCACGCAAGAGTTTTCGCTTGCTTTTTGGGTTTCACTGTCAGTGGATTTCAGAGGTCTTCCTGAGCTCATGAGCTGACATCTGCTACAGATTTTCAATGCAGTGCTGTCTGAGGGCCTGAAGCCATACAAAAATATTTTTCAGCCTTGTGCCTGGAATACAGAGATTTCTCTATAAATGTCCTTTATTTATATTTTATACCAATTATGGCAAAGCTCCCTTTGCAGTTTAACAATGAAAACATTTCTTCCTATCTGTTTTATCTGTTTATGCACACCAGTTGGCTGAGTGCTAAACACCTTTAAGTTTTCATCTTTCTTATGTTATTTTAGTAATTCAAGCACATTTTAAATGATTTGCAGATTTGTGTCTTTCACTTTTAGTTCCCCTTTACACAAGTGCTCAACTTTTTTGTATTCTTTCACTTTCTTGCTCTCCCCATGATGCTGAATGGGTACAATATAACACCCCGGCAGCTCACAGGAGTGCTGAGCGACTAAAAACAAGCTTCACAAATCAGACCGAACAGATCAGCAGCTTTTCATATAACAGATATTTTGTTTCTCCTTCACAGTTTGGCTTTCCAAATAATGGTGTGGGGTCAGGTAAAATGGTTCTGTTTGGTTTCTGTCAGCATGGAACTGATAATGAATTTTGCCATGCTATCTCCTGCTGCTAACCAGACAGCAGGATATGATCAGCGCACCAGAGGCCAGGCTTACACAGCAGCAAGGTGATGATGGCTCTGCGTGTTCCTGGCACATGCAGAGCTTCACACAGACGTGTGTGCTTATGGAAAATGCACAGAGGATCCTAATTTGAATTACACACATAAAGACAACAGTAGAGTGAACATGAAGTCTAGGTACTAAATTCGATGGCATGATTTGGAAATATACATTTATTTTATCTACTAAATGTTGCTCAGTTTTCAATTTATTTTGCATATAAAACTTTCTTAATGTATTAATATTGAGAAGAAAGGGGAAAAAAAGGCTACAATGTACTTTGGCTCTTAAGCCTTACCAGTTAGTGCCAGGTAGGGATGTAGCAAAGACAGGTCAAATGACCAAAAATGAATTTACACTTACGATATGGTGCACAAAAATATGTTTGAATGTAGGGCAAAGGATTAGGTAGAAGATGTCCCTTCCTTACTCCCCATGCTGCTGCCATCCTTGTCCATAGTCTTATTACTTCCTGGATCGATTATTGCAACTCCCTCTTATTTGGTCTCCCCAGTAAGTCCCTCCATAAACTTCAACTTCTTCAGAATTCTGCAGCTCAGGTCATAACTCGTACTCCCTTAAGAGACCATATCACCCCAATTCTTCTACAGCTTCAGTGGTTGCCCATAGAAGCCAGGATAAACTTTAAAATCTTAGTTCTCACATTTAAGTGTATTGATAACCTTGCCCCTCCTTATCTCTGTGATCTGCTTCATATCACCACAGTTTCCCGCTCTCTCAGATCTTCATCTGCCACTCATCTTGTTGTTCCTTCTGCTCGCCTTACCACTATGGGGCACAGAGCTTTCAGTCGCTCTGCTCCTCAGCTCTGGAACTCACTTCCTTCAGCCTTAAGAAATAAGAAAAGGGAATCTATATTTAAGTCACAACTCAAAACCTACTTGTTTAAACTGGCTTACTTAATACAGATTTTACCATGTTTTTTGTTTTTTTGTTGTTGTTGTTTTTTGTGGTTGTATTTTGCTGTTTTTTGTATTTTAATTTATTAGAATCTATTTTAATCTACTGTTTTATTGATGTCTTTTTCTCTTTGTGAGGTGACTTTGGGTTTTAGAAAGGCACCCTCAAATAAAATCTAGTATTATTATTAATATGCTTGAACCAATCTTGGTCCTAGAATGTCACTGTTAATCAAAAATTTCAAGTTTCTTTGGAAGAAAATGTCTTCCAAATATAAAGTTCAGGCAAAATAAATGTTTTTGTGAAGTCTGGACTAAGATGAGACTTTTGAATCCAGCAGTGGGTTGGTAGTTCTTGGCCAAATGAAATCTCACAACACGACTCCTCTGAGACTGCTCTCAGGTGAAACACAGCAAAACAAGAAATCCTTGAGCTCAAAAGATTTAAAAAAAAACAAAAAAAAAAAACAGGTCAGCTTGAGTGCTATGTTTTTCTGACAAAAACACCTAATTTGACACTTGAAGTTAAGTCTGTGGGGGCTGTTTGATGGGTTGATGGTGCTTATGTGCTTTCAAAATAGTGTTAATCTTCACTTTTCATGGACGCGTTCCGCAGCTTGCATTTCCCTAGCAAAACATTGCAACTGATTGCTTGCTCAAAACAAGTGAAGTGAATAATATTAGCTGCAAAGTGAGTTATTTTAGGTAACAGCTTGGTAGGTAGACAACAGTCAGGGGTTTTTTTAATGGTGTGTTTAATGCATGAGGGTGTGTTTCCCATCACATTAATGGCTCCAAAGGTCAAGAACAGCCTAGGCAGCTAGATATAGATCCTCATAAAGCACATCAGGTGGCAGGGAATAGCCTTGGTAAAATGGCATAATCTCAGTAAATTATCCCACACAGGCTTCTCCTCAACCCCAGTGATCTAGTCACCCCTTTGAGGAAGGACGACCTAGCCCTTCATAAGCTGTCGACTTTGTTCTCATCAGTTCTGTAGAGGACAGTTAGTGAAGGATAATTGCATATCTCATGTGGTAAAGAGATGCATCTGTCATTTGGAGAGACATTAAATGTGATGGGTAAATCTAATACAGTAACGGAGTACAGCTAGCCGTCCTATGATATCATCATTCCATTTTCATTTGAGTTGTTTACTGTGCTCTACAATTCGATTAAAAATATCAGTATTACTTTTCACATTTGGGCCTACTAAATTTACATGCATTGTTCGTAGAATCATGCCTCAGTCTTTAAAGGATGTGTAAATAACCCAATATGAACTTAATGAAATTCTTTCACTTCAGTTATTTGTGAATCAGGGGAAAGTGTGACTGACACATCCACTGTGAAAACACAGAGGATGCATATCTCTTCAAAACAAAGTGCTCCCAGTGGAAATATTGCCTAATACTGCACAACATAGATGTGAGACTGATTTAAATATTTCTGATGATCGAATAAGACAAAAGCAGTCCCAAATCAGCTTGTGTAAACATGGATCATACAACAAACTATCCAGCAGGCTTTAAGCCTTATAATGACAATAAAAGAAAAATAAGGGGATGAAAAAAGATGTATGGACAGATTGTGAGGCAACCTTGAATATCTGTGCAAAAATGCTCTCCTTTTAAATGTAAAGATTCTTTGTTTTTGTTTTTTTCTTTTTTGGTTTGAATTGTTCTGAAACAATTTTGAAGCAAAGTATTTACTTTATCCTTCTGTGAATTTGAATATATAAATATTCTGAAAACCAAAGAAGCAAAACCAAGGGACTAAAGGAGCAAAGTCAGCCAATCAGAAACCAAACGCTTTGATGTATTCCTAAGGTATAACAAGTCCTCCAATTAAACTATTGGCTTGCATGGTATGGTGACCCCTGGTGGCTCACAGAGCCATTGAAGGGGTGGGCATGAACTACCAGGAAAAAGCTGACTTAAATAGTGGAAGAAAATGGTTGTGGGATAAGGTATATGGACAAGAATCTATAACTAGAATTAAAACATGACACCTACCTCCTTGCAACTGTGAAAAAATAGTGCTTGGCCAGTGATTACAGTGAATTTTTTTCGATGACCAGTTGGTTCCCCAGAAGCTGACAGTGCAAGTTCATTGCACATGGTCACAATAATTTTGGTCATGCTATGGTCTCCAACCACTCTACGGTCTCCAACCACTCTTCTCCCCACTGTGACTCTAGCAAACGCAAAGAGCTTTAGACAAAAAGCAAATACTTTCCCATTCAGTATTACTTATTTACCATGTACACTTTAACTACCTGAACTCTGTTGCCAATTTAGAATAACTAATTAACCTAATATAAAAGTCGTTGGATTGTGGGAGGAAACCAGACTACATGCAAATGCCACACAGAAAGATTTAAACAACACTAACCACCTTTTTGTTGCTAAAAATGTTAATATTAAAAAGCAACAAAACAAATGAAAACAGGAGTTTATTTAAGGCCATAATGACCCATGTCAAGCTTCCGCCACACAGGCCTACAGACTGGTCGGCAACCACATGGTGTCCTCCAGCTACTAGTGAAAAATGTGGATTCCCCAACCAGTTGGCAAGTGGTTGCTGGAAGGTGATGGTTGTTGCTTGGTGGGACAGGTTGCAAGGAGGTTGCTGCTCGAAAAGCCACTTTGTGATTGCTTTGGTCTCTAGCAGACTGTCACACTCACATGTAGTCGGATAGCTTCAAAGACCAAAAAAGTCTATGCCAGGAGTTAGAAAGACTGGCAAAAAAAGTTGCTCGTACTCATGCTGCCCTGACATCATGCCAGCTCATTTTGGGGATGGCATACCCACCGATCGGTTTTCTATCGCCCATTTGCTGGGAGTAAGGGCGCCCTCCGTTTGCGAGGTGCGCCTGCTGCTTGCTGCACAGGGAGGAGAGGGCAGGGTGGCGGGGGATTCTCTGGCTGGCTGGAGCAGTATCTAAAAACAAACTCGCAAAATAAAACAAAATAAAAACAAACCAACAAACACGAAAACACCAGACATTATAATACAGACTTTTAACCTGCACCGGTGTTTTTTCGAAATTCTATACGTGAAAAGTGAGCGCGAGAGCCCTCGGTGCGCCTGCTCACTGCTGAAGTCAAAGTAAACTTTATTGTCATCTCCGCTACATACAGTCCAGTATATAGAGAGACGAGACGACGAGGCTCCAGTTACAGCAGTGCAAGTAAACAAACAATAAATATAAGAAGAGTCAGAAAATAAATATACACTTTAGGACCAGGGGTAAAGGGATCAATAACAATTTAAAATTTATAATTTACAATTTGATGATTTAAAGTCTCACACACAACCTGCCGAAAGGGGAGGGGGGGGGCGGCTCTTTCCAAATAGAGCACATTTCATTCATAATGTTGTAAATCCAAGCCCATTTTGTATTCATGATTTGTTCCTGGGTTGTGCGAAATCCCAGAAATAAACCCTAGACAAAGCGAATCTGTGAACTAAGGTGTAGGTCTGTAATGTTGTGGTGAACCTCAGGTTGGGGGATGGGTGTTCATACTGGAGTGCAAAATTAAAACCAATGGAAGATGAACAAGAAGAGTTCAAAGCCATCAGGTGCAAAAGATACAGCAGGTAAGCAGATGTGTCATTGAATAATGGCAGGTCATGTATCCTGAAACAATCAGAATCATAATCAGAATACTTTATTAATCCCTAAGGAAATTATGTGGGTTACAATTGCTCCAAGAAGTAATTGTAAAAACAGTAACAGTAACAGACTAAACTCCAAACAATACATTATGTTACAGATTTTACACATTTAAGAAAAAGCATTAATATATACAGATCACTCAGTTCTAAATATCAAGGATTAACAGAGATGATTATAAATTAATATCAAGAAAATTGACAAGAATATTACAGAGTAGAAAAGAGCGTGTATAAAAAGGGTGTAACTATTGCAGTGTTTACAGTGTGTTAGATGGAGGAGTTGTACTGGGAGATGGCCACAGGCAGGAATGATTTCCTGTCTCGTTCAGTGGTGCTTTTTGGTCATCTCAGTCTCTCACTGAACGTGCTCCTGTGACTAGCCAGTACGTCATGGAGTGGGTGGGAGGTATTATCCATGATTGTCCTTATCTTGGACAACATCTGCCTCTCAGACACTTCCCTGACAGAGTCCAGCTCCATCCCCACAACATTACTGGCCTTGTGGATAAGTTTATTTAATCTGTTGGCATCTGTGATCCTCAACCTGCTGCCCCAGCATGCAACAGCATAGAGGATAGCACTGGCCACAACAGAGATACAACAAGATAACATTAATTAGTAGGGATAGTGAAGAGGGGGTGTTCGCCCAGGGCACGAAACAGGCTAGGACCTCCACTGCTGGTAAGGATACAAAGAACCCAGGCTTAGCTCTGGATTATCATTGCTTTCTGTTTTGGGTTAAGTTACGCTAATAGTAAAGAGGACTTTCTCCAAAAATTCTAAGACCTATTTGTTTCTCCACTCTGGAAGCGGCTTTTGTAGTCTGATTTTATCCCTTGCTAAAATTCCAGTCTCTGTTCCATTCCTTCTTTTGCTTATAGCAAATGTAGAATTTTTAGGAAATGCCTACACTGATAACAATCCAGTTAACACAATGCAAGTTCCTACATCCCAGCTTCTCCGGATAAGGTACCATGACAGGAATGCTTGTTTAATGAAAAGTCATAGCTTGCTAAACGAAGGATGTTTTTTGTGGCGTTACTGTAAACTGCAAGTACTCGAATTATAAATGGGTTCCTCAGGAATAATTGTGATGGCAGTTTTTATTATTCACTCACAGATGACTGTGAGCATATCGAACCCAAACAAAGCGGTAGACTTTTCCAGATTCTGCTAAATGACCCTTAGCAGCAAACTCAGAGTGTTTTGTGCAAAGGAAGAGAGAGCGCTGCTATAGTGATTGTTTTTAGACACTGTCTGCAAGTCAGTCATGACAGGCCATAATGAGCTGTGAAGAGGCTACGTGTGGAACAACATGCAGGTTCACAATCAAAATCACTCTTCCTGGGTGGCCTCAATCACTGCTTTCATCTGACATGGAGACAGCGCTGATGGATGAGTCACTGAGCTGTGTGTGTGTGTGTGTGTTTCTGTGCATATAGAATCTGTGCGATGTTGGACAGTTTTAGCTTGGCGCTGTGAGCCCATCTGAAAATGTGTCAAATGATGTAATGCAAGTAGATCAACACAAGGTCGCACTTGGTCGATGAGGTATTTTTGGCCTTCTTGTTAATACAGATATTGGTTAAAAAAAAAGAAGACATCTGTTGAAAAATATTCCACTTGCTTCCTGTCAAACTGATGTTTCCCATGTGCGCTCCACAGAGTTCACAAAGAAAAGATTTCAAGTATGAATTCTTGCACGTCCTCTGTTGTTGATTTTTTTTTAACTGTTTTTATTATTACAACTTGTTAGCCTAACACCAAAAACAATCTTTTGTCTGTGCTCAACAAAGCTTCACTTCAGCTCTGAATTGGCTCCTGTTGGCTGGACACCTCTAATGTTTGTTGACTTGGACACTGCACTCACCGCAAATCTCCTCAACACTAATTAAAGTGTCAATGGTGCCATGTGAAAAAGTCCATTTTAGTCACTCTCACAACTGATAACTCCATTCCTCTTTGTACGCACGCGTGTTCTCTCTTTCTTTCTTTCTCTCTCGCTCCCTCTCTTTCCATAACAGTGAACTCATTCTTTGTGCATACAATGAGTTCACAAGTAGAAAGAAAGTTTGAGCCAAACATTCAAATCAAACAGTCTGTGAAACTGTTACTGCTCTGCAACCTGGCAGATGACGATATAAACACACACATAATTTGCACTTAAATATAATCTGTGCTTATGTCATATAAACACTGACAACTGCAGTCAAGACTGACCACAGGCCCCTCTGGAGACGAGCTTTAAGACTGTACGCTTGCAGACTGCAGCCTCGAAGTGTTTTCACTGGTTATAATGTCCCCACCAGATCACCATGTTGTAGTTACAGGCCACAGCTGTTCCTGAGGCATGGTATGTGTAATAACAAAAGCCAAGGTCTCATATCACATGAAGGAAAAGGGATTCTCTGTTTACTGTCAGAACACATATGGTGTATCAGGCATTCGGCAGAATGTTTTTAATAATAGCAGACTCCCTGTCAGACCTTGTATTTCTTCTTTTCAGTGTAATATTTATTGTGATACTCAAAACCAAAAAAAGAAAGAGGTAGAAAACAATTTGGTGTCCTGAGGCTTGGTAATTATCTAGCTCCAACTCAGGTGGCATACATTTTTATTGTGTACCTGGGGCCCATCATGACCAGCTAAAGAGGTGAAAGCTGACAAATCCTACAAAGTCCTGGCAAATCCTGGAGGAAGAAAATGTTTTATCTCACCTCCATAAACCAATACACAGATTATAGCAATTCCAATGAAATAATGTCAGTACAAAAACATCCTCTTAAAATATGACGTGGTTTCTGGCATAAAGTTTCAAGGGTAAACCATGAATTGTTTTCAAAAGATGAACATAGGCACTGTGACAACACCAGTCTATATTTTGACACCTGGAATAGTTATTCAAAAGAAGTAATGTATTGTTACTTTTCTTAAAAGTAATCCAGTATGTTACCAAAGTACTTATAACAGAAAGTAGTTCATTAAACTACTTATAATTTAAAATGACCTGAAAAGCACTGTCACATAATTACCAGTTAACAATGTGAAGCTGAAGCTACAGTCCCGCACACCAACACAAATCCCTGTCCTAATGATGACACACATAAACTCTTTCTTTTAATGTTTATGTAAGAGCACAAAACCAACAACAACAAGCTGAACTGAAAACCAGCCCAATGATACTTTAAAGCGGTCGTCACAGTGATACTGTAGAAACAGAAAAAGGTAGGAACAGAGACTACAATCATGGCTGCTCAACACTATCTTTGTTAACAGTTGAAGTTCAAGCTCTGGCTGCTGGGCTGGGTTCGGCATGCATAGTATTAGCATGTTAGCAGTATATAATGCAGTTGTTTCTCCCTGGATGCAGTTTGCACTTTACCATTGTTCCACCGCTCCACCAGGTCCCTCAACCTTTCTTTCCCGATGTACAGATAGATAAAAAAAAAAAAAAAACCTTTGTAACACAAATAACAACATAATTGTAATTAGTGTAATTACTGTAACTAAAGTAACACATTACATTAGTACATTACTGAAAAAAGTAATACAATGTAATTACAGTAGCGTGTTACTTTGTAATAAGTGATAAGTAATGAGGTCTTCACTCAGTAAAACTGAAACATAAACTTCTTGTTCTTTCGAGTTTAACAACTTGAGTTAATGAAGGCAAGACCTAGCATACTAATCAGCTACAACTATCTAAGTCAGGCCATGTGGAGATATCATCTGAATTTCAGGAGCGGGACCACTCCTCCTTCACGCCCCCTCCGGCCTCAGGCTATAAAACCCCCCCTTCTCCAATACCTGCTGTTCTCATTTTCATGCCCCCCCCCCTGCCCCCCCCCCCTTTTGTTTTTCTTTCCTCTCTTCTCCTGTCCTCTCCTCTCTTCCTTTCCTCCCTTTATTTCTCGTTAGTACATGGGGTTCTGCCCGGCCCGAGAGCCGTCAGTCCCCTTCAAGGCCTTCCCCAAACCGCAGCACTATTCACACTTCCTCATCCCTCATTGCCCATTATTACCAAGGAAGTGGTCCCTGCTAGTGAACTATCAATTAAAAAAAGCCAAGTCTCTAACGATAAATGTTACTAATAAATTGGTCAGTCATGAAAAAATATACTCACCCAAGAGGGAAACTATCCCTATAACCTCCAAGTGTTTTTTGAACCAGGCTGCAAATATTACAGCTGATCATAAGAGTCTATGTGCAAACCTTAAGTGGCCAGTCTAGAACATGCAGTTTCTGACACTTCATTCTAGCTTCATTTTACAGCCCTTGAGATTGCCACTTAGACTCAGCTTTATTCTTTTAAATCAATAAATTGCACAAGAAAAAGCTTCTTGACTGCGTTCGCTCATAATTAAAGTGTGCCTTACAATTAATACTAATGGTTTAAAATCATCAGCTCTACATCATACAATGGAGTGCTTTCACAACAGCAGCATTTTTATTCACACAGTTATTGCTAATGGATTGGAGCTCAGGAAAATCTATTTCAGCTGACACTCACTGAGCCTGTGTTTGTCTGCTTAGTCGATATATTGGTCTGTGAAATTGCAATTGAAGTTATCTTTGCATGCATGTGCGTGCAAACTAGCATGTGTCAGACCGTGTCTTCGTGCATGTGTTTGTCAGTTCACTGCCGATTAAATGGTCACACAAAGTCCTCCATTAGCGAGTCATGAGGTGTGTAATTTAGGATTTAAACTGCAGTCAGTGTTGTTGCCTCTCTCTGTTTGCCATGGAAAATACTATTTCAGGCCATTTCCTCTGAGTTGTTCTTCACTATCACACTTAAGGGCAAGGACAAGTCATTGTACACAACAGTGTAGATTTAATCTGGGTTCAAACTTGTATGTGGTGATATAAACGGATGTATGATTTTAAAAACATTTTTAAAATAACAGGTTTCTAATTAGACACAGCTGATTTAGATAAAGACAGGACTTTAAGCCACATTAAAACATCTAAATGAGGGTCGCGGTACAGTCAAATGCTTCTACGTTTAGTGTTTTGTTAAGTGTTTAAGCTCAGTATTTCACTCTGAACTGAAAAGCAGAAAATAGCAACTGGAACATATTGTTACTTGTTATGTAACTTAATGGCAGCATTAATTTAACAATACTCAAAAAACAAGAAAAAGAGTAATAGTTATACCTGATCCATTGATGCACTTTAAGACTGAAACGATTGTTTTCCATTTTAAGTTAACAGGCCAATTTAATGCATGCATATATTATTAAGGTTCTTCGTGGCCAGTCAGTAACAACATGTACTGTTCTCTTTTTAAAAGCCTCATTAAAGTCAGACTGGGGGTGTAGCTGTTACATCCTTTAAAGGAAATTCAACAACAGAATCACATGGCAGAAACCTGCTGCACTGCTTTTTATGGGTTGAAACTTTCAGTGATAAAAGTATTCAAATCTTCTTCTTGGATGTACCACCACTAATCATTCTTACTAAAGTTATAGGAGAATTAATAATAAAAGGCTCAAGACATGTTAATCAGTGTTAGACAACTAGAGAACGACAAAACTTGAAAAAGCCCATAGCTGCTATGGGACACATGAAAGGAACCAGGTGCTTTTTATCCAGTTAAAAGAATCTGCAGTCTCACCTGTACATATGTATGCACAATATTCGCTGTTCTTTAACTTCTAATTCGTGTGGTTATCTATCTTTCTCGAGTTACTTGTGCAAGATACAGCAAAAGTTATGCAAAATGCTGAAAAATACTTTTTTTTTCTCTGCATTTATTGTACTTCCATCAGTATCCGTGAAGCTGTCCAGAGCACTAAGGAATGGTAACTAATGTTAATGAATTCAACCAGGACCACCAAGTCAGATTACACCTTGCCACAAGTGTTTCCCCTTGCACTAAGAACACTCTTCAGGTGTCTCTCATTATATAAAAACTGTGTCTACTGCAAAGCACTGATTTTATCATAGTATTTCAGTCCTCCTGGCCAATTGTCTCTTTCTCTCTCTTTGTACGTGTGTGTACACACTCTGTTTTTTAGATGTGGGCCCTCCTCCTGCTCTTACCTGCCAGCACCTGGGCACCTGAGCTGATTGCCTCACCTGATAGCATTTAGGGAATCAGCTGCTCCCTATTTAAGCTGAAGGATGATGTTTATTGTTGTTAACAAAGAAAGAGTCAGTAGAATTGGCTGTTCTTTGTTGGAATGTTGAACAACTTACCTTCTGTTTTGTACTGCGCAGCACATCAGGACCTGGGGTGTGAGTTACCTGAGTGATCGAGTGAAAAGACGATTTCAGTTTTGTGTGATGGGCGTCTTTAGTAACTAAGAAGTTGGAGCTCAGACGGCTCGGAGTTTCCACTGGCGCGAACAAGATGAAGATCTCATTGTCTTTTTGTTAAATAATTCACTGTAAATAAATTCCATGAACTTCGTCATTGTGTCTGCCTATTCAGTACTTTCAGAAAAAAAGCTCAGACATGGCAGAACAATCCCTCCAGAACTCTGACTGTGCAGACTGCGCTCCGTTTAGTCACTTTCTCACTATCCAGACACATCTTCGGCACATCTCAGGGAAGCAAGATGCAATGCTACAAAAGATTGTGGAGTTGAGTGGCATGTTAACCTCTCTCTCTTCCCTTCCTGTGCAAGTCTCTAAAACACCACCTCCAGCAGCTCCTGCTCTGCCATCTTTGGACCCTCCGGAAAGAGCCCTTCCTAATCCAGAGTTTTTTTCTAGTGAGTTGGAGAAGTGTGGGTGTATGTTTAGACAGCAAATTTCCACATATGCCTCTGGAGGGGCCAAGATCACCTTTAGTATGCAGTTACTGCTTTGTCCTTAAGTAAGTTTAGGTCAGTATTTGATAAAGGATCAAGTCTGAAATGGACAAAAGATGAGACCCTCCATCCTTGCATTGGTTTGCGCAGTCTTAACAACATAACTGAAAGATAAATATCCACTGCCGTTACATCCTCAGCTTCTGGACCCTGCCAGGGGCCACCATCTTCACAAAAGTTGAGCTGCACGATGGTTACCACTTCATTCACATAACAAAGGGAGATGATTTGAAGACCACCTTTAACACGCGGGGTATTTTAAGTGTTTCACTATGTTGTCTGGTCTAACAAATACCCTGGCAGTTTCCCAAGCAATCATCAGTGATGTACTTCATGATTTTCTAAACTCTTTTGTCTTTGTTTATCTTACGACATTCTCATCTTTTCTAGAAGTTCTACAGAGCATCATTTATATCTCAGGTAAATCCTCCAATGCCTGCTAGAGAACAAACTCTAAGTCAGGGGTGAGAAATGCAAACTTCATGTCACATCTGTCTTTTCTGGGGTATATTATTGAAAAGGAGCAGATAAGAGATGATCCAGCCAAGTTTCAGGTTGTTGTGCACTGGCCTGTTCCTGCCACGTAGGCATCTGCAGCGTTTTAATGGGTCTGAAAATTTCTGCTGCTGTTTCAACAGGAATTACAGTAAGGTTGCATTATCTCACTGCTCTCACTTTAACCAAGGTTCCTTTTAAACAAAATAATGGTAGTCAAAAGGCTTTCTCAACATTAAAAAATCTGTTTACCACTACACCCATTCAAGGTTCAGATCTATCAGGTGCAAAACCAACAGACTAAAGAACAGCTTTAACCCATGGGCTGTCAGAACCATAAATACAAATTAAGAGTGTAAGCAGACCTCTCCCATACAATCATTCTGTCACTGCTATTTATTATGTTGCTGCCATTTTTTGTTTTTTTTTTTTGTTTTTTTTTCATGCAATATTTTGTTCCTGTGCAATATTTTGGTAGATGTGCAATTTCCATCCCTATCCTTAAAACCCATAGCCCTTCCACTCTTATTTATTATTTATTATAATTTATTACGATGCCCTTGTACACACCCCCACAATGCTTCCTGTAACCCAAACATAGTGTACATAGTGTTCTTATATTGTTTTTCTTTTTTCTTTTTTTGTATATAGTTTTCTTTACCTTCGCACCTTTGTGGTCTTGCTACCTAATTTCACTGTGCAAGAAACTGTACAATGACAAAAAAAAGTTCTAGGTTCTAAGATCTAATTCTCCCTCTGCCATGCATTGTGGGCTTACTCACTTGGGAGGTAGAATCTTTGGTTAGGAATCCTCAAAAGTATGAGCCCGGTCCTAGGGGTGGTCCTGCCAACCGTTTGTATGTGTTGTCCAGCATTCGCTCCTACGTCATCCACTGGGCCGATGCCTCCATGTTTGCTTGTGCCATTCTTACCACAGTGACAATCTATCTGCTTCAACACCTGTTCTGATAGCCAACACTAACCAGATGTTTGAGAGTATGTGTCTGCATTTCAAGTCTATCCACATAATAAGTCTGGAAGCTCTCCGCTAGCTGGTCTGCTCCACCCTCTTCCAACTCCCTGACAGCAATGGTCCCACATTGTTTTGGATTGTCACTTGCTTACCCCCTTCTGCTGTTGATACTGTCAAACTCACAACAATAGACTGTTTTCCCAAGGCTGTACATTTTGTTGCCTTTCCCAAACTCCCATCTGCTCCCAGACAGCTCAACTCCTTGTAGAACACTTTTTTTGCCTTGTATATTAATGCAATTAATATACAAAGGCTATTCACACTTTTGGTAAATGCATTTTGCTGAGTAGACAAATTTAAATACAATTGTGGCGGGGCGTGGTTCGTCATACATGCCACAGTGGTGCTGAAACCCAGGAGGTGGCATGGCGGAACTATGACTGGAACAGTCAGTGGAGGCGCTGGCCCGAATGGTGGCCACGGCCACGCAGCGGGAGCAGGTGGCGGTGTTTCGCTGCCAGGGGGAACAGCTGCAGTGGTCCTGCACCTATCTAGTTGACTGTGAGCCTCGGCTCACGTCCTCGCCTGCTGCACGTCCTCGCCTGCTGCGCGTCCGCCGCCTGCACAGTCTGCCCCCAGATCCCGCTGAACACAAAGTCGATTGCCGCTGGACACACGGTCGGCCCCCCGATCCAACCCTTCCCTGCCGGTGGTCCATGGGGTCGGGGACACCAATGGTCGTATCCTGATTTCCTCTCCCGTTCGTGGCAGGGGGGAATAGGGCTAGGCCAGAAGGCTCCCCGGATTAGGTCGGGCCGTGGGGGTATGTGGCATGACTGCAGGTGAGGCTGACACACCAGAGCTCCATCAGCTCATCACGCCTCCCCAGTATAAAACTTGCCGGGACCTGAGGTTGTGGTCGATGTTGTTGTTGTGTGGGGGACGCAGCTGAAAAGCTGCATCCATGTGTTAGAGGAAAAGCAACCGGAATAAAAAGGTTAAAAGAACAAACTATGTGGTCTAGTCAAGTCCGTCATTCATGCCACAACAATTTATTTATATATTTTTACTATGTCCATTAATTTTTAAATTTTTTTCCACATCTAGTTTTAAATCTTAATTAGGTCTTAGCCAATGAACATTTCATGTACAACTCAGCTTATTAAAAGGAAGCTAATTTTGGTTATACTGGAGTTAACCCGTTATTGCTCTTCCGAATAGTCCCACATTTGTGTGCCAGTTATATTCATATTATTATCCTGATTATAAGGAGTTTTAAAACATTTAAGTTTTCCTCTCTGATTGTCTGGCAAGTGTCCAGGAAACTCATACAACATAAGCAGAACAAAAGCACTGATTTACATTTCTTTAGTCACTGGTAAAATTAGTTTCAGAGTAAATAACTGGCATGATAAACCGGGAGATTACATCACCTCTAATTTATGAACTATGCATCATAGTTCATAAATGTAATAGATTTTGACACTCACTCAAACTTTGTGCCAGCTCTGTGTGCATTTAAATGTGAAAAGAGGGTTTTTTGGATTGTGCCAGACAGTCTATATAAGGAGCCAAGCGGCTGTACTGGAATACCTCAGATCAACATAGCTTCTTTTCCCAGTCAGCAACATTGTAAACACTGTGACAGTGCTCATTATAGCAAACTGGAGTAGAACAATCAGAAAAGCTATGGGATGTTTCAGAACTAAGGGCGTATTAACAACCGTAGCTTGAATTCTGAGGTTCTGTAAGGTTCTCTGTGCTGTGGATTATTTCCTTTTATACATTAATCTATTTCATCAATTTTATTTTGGGACAGTGTAGAGATTTGTGAGACCAAAAGCAGAATGGAGAAAGAGGTGACACAACAGAATTTAAATCGTGTGTTTTGTTCTGTCTTTTTAGGGAACTGAAACCTGCAGTTCCTCTTATGGCCACTTGAGACTAAAAAGGAAAATCAATCCCCATAAACTCCCATTTAGCAATTAAATCACCTTGTTAGCAATTTATTAGAAACCTACTCATTTGTTGTTAAGGCTTAGTTAGGGGCTGGTAGTTTTCATCAGTGTGTGTGCTGACACAGGTAACTGCAGGTGATAGCTATCTGCTGTATGTTTCACCTCTGCTAATTTGAGTCTCTAAGATGGACTCCATAACATAGTCCTCTTGATTATGTTTGTGCCTTTAGGAACAACAGAATAATCTGAGAAATTATATTATCTGCTGTGAGATACAAACCATTCAAATTTATGTAGCATTTTAATAGTTTATTAGTACTAATTAGCAAATAGCTGTGTCTGTAAATGTCAAACATACATGGAGGCATGAGGGTTAAGAAAGCTTGCCAGCCTTCCCTGGTAGTTTAACACTCCACTCCCTTGTCTAAATAAAGAAAAAAAACTGTATGGCAGTTACCAGAAATGCTCATGCTGAGTTTTCATAGTTTGAGTCCACAAACTATTGGGTGACATCAAAGTGGCTAGAACCATCTTTTACACAGTCTGTGGAGGAAACAGACAAGAAAGTCAGTTTTTTCATTTAATGTTTGCATTAAACCTTTTACAGCATGTGTCTGAAATATTGCACCGGTCAGTAAAATCCCAATGAATTATATCTTACACAATATGAAGTGTGGTTCCAAACAAATCCAGGTCTGAGCATGCTGAAGTGGTATTACACACTCCCTGTGTAACCTGTGAGATCTGAAAGACAGATGAGATAACCCTTCTCTCTGTGCCAAGAGCTACAATTTTTCCTCATCTTCCCCCGAAACCCTTCTCTTTCTCCTGCACAGGTTATAGCCTTATAATATGAGTCATTGTTTACAAATCCACTGACCCTTGACGTTTGAGATCTATCTAAATTCTGACTATGTGAGACGGCGACCTTACACAAGCTCTCTGTAAATGCAAACAAATCCCACACATTTGTCATACTCGATGATGAGTAGTTTTGCTGACAGTTCAAAAACAGTCAGAAAAAAACAGGTTTGTTAAAAAGCTGTTCTACCACCATAATAGCTTTAATTCTCCTTAGCATTGAGTGTCCAAGTCGGCTGGAAGTCCCATTCTTCATTACGACTGAGGAAGAGATTATCTTCATGCGCTCACCCTGTGGACTGAGGCTAGTTATCAAAGACGAGTCCTATCAGGATACAAGTGTTTCCTCACATTTTAAAGGTGATCATTCAGAACAACTTGATGTGCCGGGCCTTACCCTGTAAAATAAGATGGACTAAAAATATGGACTGACACTAAGACATGAAAATGCACCCCAAAGCATATAGGCCTGAATGCTTGACCCTAATATTGAGGGAATCAAGTGGTGAGTTTTGTTCTCTTTGTGCGTGTCACTCACTTCCTCAGCTGCTGATGACTCACTTGACCGTATCAGTATTTTTCCACACATCTCTGTAGAACATTGTCTGTGGTTTTTGCACCACAGGGTCTCCAAATCCACGTTTTTATAATAAGGGGTTGACAGACTACATCCGTATCACGCATTATTATAATTTTTAATTAGAGTTCTTAATTCAACAGTCTGATTACAGTCTGCAGATTTTCTCAGGTACCTGAGGAAGCTGCTGTTTTGTGCATCAAAAGCATTAGAGTCAGCATATATGCGCTGCTGATTACGACTTCCTACCTATTTATTGATGTCTTTTCAGTAGATCTGGATGCAGATGTTGCTTAGTCACTGTTCCCATTGAGGCATTGGCCAGGGGAACAGTCTGTGATTAAAGCTCCTGCCATCTGTGCCCTGACAAATGAGCCTTCTTTCAAAGTCACTGAGATGATTTCCTCCTGTTATCAGGATGAACTGGGCCCACTCAGTTGGCCAAAGTGATGACTGGAGTCAAATGTTTAATTGTACCTTGCATCAGAAACAATTGTGTTTCATCTTGTTTTATTTCAGGGGTTCAATAATTTGACACTTTTTTTTTTATAGATACAATTTTTATTTTGAATGTACATTGCTGCAGTATCACACCCACGTATATGTACATATACATATACATACACCACTAACTAAACATACACATGGTAGACTATTCATTAATTCTTAATGTCTTTTGTGTCTTTTGATAAATGCTGAATGATGCATTTTGTGCTGCGTCTTTAAGTGCAGAATAGCTTCAGACTTATGACCAGTGTATCCAGGACCTCAGTGTGCAAAATGATGGTCTGATATTGCACTATACTGTAGCACCACCTTGTGCTTGAAATAAGATAGTGTGTTTCAAGAAACTCAAAATTTCATTCCTTAGTATGTACTTAAACACTGCAGGTTGTTATGATTGCATATTCACCTATGGAATACCTCTGCATTTTCTCTCTGAAACATTTGCAAACTTACATGAAAGTAAGTCCAGAATTCTTGAAGGACATTCCAAAGATCTTCTTTAAATGGTGGCTGCTTTTTGTCCTGCTTTGTGTCAAGATGATCCCACATGACTTCAATAACCCTGAGAGCTAATTGTTTTACTAATAACTCTATGGATATCACCTTGTTCTTCCAAAAATACTACTTTATGCTTGTCAAAGGTCACATCATTCACTGCAGCTAAAGGAAAACAAGTAACAACTCATTCCCTTCAGTGGGATTCGGGGTCAAATTTAGTAACAGGGGTAATACACCTAAAGTCTCATCTTCCATTTCTGCTTCAGTTTATCCTCACAGCATCAAGTAAAGACCAAAGAATGTTAGAATGTTAACATAACACTTTAAATACCTTACTTGCACACACTGAAGAGGGAGGCGTTCACTGATGTAATACTTAGATTATTTATTCTGAAAAATGGTTCAAAAAGCATGTTAAGGAAGTGAATATGATCAGTTAAGAAAGAGTGGGGAGAGGATGAGATCACACAGTTTAAGAATAAATGTAGAGCTATAAAAATGGCAAACTGCATGACCAAAGAAAGCAGACAAATTCATTCATTCAGAATGGGTTTGTGTGGCACTCTGTGGGGCTATGCTAAGTGTAACAACACAAATTTAAAAACAAAACCACTTAGTTTAATCTTAGGAAATTATAATAAACTAACAACTAAAATGTTTAAGCTTTAATTAAATGAAAAACATAACTGAAAACATATTGAAACAATAATGTGTACTTAAAAGGCTAAGTATATGGCAATGTCTTTTATTTTTGTATTTCTTAAATATTGATGCATAGGTTTAGTGAGTATTCTGGGATGTCTATGACTATGTATCAATTCTATTTGCAACATGCTGTCCTTGTATGTTATGAAGTTCTTGCTATACATACACTGCTTGTGTTTCCAAATGCAGTGGAAAAAGAAGATAGTTTCAGTTAGCCCCACTGTTCTTCTGTGATTTAATCAGACAGTGGTGACCTGATATCGCTTCAGTTAGCTGATATGAAGTTGTACAGTGATCAGTAGCTGCTCTGATTACTCTCCAACATTCTTTGTCTTTTTAGATCATTGACTGCTGTGGTCCTGTATCTTGTCCATGCTGTTTGTCTTTAACGAACATTAAGCCTTGTCCTTAATCTCAGTGGCTAGAGTGGAACATGTGACTTTAAACCCACTGGCTGCACCCATTGATCCCAAAGAAGAAAGACTCTTGAAAAGATGATTATATCTCAGCTAATAAGCTCCATTGTGCAGTCTGGAGAGTATTTGACTTGTTGCCTGATAGATGAGCATGACTTATATAAGGAGTTGGGGTCAGTGGTTATATTTACTTTTTACAGGAGGAGGAGCTGTGTGTGCGACAGTAGCAGGATATAAAATGTGACCTCTCCACTGCACATCTCTTCTAGAAGCCTGTGTGTGACCGTGTGTACCACCATGAAGACCTGCGTGCTGTTATCACTGATGCTGGCGTTGGGTTGTTTGACCATCAATGGTGCACCAGTGGAGCGTGGTGACATGGAGCCAGGCTCATGTGAAGATGCATCAACAAAAGCAGCTGCTGAGCTGGCTCTTACCAAAATCAACCAGGACAGGAAGGAGGGCTACATCTTCAGCCTGCACCGCCTGTCCAACGCCCACATAAAGAGACATGTAAGCAATGCTGCTGCTTGCAGTATCAAACCAGTTCAGTTCATTGCATTTCTGTTTGTTTACTGGGACACTTTTAGTTTTCAATACAATCCAGACATTTAAAGTGTTGTGACTGAAAAGCGTTTGGCTGAAATCTGGAGACAGAGCAGCAACAGTTACAGCGCAATTGCACAGAAAGATGGGCAGAAAGGAACTATTAGACCTGCAACACTAAAAAACTAGTGTTTGTATTTTGCAAGGGGTCAAGCTTACAAATCAGGAGATTTCACAGATCTCGGGAAGTAAAACCAGAAACTGTTGTTAAATTCTGTTAAGGTTTTAATGGCTGTAAATGTTTGTGTTTTTGATAAAACTGTATGTGTGTGTGTGTTACAGGGAGAGAACTGTGTGGTCTTCTACCTGACTCTGGATGTCGTGGAGACCAAATGCAGCGTTCTCAGCAAGAAGGACTGGAAGAGCTGTGAGACTCGTCCCACTGCAAACATGCCGGTTAGAAAAGACACACACTCTGCAAGTGCATGTACTCACACTGTTCTGCTCAAGGCTTTCTTGAGTAGCTGTTATAATAAAATTGTGTTCATTATATTTTTATTTTCTTAATCGATAAGCAGTGTTTTATAAATTGTAAAATGCCTTAATAGAATTTTCAAAAATGTAAATAAAGGTCTTTTGTTATGTACAGTACAGTGAAATATATATTTCTGTTTGCAGGTATATGGACAGTGCAAAGCTGCTATCTTCATCAACAAGGTGCACAGAGTGGAGCGTCTCTACAAATACAACTGTGTTATCAGACCAGGTATGAAAATTACTGCATCTCTTTGTTTCACCTATTTCCAGTTTTCTTTGCAAAACATTAAGAAATGACGTGTAGGGCAACACTTGGCACTACATGTCAAAATCTGAGACAGCGCTTTTTTTGCACACCACAAAATGTATGAAAATTTGAAGACAATTTTTGTTCTACTCAGTTCCTGCAGCTAGAGTACATGAGATGTGTCCTGACTGCCCAACTTTAATTCACCACGACAATAACAACGTTCAGAAGACTGTGTCCCACTCTCTGGAAAAGTTCAACAATGAAAGCGGACTCGCCAATCGTTTTGCTCTCCTCAAAATCTGCCGTGCTGCAGCAGGGGTAAGCTTACCATACCTCCAAAAGGAACATCAGCACATGTGACATAATGTATCCTATCATCTTAACTTCCATAACACACAGTGTCAAGGCTGAGAATTTTGTGACTGAATTTCTGACACCAGAGATTAGTTGAAATCACACAAAAATATCCTTCTTAGAGGTTAATCTAAAATCTTTATCAATAAATGACTAAATACTGGCTTTCCATCAAACCTCATGGGCCTGCTTTTCATGTTCAACAGTTTTTATTCCCACCACTCTAGATTACTTAATAATTCCCCTGCAAATGATTTTCTCAATTAAACATTTGTTTATTTGTGTGTTCAGATGGCCATGAGTATGTATTACAATGTGGAATTCAGCATCCAGGAGACCATCTGCCGCAACAGCGCAGAAGCAACAGCTGAGAAGTGCCCCCTCATGAACTGCGAGTTCGCCGTGAGTCAAGATTAACACTTCACAACTTTTTTATTTTATCTGAACTGAATTTCTTAAATGAGAAATTTTGATCAAACTGCTTGATGAAATTACTCCACTGTGGCTTCTCCAATCAGGGGGCTATCAGTTTTTATCACTACAAGCAAAGTCCTCTGTTTACAGTCAAGCCTCGAGCAAGGATGTGTTCTAGCTTTATATTACTGGCTAGTTTGCGTCAGCAGGAGATTATTCCTAGATTCAGTTTTTCTAATTCTTAAACCTTAGTAAAATGGGCATTCCTCTCTGCTCTTTCTTCCTCTTTTTCTCTCCTCAGCACAAGGGCTTCTGTAAGGCATCCCTCTACCACTCCCCCACTAATGATGAAATCATCGACATAGAGTGTGAGATCTATGAGCCTGAGGTAAGTCTTATCAGGATATGATCTCTGTATTTTTTTTTAACATCTTTCAATAGTACAGAAAAAACATACAGGATGGAGTCTAAAATTTAAATTTATTAGAATTAAACCTTTGAAACCTTTGTCTCCCGCTTCTGATCTTGAACAAATGAACACAAACTGTTGACTCTAATTAGGAAAAACTACAAAACAGGGAATTTGTGTTTGTCCTAGCTGTTGGTTGCTTCCTTTATTGGACAGCAAGTCTTCCTCTGTATGTCAAGTTTTATTTTGATTTTTTTATCTGTGATGTCAAACACTTTTTTTTCTTCCATAACGTCCATCATACTTCTACATACAACCTGTAAACTGTTATACCACAGGAACCAGAAGAATTTCTCCGTTGCTTAGTTAGTGGCAGGTTTTACTTTGAAACAATGGTGCTTGGTAGGATGGTGAAAAGCAGGATCCAGCTAGTCAACCTTACACAGTGTCATCTTTACAGTCATAACATTTAAAGTAAAAGTTGATACCTTTTTTCTGCTCTAGACTGTTTCAAGCTCTAACATTACAAAATCGGATGATACAGCTAAATTCTCACCAGGGCAATCAAAATATCATTGAATGATTTGATTTAATTTCCTTTCATTTTATTTATATAACACCAATTCAAAACAAGAGTGACCTTGAGGTGCTTAATGTTGTAAAATAAAGACCCTATGATAATAAAAAAAAAAAGCAACTACAACAATCACCAACAATTACAATATAGGAGTTTTCATCCGGTAGTCACTATAGATTATGATCAAATCATAGAATCCTTATGGGGCCATTAGCAGAAGTTCAGATTGTAATTCTTCCATCTTGACTTTATTTTTTTTAATACCTTTTTCTTAAACATGTGTAAGACAGCTTCATTTTCTGGTCACCATTAAATTTGCTCCCACCTGAAGGAGGTCAGATTTTGTAAGCACTTATTCACAGGGTCACTGGATTTTGCTTTACTGTAATGTACCGTATACTCTTTATCTCTTCTCCAGGCTGCTGAGAGAGAGAAGAAGCTCCACCTGCTGGGCGGAGAGACTGACCACAGCCACAATGACACACACTCACACAGCCACGAACAAGACCAAACACACGACCACGTACACGATCACACCAAGAGCCATTCTCATCATGACCAAACCCACAAGCATGCTGACAACCACGATCACCACCACACACATGACCATGCCACAGGCAGCACACACAGGCACGCTCATGACCACTCCCATGACCACAGTCACAGCCACGATCACGTGCACACTCATCACGACAAAGCACACAACCACAGCAGTGACTTTCCCAACCAACACCACGACTACAAGCACGCTGAAGGTGTGCACACCCATGAACATGACCACGAGCTGGCGCTGGACCACGATCACAAGCACGGTCACCTGCATGAACACGAGCACCACCACCATCACCACGAGCACGAACATGAGAACACACCCCACGACCACCCAGAAGGCATGGTGACAATGCTGCCAGCTCTGGGCCAGCCTGTGACCCTGCCTTCCTTCCCTGATGTCCCTGCTGGTGGCCCTGAGCTCGGAGTCACTCTACCACTTAAACCCGACCCCCAGATTCCTGGAGAAATGGAACCTGCCGTCGAGCCCTTCCCAACCTCAGTCTCAGACCAGTGTCCTGTCCCGAAGGCAGGACGTGACCTGGTGGAGAAACTCTTTGCTGAGGACGCTTTTTTTATGCTTGCTGTATAACATGGCCTATTAGATGTACACAATGACTCAAGTGTAACAAAGAATGGAAAACTCTATGATATATGATACATTTGCAATAAAAACATTCACAGTCATTGTAACACATCACTTCTCACGTGTCTAGCTTCTTATCCTAACCATCAAAAATGAACGCCTAACCCTAAACCCTTGGCCTAAACCTAACTGTAACGGGAATGACGTACCTGACCACATAGTTCGCTCGTTTAACACACTTTATTCCCGTTTGCTGCTCTCAGAACACTCAGCTGCAGCATTTCAGCTACAGTCACACACAACAACAACAACCAAAACTCCTCAGGTCCAGGCCTGTTTAATAGTGGAGATATGATGAGCTGTTCGAGCTCAGCTGTGTCCGCCTCCCCCACAGCTGCGCCACGACCCACGCCCTGCCACACTAACCATAACCTAATCCAGTCTTTAAATCTGACACCATTAGCCGTTTCTGGATCCAACTTCCGCCTCAGGTCCCAAAGTCAAATGAACACTGTGGCATCACTGGGGGTTAAAAACTTTCTAAATCTCTTGATCTTTAATGAAATGATCGGCATTGCTGCTTTACCAGGTGTAAAAAGTACAGCTCTGCTATCACATAAATGAAGACAGAAAGCTAGACAGCAGTGACTTTTCTAGTGTTACTGAACTTGGACTAGCTGGTATACAATGATGTGCTACGTGGTAGCTAGCTACACAGCTATTAGAAGTTAGCATAATATTAACACATTAGCACAGTGAAGCTGGAGGATGAACGCTAACTTTTTTCCACTCGATAAAAGTTAACGTGAGGGTTCTAAATGGTTAGGGACAAATGCAATCACATGGCAGTATCCTGAAAACGGACGGAGAACAACCAGAACACAATACAAAGCATTAAAACATGTTAAAAACATAACAGCCTTAATAAACGTAGAGTAGTTTGAACCCGGAAGCAGGGTTCATACGTCATCATTTAAAGACTGAATTGTAACCCTGACACTAAAACCCAGGGCTCTAGAATGCGACCAAGTTGGTCACATATGCGACTTAATTTCTCAATGATGCGACTGAAAAAAATCCTAGGTCATACCGGTGCGACCTGCCATTCGAGTACAAAAAAGAAAAAGTCTCTGCAACTCTGGTCAACAACAGACACACATTATGCCCATATTGTGGTCCAAACCAGTCAGACATAGTCTGGGGCAGACCTCTCTGATTGGCAGAAAACGCCAGAATCTCAGGTTAAAGCTATCAAAACTATTTCAACAACCACCAAACAGCTAAAACAGCAAACCAGAGCAGGTAAACGGATTCCGCACAAAGACGTAAACACAGAGTGTGGAACGGACGCATCAGAATGAGTGAGATGTCGGCTTTCTCACCCGACAGCACATACGCAGACACGCTGTCGAGGCTGAAAGCCGACAGTTCACTGATTCTGATGCGTCAGGTCCGCTCTTTGTGTTCACATCTTTTTTTGCGCTAGATTTTGATGCTGCAGGTTTTGTCTCTCTCCAACCAAATTAGACTGAACCAGCAGCAAAAGAAGATCAAAACTAGGCTTCACATTTGACAAACATCGTGATTAATTCCCTCTTACTTTTGCTGTTTTGCTTCCACCGCTATAAAAAAAATCACAGTTCCTGCAGAGGTCTCTCTCTCTCGTTGTACTTCAAGAACAGTTTCCCATTTCAAATCTCTGTTTTCTGCATTATTCATTTGCTTATTACTCACAAGACTTGTACAGTGCTGTCAGCCGCTGTTTTTGTTTGTTGGTTGGTTTTTTCAAAAAATAACTTCCGACAAAAAGCCTCATTTCTGCTGTTTAATAGCGAAGAAATTTAAACTTTTTAAAATGATGCCAAATTGCAAAACTCTTGGCCGTTTCTCCAATTAAACCTCTATAACTTTGCTCTGTAATGAGAAAAAATGAAATGAACGACTGATAACTTTTTTGTTAAGTTAAGGCCTGAAACCATTTGAAATTCATAGCTACTGCTCTGACATGGAGCCATCAACCTCTGAACACTGAAAAAGCACAGTGTATCCAGAAAACACATTATATGCGGCGATAAATGCACTGCACTGCCCAAGTGTGCTCTCTCCCCACTGTCTTTCATCAGCAGGCAGCAGCAAACAGGTCATCAGAGCAGGCTGAGACGAAGATTAAGTTTAACATTGCCTACAATATTGTCAAAGAGTGCCAAAGCACTTTAAGCACAAGCACTTTTTCAGTAACTTATCTTTCTTGTAGAACTGTGCTCCAAATAAAGAACTTTGTGTTGACAAGATTGTTGAAAAATTCGGGTGCGCCTAATTTTTGTGCTGGTGCACTTAAGAAAAAAAGTTTGGTGCACCAGTGCAACTGTGGCAATAAGTTAGTCTAGAGCCCTGAAATCACATTTTGAGCCTCAAAAAATGCTTTCAAACTCGCGGGGACGGGCTTTTTGTACGCATTAGTGCCTGTTGGTCTCCACAAGTATAGTGGCATGCCAATTTTCTTTCCTCACAAAGATGTCTAAACACACACGCACGCACAGGTTAAAGACACTGGACCAGAGTACTGTTAGTCTTTCAATCAACAGGAGCATGAACCGAACCAGTGATAGCATTACTTTTGAGCATTACAATGTTTGTTTGGGTTTTTTACATATTATATGATTCATGCAAATTAATATATAAACACACCATATTGTCAGGATCCTGGGTCTCCTGACCCAGCGTTTTTAATTCTTTGTGATTTTTGTATTTTGTACTCGTGTGATTTATTCTATGATTTCTAGTTTTGATCCCTTGCCCTTCATGTTTCTCTGTGCCCCCTCTGTTCTGTGTAAGTCTGTTTCTTGGTCTGTGTCTTTGCATGTTTTGAGTTTCTTGTGTTTTCTGTCACTCTGTATTGTGAATTATATCTCATGGTTGGTCTTTTGCTACTCCCTCGAGTCTAGTTTCTTGTGTTCCATGCTTAGTATTTCCCTCTGTGTATTTTGGTTCTTAGAGTCCTCTGCTTTATGGGTTATGTCTCTGTGTTTCTTAGTTGCCGTCTTCACCGTGTCAAGTTCGCGTCTCTGTGTTATACTTCCTGTTTTTACTTTGAAGGTCTGTGTCTCATGTGATTGTATCCTACTTTGCTTCCTTGTCTCGTCAGTTCTGATTTCTCCCAGCTGTGCCCTCCTTCTGTGTCTCATTCCCCTCGTTACTTCCCAGTGTATTTAAACCCTGTGTTTCTCTGAGTCAGTGGCTGTGTCCCAATTCAGGGTCTGCACGCTTGAAGTACGCACACTACGCGTACTACGGCCGGTGCGTACTATAAGTGTGGGAAGTGAGAGGCTTGTGAAATGGGACGGTCTAGCCTTCGTCGCGCTGTTCAGGTTCCCTAGCAACCATGATACTAACCGCGAGAAACGTGTTATACAGCAGTGTGTGACAGAAATGAAGGAGAAAAAATGTTCTGTTGGTCATTCATTTTTGTCATGACATCACTTTGATTAGTTGAGTATCTGAGGCTGAGACCATAGGACTGTAAAACGTGATTGTTGGGCTTCATTTCTGTACTGAACAGTCATTTCAAGATTAGTTAGTAAATAACAATCAGCTAATGTTGTTCACGAGACTAAAATCATCTCACTGTGGTAATGTAAATATAATATGGCCAATATTATATGTATTGTCAGATTATTATGGTATATATATATATATATATATATATATATATATATATATATATATATATATATATATATATATATACACACACATTACAGGATATATTACAGCAGTGAGCTTGAACTCTGGGTCAAAGATTCAAGTTGCAGTTATTTATATTTCCTATCACCTTAAATCTTCACTCAAAGACAAGTATCTTTGACAGTGTATATATAGATGTATTATACATAAGAGACAAATATTGTTCGTCTAATATGTTGGCATTATTACATTTGGCTCAATGCTTACATATATGTGTAAAAAGGAAAATGTACGAGCTGTGAAAACTGTTTCTGATACAATGAAGAGTAGACTGATATATCAAATATTCCTTTATTGGGTGAGAAAATCAGACCATGTCATAACTGCTTTAAGTCATACAGAATAGATATCAGAGCCTTAAACAGGCTGACTTCTGCTAAATGGGTCAAACTGGGCAGAAAGTATACAAACACATAACATCCTTATAGAATATGATGTAACACTATAGATCAACTTACCTCAGAATATATAAAGCATATAAACAATTACAGCAATATGATGCAACAAACACAGCAGTACTACTAATCCAAAATACTCAAAGCTTCATAGAACTGAAACAAACATTTATTTTTAGCTCCATTCTGCTGCTGATACATACTTTAGGTTTCTGAATATTAAACTTGTTGCTGCCTTTCATAGTGTGTAACTTGAAGGCCCTGAGTACTTTCTCCCACACTGAAAACACTGGAATGATCAAATTATTTGAACATTACCTAATAAGACTGATTCAGGACAGATAATTAGTTAGTTTAAACTTTTCTAGCAGTCCTTCACAAACAGGGAACAGTCTGTCTATTCTCTCCATCTGTCAGCTGCTGCTGGCTCTTCCTCCTCCTCTTCCTCACACACTGCTGAGTTTGTCCTGGTGGATCATCAGGGGTGCAAAGCCTCACAGATGATGTGCAGCAGTGGGTATATATATATATATATATATATATATATATATATATATCATAATAGTCTGACAATACATATAATATTGGCCATATTATATTTACATTACCACAGTGAGATGATTTTAGTCTCATGAACAACATTAGCTGATTGTTATTTACTAACTAATCTTGAAATGACTGTTCAGTACAGAAATGAAGCCCAACAATCATGTTTTACAGTCCTGTGGTCTCAGCCTCAGATACTCAACTAATCAAAGTGATGTCATGACAAAAATGAATGACCAACAAAACATTTTTTCTCCTTCATTTCTGTCACACGATGCTGTATGAAACGTTTATCGCGGTTAGTTTCATGGTTGCTAGGCAACCTGAACAGCGCGACGAAGGCTAGACCGTCCCATTTCACAAGCCTCTCACTTCCGCACTTCTCGTACTTATAGTACGCACCGGCCGTAGTACGCGTAGTGTGCGTACTTCAAGCGTGCAGACCCTGAATTGGGACACAGCCTGAGAGTCCTGAGTCCTTTTGAGTCCTCATCTCCTGCTTGCCACACAGCACATCCTGACACATATGAATAGGAATAAAAAATAAGGAAGGCTTTATTTGGAATATTATATGTACTATTCTATGTACCATTTTTCTTCCACTTATCCAATATTTAGCAAACTATAATTTTAGCTATAAGATCAAACTAAGCATCAAAATCTTGTTTGAGACACGGGCAATGTTCCCCTTCAGCTCCACTGCACCTTGAGACCTTCTGGATTTCATTGATGAGAAAAAGAAAATCTTGACTTGCTCCACCCCACCACCAACCTAAAGAAATGTGATGCTTTTCTGAGTAGGCAAAGACCATCCAGCACAAGACGATATGTTGAAAAAAAAGAATCAATATGTGAACATGATCCAGAAAAGCTTTTTTAAAACTGAGGCAAAGCCTGAAAGCCACAATCTCTGGAATTAAGATGAGAGTGACCATCTGGTTTGCTATCAGCACTCATTTAAAAAACCATGCATCTCTGATGCTTCAATCTGGAGCATCTGTTGCAATGGTAAATTGCATACTGCATCTGTTACAACAACATGACTTCATAGTACGAGAGTCCAGGTGCCTGCAGTCCAGATCTTTCACCAGATGAAAACATTATAAAATCAAGAAGAGCTAGAACTGCTGAGCAGCTAGAATCCTATCTATCTGTAGAATGGGGTAACATTCCTCTCCCTAAAGTTTAGCAGCTGATCTCCTCAGTTCCTTCAGTTTTTTGAGACATGTGGCTGTCATCAATTTCAAAATAAGCCAATATTTTGTCATAAAATTTCATTTTTCTGTGTAAACATTGAATATATTTTCTATTGTGGATAAAATATGTGAAATTGTGAGATTCAAAAATCAATGTATTCTGTTTTTATTTACGTTTAACACAATGTCCCAACTTTTTCAGAATTCAGGTTGCATGTCATAAGTTTTTTATTTCCTTCTTTGTATTTGTACATCCAGATGAGAAGGATTTACTATGTGGAACACAACACCTGGGAGACCACCTGCCCCCACTGTGCAGAAACAGTGACAGCTGAGAAGTGCAGCAACAGGAAAATGCATGCATGATGAATTCTGTGATTTGAATTCATTAAAAATCCACATGTTGAACTCTGACTTTGACTAATTTTACACAAGCCTTTGATAAATGCTTTTGATGTTTTGGCTTTCCTTAATAAGGAGAGTGTGTGGAATGTTGCAAAGAGAGGCAGGATGATCCAAACGGAAAGGGACGAGTTGCCAGAAGGCAGAATATCAGGCATACAAGTTACAAGTGCAACGGCATTCCATGTTACAATGACAATCATAATAAAAATCCACAAAGGTCAGCAACAGAAGGTAAGACAGGTGCTGAGAAACCAACTGAATGGTAGGAATAATATCTAAGCCATCAATACATTGACTCATCGTCAGATATCCAGGCAGAATAATAAGCTGGCCACAGAAGAACATAGATACCACTGATCTCAAGACAGAAATAGCCCTCACAATCCACAGAGGACTATATCTGATATCCAGAACCCTGAGGCTCTGTGAGTAATAGAAAGATTAGTGAGTGTCAGGGCCAGAATCCAGGATGAAACAAGGAAGGAGCACGAGAAACAGGAGCACGATCAGGGCCTGAAAGAACAGCTGGAGCAGATGTGAAAGGTCAAGTCCAAAATGGTGGTAAAAGGAGCATTAGGAACTGAAACCCCCAAACTAGAAGTGTGACTCCAGCAGATTCCAGGCATATCAGAAGTCTCCTTTGATAAAACTGGAAACATCTTCACGGGGTAATCAGTGGAATTGTAGTTTTTAGCACTTCATTTATCTAGCCACCTTTTGTAGTCTTAATGCATGTGTAAGAAAGCTGGATTTTCTGGTAACCATAAAACAAATTTTATTCCATCTAAATATGGCAGCACCGGCTCACATTTTGTATGCACTTATTTACATGGCCACTGAGGTTGCTTAACTATGTTATACTGTATACTGTTCTCCTGGCCGCTGAGATAGGGAAGAAGCTCCACATGCTGGTATAGACGGCTGACCACAACCACAGTGACACACACTCAAACAGCTACAACCGAGACTAAACACACAATGACAACCAGACACATATGCATGTATACGTGCCTCATTCTGTGGTCCTGTCCATCTTATACCTGACCCCTCCTGGATCGATGCCTTCATAGAATATCTGCTATTTATAACACTTGGAATACAAAACCAAAAAATACTCTGCTTCCCATTCTACTTTTAAATATCCTAGGAACCACAAGTAAGCAGTCTGAGAGTGAAGTACTCTATTTGAATAATAAGGTGCTATAAGGTCTTTAAGATATGTCGAAGCCTGATTATTCAAATATTTTGTATGTGAAGAGACGGATTTTAAATCCAGCTCTGAATTTAACAGAGAACATAATATAGGACAAATCTGCTCTTGCTTTCATGTTGCAGTTAGTAGAGTTGTTGCAGAGCTCTGGATCAACTGAAGGTTTTTCAGGAGGTTTGTAGAGCATGAATTACAATAGTTTATTTTAGAAGAAATTAATGCATGAAGTGGCCTATCAGCATGATTCTGAGACAGGATATTTCAGGTTTAGTTGAGCAAATGAATGACAGTAGTCATGATCAAAATGACTCCAAGATTTCTCACAGTGTTACTGCAGGTCAAGGTAATATCATATATCTTTTACGTCGATAAAAAAAAGCCTGTAATTTCACTTCTTTGCTTGAAGTGACACTTACTTTTGTGAATTTGATAAGTTCTTGATTGATTTCCTCTCTTCCCCAGTGCACTATGGCCCCTCAGTTTGTCTGAGCCAGCCATTGGCCTCCAGAGCAACAGATAGAAGAGGAGAAAGTCCAGCATCAGTCTCACATGTGTCTGTCACAATTCTCCCTGTAAAAACTAGGCTTACAGGTCCTGCAAAGGAAGATTTCCCGGTCAATACTGATACTGATATTGCTCTTGTACACTCGAGACCAGGTCAAGGTGAACATTCAGCAAATACGTGCACAAAAAGATGAGCATGCAAAAAGAAAAAGCATGTGGCAACATAATCAGCTGATCGACCAGCAGCCTTCTTTGGAGAGCCTAGAGACATCACAGAAAGAAGAAAGTAAATAGAGTTAGAAGTGCTTATTTAAATGTGTGTGTATCCAGGAGAAAGATCTCTCTGTAAACTAACCTCTGATATCATGTCTGAGTCAAGGCCTTAGTCAGGGAGATGCCAAGAACCCAAAGGTCAATCTTCCTGCTCCAGAGTGCTCTGAACCTCAGACCTCCAAACAGGACAATGACCCTAAGCACACACCACAGCAGTGGCTTCAGGACCACTCTGTGAATGTTCTTAAGTGTCCCAGACAGAGACACACTTGAACCCAATTGAACATCTCTGGAGAGATCTGAAAATGGCTGTGCACCAACCGTCTGAATTTGCACAAATAAATGCTATGTTCTTTTGACCTTTCACCCTCTTGATCCTACCCATTTAGTTTGTGTTAATATGGTGGTGAATGTGTACCCAGACTGTCCCAGAGCCAAAAATCACAATGAACCAATCACCAAGGAAACAACTGACTCTCCCTGTGTGCACATTTATGAATTGTGGCTTTGCTTCACGTAACAAACAAATACTTCAAAACAAAGTCAGCTTATTATCTAATTACTTATAGTAATTTCATTAAAATGTGCTTTTAAGAGGCTGAATTTAAAAACCCGATGCTGAATATGACCGTGTTCTGAAATTTACAGTCACTTAGGCTGCTAGAGAAAGAATAAAGAATGAATAAAGAATGAGGATTGAAGAAAGAATGAATAGCTAGCTCTAGTGTTGTTAATAAGAAAAGTATACTGTATTCAGTTTCAGTTTCTATTTATGATACTGAATGTAAGATTCGGTTTATAATTTTTAAATGTATTTTCATATGTGTGATCTTACCTTTCGTGTGCTCTGTGTGTGTTCTGTCCAATCTCCTCTGACACCAGATCCCACCAAGTTGTAAATGCATGCTCAACTGTAGAATAGCAGTGTGAGATTAGTTGCTGCTTTGATTACTCGCTATCATTTTTTACCTTTTTGCTGTTTTTATTGAACAAACATTAAGCTTCGTCCTTGATTTAACTCAGTGCCAAGAGTAGATCATATGACCTTCAACAAACTGGTTGCACACGCTGATCCAAAAGAAGAGATAGATTGCATGAGTAATTATCTAACAACTGATAAGCTCCGTTGTGCAAGTGTGCACTGCATGTGATTGGCTGGATGATAGGTGAGCATGACTTTTTGAGAGGTAGGGGTCAATGGTTATATTTACCATTGACAAGAGGTGTGTGTGGGTGGAATGGGGGGGACTTAAACAGTAGCAGGATATAAAATGTGACCTCTCTGTCTCTGCACATCGGTGTTTAAGAGAGAGAGTCGTCCCAGGCCTTTACCATGAAGACCTGTGTGCTGTTATCGCTGCTGCTGGCGTTGGGTTGTGTGACCATCAATGGTGCACCAGTGGAGCATGGTGGCATAGCACCAGGCTCATGTGAAGACGCATCAACAAAAGCAGCTGCTGAACTGGCTCTTACCAAAATCAACCAGGACAGAAAGGAGGGCTACATCTTCAGTCTGCACCGCCTGTCCAACGCCCACACAAAGAGACATGTAAGCTGAGCTTCCAGTATTATTACTGTATGGTAGACCAGAGCTGTTTAAGGCAGAATTACTTTCTAGCAGAGTCCAGACCAGTTCAGTGTATTTTGGCATTACTGGAATACTGAAATTCATAAAATCATAAAGTGATGCCATGTTAGGCAAATGAGGTGAAAAACAAATGATCATGTGAAAGATCAGAAGACAAATTAAACGAGTAACCACTGAAAATAAATCCCATTAGCATTTTACTGCCTGTAAATAATGTTTGATTAAATTTGTGTGTGTTGCAGGGACCGAATGGTGTGGTCTTCTACCTGAATCTGGATGTTGTGGAGACCAACTGCAGCGTACTCAGCAATAAGGACTGGAAGAGCTGTGACATTCGTAGTGGCAATACGCAGGTTAGAAAAAACACACACAAACACTGCATGTGCAAATTCTCATCAACAAGTTTACCAAAAATCTGTATGCGTATATAATTAATACATGTGTTAGTCCTGATTTTTTCATTACTGTCTCTTGTGTTCTGCTTAAGGCTTTCTTACAATCTTAAATGTTTCTGTTTTAACATAGTGAGCATCTTAGTTTTGTGTTCCATAAGCAATAGTTCAGAAGTTGGCAGGTGAATAAAGATATTTGGTATAACAAGATATTGTCATTGTTCTTTCAGCTAACAGTAATACATTTATAAAAAGGTATAAAAAAATGTTTAAAAAAAATCTAAATAAACTCTTTTGCGAATGTGATGCTGTATGTATGAGTAGTACAGTAACATCATGTATTGTATTTGTGTTTGCAGGTATATGGACGATGCAAAGCTGCTATCTTCATCAGTAAGGTACACAGAGTGGTTCGTCTCTACAAATACAAGTGTGCTATCAGACCAGGTATGAAAAATATTATACGTATCAAAAAGAAATGATTGTGGTTTTCATTCAAATTCAACCATCATATCTACAAAGACAACAAGGTCCAGACTTAGAACATGTTTTTGTGGAGTGCAACAGTTTCTTCATAATTAAAATGACTTTTTGTTCTGCTCTATTCCTGCAGGTAGGGTGCATCAGTCCTGTGCTGGCTGTCCAGGTTTAACTGACCACAGTCACGATAAAGTTCAGAAGGCTGTGACCCACTCTCTGGAGAGGTTCAATCAGCAGAGTGGCCTGGCCAATCGTTTTGCTCTGCTCAAAATCTCCCGCGCTACTTCACAGGTAGGGAGATCAAAATTAAGATGTGTGACATAATGTATCCTCTGCTCTTTTATTGTATATATATATTCTCATCATGCACTGTCAAGGCTGAGAGTAAGGTGGCAGAATTCCCCATTACAAATTTACACCATCAAATTTAATGGAACCACACAGAGAAGCTCCTACGCAAAAAATAGATTAAATAACTACAGTAGCCAGTAAGTAAAGTTTGCATAAACTGTACAATATTTCAGAAAGTTTTCTACCAAATCTGGTATAAACAGAAAGGAGCCACATTAATTTTTATGGTAGTGGCACTGCTCTGCCTGGATTGATACTAATTGTATCCATACCTAATCTGGTACTACTACTGTACTGGTACTCTGGTACTTACATTAAGACACATTTTGCTCCACCCACTCTTTCCTGCTCTGCTGTGTTGCGTTGACCTGCAGTTACATGACTCAGCAGAACTATACAGGCTGCAGGAAGTGACAAAGTGGAGCAACGTATACAGGTTCCAGGTTCTAAGAAATAAAATGTGTACAGTTGTCCATTCATCTTGTCACATTCTAATATTGCACTAAAAAGTATCTCAGTCTTGAAACTACCAGACCACAGCCCAGCAGCCAAGAAGAAACAGACAGAAAACAGAAGAAACAAAGCTAATTTGTTTGTCTCCCCAAATAGTGATGGCAGATGGCCCCGCCTCTCCCTGAGCCTGATTCTGCTGGAGGTTTCTTCCTGTTAAAAGGGAGTTTTTCCTTCCCACTGGTGATTTGATTACTGGGTTTATCTCTGTATTTTTGTAGGGTCTCTACCTTACAATATAAAATGCCTTGAGGCTATATAAAAAAACTGAATTAAAATTAATTTAATTTAATTAAACAGAACGGGAAAATTTCGCACAACTTCCTTAATCACATATTTCTGACAAAAATAAGAACGAGAATAGTGCTTAAAATATTTTTTAAAACTTTAATCTTTTTCATTTTTTTGCATTTGGACTATGTCTTACTTTCGTGACAGGGGGCGCTGCACCACCCCCAGACTTGCCAATGGCTATTCTGTTAACTAGTCACTGTGTGAAAAAAGAATCACAGTAGTGGTTATTAAAATGTATTCTTTGCTGTATCCGACACCACCACAGAATATCACTAACTATGCTGCCCCAAGTCTCACACATGATTTTATATCAAGTCTCTTCCTTAATTTAGGCTTTTTCCTTTCTCTCTGTGTCTTTGTGTGTCCAGGTTGTCGCAGGTAGGATGTACCATGTGGAATACACCATCCAGGAGACCACCTGCCCCCGGAGGGCAGGAGCAGATGAACATTGCCCACCCATGGAATGCGAGTTTGCTGTGAGTCTTTTATTAATCTTTCATCTTCTAGGTTTTGCCCTGTTTATTCTCAAATGAAATCAAGTTCAACTCACCTTCTCCATCAGGGGATTGTTTTACTTTCTAACAGTGCAAGGAAAAGACCTTCATTTAGGGCTGCACAATTAATCGTTAGAAAATCGCGATCTCAATTCATAGTTATGTGCGATCTCATTTCGAAATGACAACGATTTAAAAAAAAAAAAAAAGATGACGATTGTACCGCATTTTGATCCGGGACATAAGCTGCATGAAAACATGCGCTCACTCTTCCTGCTCAACAAATAACAAGGGCGGAGTCTTATACCACGTGATACAGAAGTCAGCTGGCAGGGGAAAAAACAACGGAGAGCACGTGAGAGATGACGAAGCTGTAAAGGCCAAGAAAGTGACAGGAGAAAATCCGTCCTGGTCAACCACCCAAACATCAATAACGGGAACCTTATACAGCGCTTCCCCATACCCGTCGAACTCCCGCAGGCTCAAAGAAATTACGGAGGCTATTACTTATCACCTGACCAAAGATATGGCTCCCATCAACACTGTTCAAAACAGGGATTTAGGAAAATGATCAACACCCTAGACAAACGCTACACAGTGCCGTCCCGCAACTATTTTAAAAATGTTGCACTACCTGCTCTATACACGCAGTGTCGAGCAACGGTGGAGACGGAATTACAAGCAGTACAACATTTTGCGGCAACGACAAAATGTGAGACATTTATTGTGTTTGTGTTTATTTATTGTTTTTATGTTCAGTCTCAACTGTTACGAAGTTGATGTGCAGTTAATAAGTGCGATAAATATTTATATTGGAAAAGAAAATCGTGAGAGAATCGTGATCTCAATTCTAAGCAAAAAAAACGTGATTCTCATTTAATGCAAAATCGTGCAGCCCTACCTTCATTTGCTGCTCAAAGCTTAGTATGTTCTAGCTTCATATCAGTGGCTTGTGTATGACAGCAGGAGATTACTTTGATATTTAGTTTGCCTAGTTTAGAAAAAACAACATAAAACTACAAAGTTTTCAGATGCAAATTTGTAGTGTAATGGCATCAAGTGACGATGAGTTGGTCGTAAGGTTTCTAAACAAGAAAACAAAGAAACTGAGATTCTGGATTCATCCAGACATCCATTCGCTTCTGCTTACCCTTTTCAGGGTCGCGGGGGGTACTGGAGCCTATCCCAGCTGTCGTAGGGCGAGAGGCGGGGTACACCCTGGACAGGTCGCCAGTCTGTCGCAGGGCTAACACACAGGGACAGACAACCATTTGCACTCACACCTATGGGCAATTTAGACGTTTCAATTAACCTATCCCCACAAAGTGCATGTCTTTGGACTGTGGGAGGAGAACCCATGCAAACACGGGGAGAACATGCAAACTCCACACAGAAAGACCCTGGCCTGATGGTGGAATTGAATTCAGGACCTTCTTGCTGTGCTGCCACTGTGCTGCCCATTCTGGACTCATCCAATTCTAAATAGAAGGCAGCAGCAAGAAGAATTTCTTGCTTTAATCCAAGAGGTGAAGCTGCATCACAGCTGCTTTTGTACATAATTCAGGAGGTAAGTGAGGAAGTCTGAGCTCTTGTGGGCAGACCACACCTGAGGAGGCAGAGAAATATTTTTCAGATAGCCGTATGATCCAGAGCAGCATCTAGCTGCTTAGAATTAAAAACCTATTTCCGTATCGTTGTATATTCAGTACTGGTATGCCTTTGAGCTGCAAGCACACTTGCCAAATGCAGTGGTCTGATTGGTCCAATCTGTTTATTCACATTCGAGAATCAGAAAAACTGAACTTGATCCAAAAAAATTAGTCCAAAAGTACTTTTAAAACAAGAAACATCTGCACAAACTGTACGTGTAAAGGCCTTGACACTGTAGTAAAACCACAGGCATAATTATTGTGCTCTTACTTTTTCTTCTTTTTCTCTCCTCAGCACAAGGGTTTCTGTAAGGCATCCCTCTTCCACGCTCTCAATGACGATGAGCATATTCAGGTAGCATGTGAGATCTATGAGCCTGAGGTGAGACTCTTTTAGATGGTTTCGCTGTATAACTTCAATGTCTTTTTACAGCATAAGAAAAAAAAAAAGGATGATTGGTGGATTGTGTGATTTTAATTTTAATTCACTGCACGCAGTGTTTTGGAACAAACTAAATTAACACAAACTGTTTATACATGTCTTTGCCGTATACCTCCAATGAGGATGTGTTTTTTTAAACTACAGAATCAGATGGACACATCCAAAGTTTTGTTAACACCATACCCCTAAAGTTTGGCAAACAGATCTGCTACAGTGCTTTAGCCTGTCAAAATTCTCAGTCACAACTAGTACACCTCTATTTTGAAGCTCTAATTGTCCAGATAGAAGAGTTAAAAAATAAAATTCACTCTGTGCTGTTGTCGTGAAGGGGGACCATAGCTATGAGGCCAAAATTGCTGTTTGTTATTTTCAGGACTTAAGTGGGCCTTGAAAATCTGAAGATGGAAGCACCAGCCCATATTTTATTCACATGGCCATTAGAGGTTGCAAACCTATAATACACTGTTCACTCTTTATCTCTTCTCCAGGCTGCTGAGAGAGAGAAGAAGCTCCACCTGCTGGGCCGAGGGACTGACCACAGCCACAATGACACACACTCACACAGCCACGACCAAGACCAAACACACGACCACGCACACGATCACACCAAGTGCAGCTCTCATCATGGCCACACCCACAACCACACTGATGACCATGATCACCACCACACACATGATCATGCCACAGGCAGCGCCCACAGGCACGCTCATGACCACTCCCACGACCACGGTCTGAATCATGATCACGTGCACGCTCATCACGCCAAGGCACACAACCACAGCGGTGACTCTCCCAACCAACACCACAACTATAAGCATGCTCTAGGTGTGCACACACATGAACATGACCACGAGCTGGCTCTGGACCATGACCACAAGCATGGTCACCTGCATGAACACGAGCACCACCACCATCACCACAAGCACGAACATGAGAACACACCCCACGATGAACCACAGGGAACAGTGATAGTCCTGCCCGCCTTGGGCCAGCCTGTGACCCTGCCTTCCTTCCCTGATGTCCCAGTTGGTGGCCCTGGAGTTGGAGTCACTCTCCCACTTAAACCCGACCCTCAGATTCGTGGACAGATGGAGCCCACCATCGAGCCCTTCCCAACCTCAGTCTCTGCCCAGTGCCCCACCACAGCGGGAAAGCATAAAAATGTGGATGAACTCTTCGCTAAAGACCCCGAATTCAAGCCAGCTGCAGCCAGGTCATAAAGCCTATAAAACTGTTTTTAAATACACACACAAAGGCTCAAGTGTAATGAAAAGAAGGAAAACTATTTGGCATTACATTTTTCTACATTAAACACATTGTCAGTAAAGGACTGCTTGCATGAGTCAATCTTACTGTTTCACGTCATATAGCAAAAAAAATGTTTTAAATGCACCTTTTCCACTCTGGCATTTGTTCGTAGACTCCACTAAACAATTGATTTGCTTTGGCAAAAGGCTGCTAGTATTTTTGCACCAACCAGGCCATTTCCATAGAGGTTTTAACTGAAACCCTGCCATAACTCAGCATGCTGTGGAGTTAAAAATTGAATACAGGTGGCAAAAGGTAAAGACATTCTGTAGCTGAGTAGAAGTACAGGTACTTGTTTTAAAAATTTGGGAAATAGCTGAAGTATTGATTCAGCTTCTCTGCAATGAAATGAATAGCTGAACCTCCGAGTGTACACCTGTGGACTAACCAACTGTTTAAGGTAACGTGCTAACACGGTTAATGCTAGCATCACTGCATTTAGCCCCACCCTTTTATGCTCATGTTAGCAGTACTAGCTAGCTAACCTGCTCTTCACAAATAAAGCTTCAAGTTAGTCTCTGCCAAGACTAGATATGAAACTACCCGTTTGTTTGGATTACACAAGAGCACACATTTCTGGCCTCTTTAAAATATAATATTGTTTAAATTAAACATTTCAACTGCAAAGAAAGTTTAGCAAACATAGATTTTCTACTGTGGTTTATGCTGTCCAGATTCTCAGTCACAGCACCCACACCTCTCATTTTAAGCTGTAATAGTGTCCTAACGGAAGATTTAAAAAATAAAAGTCACACTCTGTACTGTTGTTATGATGATGACTACAAGAATGCTGAAGGCGTGCACACCTATGAGGATGACCATGAGCTGGCTCTGGGCCCCGACCACAAGCATTGTCACCTGCATGAACATGAGTGCTACCACCATCACTACAAGCATGAACATGAGAACACACCCCCTATATAAAAATGTATGGTGACTTGGTCAACCAAGGAGCTTTCTTTAAAAAAAATGATCTTGAGTCTGCTGAATAAAGCTGAAAATATAATGGAGAAATTTGAGGCTCGCTGCATACCCGAGAGAAATGTGACATTTGAGAGGCACAGATTCTTCAGAGCTGCAGCACAGAAGCAAAACGTGTGAATTTGGAGGACTCACAGACTCTTTGATAAAAGACAGACTTGTGTGTGGGATTCCAGACAATAGTCTGAGAGAAAGGGTACTGAGAGAAGAAAATCTTGACCTGGAAAAGCATTAACACAGTGCTGAGTGGCTGAGACGGTGAAAGCACAAGCTAAAGAACTGTTTAGTGACAGCTGCAGAGTGGATGCTGTGAATAATAACACAGAGTTGATAAGACGAGTTCTGCTGCTGAATTGCAACTGCAATTAAAACTGTCAGCAAACGGACAGAAAAGAAAAGACTTGTAGTCGATGTGGAATGCAACATTCACCTAAAAAATGTCCTGCGTATGGCAAAAGATGCAATAACTGTAACAAAAATAACCATTTTGCTAGATGATGCAAAGCTCAAACCCCAAAACAAAGTACAGTCCATGCTGTGGATGTAGAAGACACAGAGGAACTCTATGTAGTCACAGTGACTTGAAAAAGCTGCTTATAAAAGAACCAGTTCTGAAGTTTTATTATCTGACGAGACCTGTTCTCATCCGATGCATCACAGAGTGAGCTTGGAGCTGTAAGAGAATAATGCAGAAAACAGAGATTTTTAGATGGGAAACTGTTTTTGAAGTACACTGAGAGAGAGAGAGCTGTGCAGATGTGAGGTGTGATTTTTATCGTAGTGGAAGCAAAACAGCAAAAGTAAGAGGGAATTAATGACAATGTCTATGTGAAGCGAAATGTGAACCTTAGTTTGGATCTTCTTTTGCTGCTGGTTCAGTCAATTTTGGTGGGAGAGAGACAAAACCTGCAGCTCAGAATTTAGCGCAAAAAAAGACGTAAACACAGAGTGATGCATTTTAGCTGTCAGCTTTCAGCCCCGACGTCGTGTCTGTGTACTTGCCGTTGAATGAGAAAGCCAATATTTCATGGATTCTGATGCGTCGGGTCCGTGCTTTCTGTTTACGTCTTTGTGCGGAATCCGTTTACCTGCTCTGGTTTGCTGTTTTAGCTGTTTGGTGGTTGTTGAAATAGTTTTGTGAGTTTTAACCAGAGATTCTGGTGTTTCGGGCAAAATACATTTCTATTTAAAAATCCATTCAGGATTTTAATGAATCGATATGCTTTATTAAAGCTAAAATCGATTTTAATAGATGAATCGATTATTGAAACCCACCCCTACTGGCTCAGCATAACATACACTTGTGAAAGATTTCACCAGTTCGTGTCGGGGCAGGCAATCAGTGTCTAAACTGACCACAAACCAAAGATAGCATTCTTAAAAACAAAAAAATAAAAAAATAAAAAAACACTAAATGACTGTCCACTGAGAATCCAAAGAATGATGATCCAGCTGCAACATTACACGCTTAACGTGATTTACACTCCTGGTAAAGTGATGTACATAGCCAGCGCACTATCCAGAGCTGTTGATCCGAATGGGCTGGCGAACACAAGGTGGATGATGATGTAAGAGCATATGTGAGCATGGTCATAAGTGCACTTCCTGTTGCAGAAGGGAAGATGGAGCTCATAAGAGCAGAGACAAGCAAAGATGGAACATTAGAGACTCTACGCAAAACCATCATAGACAGATGGCCCAGCTGTAAGCAAAACTGCTCACCTGTTGTTCAAGAGTTTTGGAACTGCAAAGCAGAACTATCTGTAGTGGATGATATCATGTTCAAGGGAAGAAAAATAGTAATCCCAAAGAGCCTGCGAGGAGAGATGCTCAAAAATATACACGCAGGGCATCTAGGCATTGAAAAATGCAAAAGGAGAACACGTGAGGTGATGTACCGGCCACGGATAAAAGAGAATGTGACAAATGAAGTGTCGAACTGTTCAGCATGCCTGAAATATCAAGCAAGCAATCCTGCTGAGCCACTAAAGCCACTCCCAGCGCCAGACTGACCATATCAGAAAGTGGGGGATGACCTCTTCGTTTTTGGAGGAAAGGACTATATTGTGGTCACAGACTTCTTCTCTCTTTATCAACAGCAGAGGCTGTAATTACTTCTATGATAGCCATATTTGCAAGACACGGTGTGCCAAGTGAAGTGTTCACAGACAATGGACCGCAATTTTCCAATATTAGGCTTTGACAGTTTGCCAAGGAATGGGACTTTGTTCACACAACATCGAGCCCGCATTACCCACAATTAGAGCTGGGCGATATAAGATTTTTTCATATCACAATATGTTTTTTTCATTTCAGGCGATAACGATATATATCACGATATAAGCCAAATAACTATATTTGTAAGATTTAAATGTGCCGTTGCTCACAATTAAAATGTGACATAATCAGCAGCTTGTCTTGATTTTAATATTTATTTCCCATAATAAGTTCAACAGGGTAGATGTACTTAAGGAACATGAGACTTTTTCAGATAAATAAAGGCAAATATTGCAAACTACACAAAAGGCAGCTGCTAAAGCGTTTAAGTTTCAAAATAGAACAAACAAAACAGACTACTAAATTGTCAATTCCACTTAGAAACAAAATATTAATTCTAAAAATAAATCTTAGTTTGTTTTACAGAAGAACAGACAAAATTGACTAACTTTTGTCAATATCAAATAAACCGAGAACTAAAAGGAAATTTTTAATCTCTCCTTGTTGTATAGCTTTCTGAACTTTCTGAATCCTTTATCATCCGCAACTGAAAATAGTTGTGGATGATTACTATACCTTTCTAATGTGACGTTGTTGTCCCTGGCTCTCTTTCTCTCTCTCTCTCTCTCTCTCCCGCTCTGTTCCTGTGCTACTGCGAGTGTAACTACATCTGTTTTGTGGTAACCTGGTCACCCAGGTTGATTTTTCTCTGGTCGGCACTAGTGCTGGGCGATATGACGATATATATTGTGTGGACGATAGAAAAGTGTCTATCGTGCCATTTGTCTTCTATCGTCTCTATCGTTTCTAACCCTAATTTTATAAATTATTACATAAAATATATCATTAACCCTTTACAACCAGTCGGAGCAGGCACACTCCGTTTTCCCTAACTATTTTTAAATCCCTGTAGAACTGGAACCACGTAAGGTAGCGCAATAATGTTTTTTGCATATGAAACCGTAGGAGTTGTACTTACATCTTATTCCATTAGCTTGCCCTAGGTCACGGTTTCCTTCCACATATAGCTTTGCAAAAATTGCATAAAAAGCACTTCCAGCAACAAAAACATAATATTCCAGACTTGCAGGAACAAAAACATAATATTCCATTAACACGCTTTGCCGATCCGATTAGCTGTTCATAACACTTCCTACATTGTAATATAAGTCAGCGGGAACTATCGCATGTCCGCCATTACCTGTCCGAAACCGGAAGTGACGTCATTTTCGCGGAAATGTAGTTTTTTAGCTTCAAAGCCTATGTTGGTGTTTTTAAAAGTCATGTTTGACTTTATGCTTTTCTGTATCGTTTCTGGGATGCTTAGAAGTCAAATTACACTGTTGGAAATAGTTTATTTTGATGCACATGCTGTATTTTTGCAAATTTGCATTTATTCATTTTCCCTGTAGTATATAAAAATTTGTGTATCTCAAAAATACAACTATCAAGACACTCAAAATAAATTTCTCGTGGTTGGAAACTATTTTGTGCAACTTTTTTGTATTTACAGTTTTGAGGGATAAGCCTCTTAAATTTCTCTAACTAGAAATATATGTAAAAAAAAAAAGATTTTCAATTTTTTTGTAGTTTATTGCACTTTTTGCAATTTATGTAGTTACTATGGACTTAATGCATACATATTATTAAAATTTGGGCTATAACGGTTGTATTGATGTATGGAATCTTGAAATGCTCCCACAAATGGCACTACAGCATGTAAAATGTAAAGATAAGCTCTGGCGGACTTGGTTCTATGGTAGGTCTTAAAGGGTTAAATAGCCTGTGCAAATATATTTGCGACATGCTTTACGGTAACTCAAAACAAAGACTGCACCCTCTCCACTCGCTGTTTACAGACTGCATACTTTCCAGATGACCACAGATCATGTTGTATATCGTGATATATATCGTTATCGTGATATAAAATAATTCATATCGTGATAAATATTTTTTCCATATCGCCCAGCACTAGTCGGCATACTCATTTCCTCCATTACCGGGGCGGCACAACGGCTGGCTGCTTCCCAAACAACTACACATGTGCGGCTTGGCACTTGTGCTGTACGTAACAAGTCACGTGACGTGACGCTGCGGCTGTGATTGGTTCGGCTCTGCGCTACTTAATTTGGATTGGCTGTTCTTCTTTTCTTTTCTTTTTTTTTAAGAGAGCAAGAGAGAGACGAGGTCTATCGCAATAGTTTAATTTTTCTATCGAGAAAAAGTTATTTCGCAATACATATCGTTATCGTTCTATCGCCCAGCTCTACCCACAATCTAATTGACTAGTGGAAAAGTCAGTCCAAACAGTGAAGAGGCTGCTGAGCAAGGCAAGAGACAGTAGTACTGACTTCTAACAAAGCCTGCTAGTATACCGCACAACACCACTTGAGTGTAATATGTCACCAACGCAACTTCTCATGGGAAGACACCTGAGATCAAACCTGCCCATTCAGGATAACCTGCTTTTTTTTTTAAAAGGAGGGAAACAGCGTGAAGAAGTTCAAGGAGCAACAAAAAGCAAAGCAGAAGTTCTATTATGACAGAGGAACTAAGAACTTACCTGAACTCCAAGCTGGGGGATCAAGTGAGGTTTAAAGACATAACCAACACATGGGCACAGAAAGCAAATGTTCTAAAGGAAGACCAACCAAATCATACATCATTCAGACAGAAGATGGTGCTATTCGAAGACAAAATTGCCAAGATCTTCTTAAGGGACATGTACAGGGTGGGCCATTTATATGGATACACCGTAATAAAATGGGAATGGTTGGTGATATTAAAGTCCTGTTTGTGGCACATTAGTATATGTGAGGGGGCAAACTCCTCAAGATGGGTGGTGACCATGGTGGCCATTTAGAAGTCGGCCATCTTGGATACAACTTTTGTTTTTTCAATAGGAAGAGGGCCATGTGACACATCAAACTTATTGGTAATGTCACAAGAAAAACAATGGTGTTCTTGGTTTCAACGTAACTTTATTCTTTCATGAGTTATTTACAAGTTTCTGACCACTTATAAAATGTGTTCAGTGTGCTGCCCATTGTGTTGGATTGTCAATGCAACGCTCTTCTCCCACTCTTCACACACTGATAGCAACACCGCAGGAGAAATGCCAGCACAGGCATCCAGTATCCGTAGTTTCAGGTGCTGCACATCTCGTATCTTCACACCATAGAAAATTGCCTTCAGATGACCCCAAAGATAAAAGTCTAAGGGGGTCAGATCGGGAGACCTTGGGGGCCATTCAACTGGCCCATGACAACCAATCCACTTTCCAGGAAACTGTTCATCTAGGAATGCTCGGACCTGACACCTATAATTCGACATGTCAATGGGTGTGAACAAAGAGAAACTTGTAAATAACTCATGAAAGAATAAAGTTACGTTGAAACCAAGCACACCATTGTTTTTCTTGTGACATTACCAATAAGTTTGATGTGTCACATGGCCCTCTTCCTATTGAAAAAACAAAAGTTGTATCCAAGATGGCCGACTTCTAAATGGCCACCATGGTCACCACTAGGGATGGGTACCGGTATCCGGTGCCATTATGGCACCGGTTCTGACATAAACGGTAGTAACCAGACCGAAAAGCAGCGCACATTTCGGTGCTTTATTGCGGTGCTTTATTTCGGTGCTTTTTTTTTTTTCTTGAGATGTCATACACTTTGGATTGTAGCCAGTCATTTTACCTTTACAAGGATAGTAGGCGGGCCCAGGTACGTACGTTCTTTTAGAGCAGAGCTACAGATTAAAAATGCCCAAGGCGAAGCGGTCAAAAGTCTGGCTGTACTTCACAGCAAAAGATGCAAACTCAGCAGCCTGCAACAAGTGCTTTAAGCCCCACGCCCCCGGTACCGCGAGCAAAAAGGAGGAGATCACGTTTAATCGGTTATAACATGGGGTGAGAAATATAAGTCCAGACACGTGTGGTATCCACAGAAACCTCTGAATCTCAGCTAAAATGTCATATAAACCATTTCTACAACCACCAAACTCAACGAAAACAAGCCATGATTAAACGAGCAGTTATGTAAATGCGCACAAGTCCGCTAAACAAACAAGGCGAACCAGAAATTCTCCAGACTTCATGTAACCGGCTAAAGAAAAGCTGGTTATCTTCCAGAGCTATCACCAATTCCAAACACCAAGTTTCACCATACTCTGACCAAAATTCACTGAATGAGCCGCAAAAGAAGACTACAAAAACACACAGCGGCGCAAATGCGCTAAGACAGAAATTGGCTTACCATCCAGATTTCCTCCATTATTTTCGCTGGTAGCCGGTAGCCGGTAGCCATGTGATTATCAGCAGTTACCATGCCTACCTAGCCGCATCAGAGTCGTTTTCCGTCAACAACCTCCATTTTAGACCCACCTATAGACACGTGACTGGACAGACGTCACATGCAGTAAATTTGGGCCCACGTGGGTTTTGGCCTTGGAACGTCTGATTGGTTGAATTAACGTGAACGTGGCATCGTTACTGTGACTCTATTGGCTCAAACAATTAAAAAGAGGTGTCAATCATGCAAATTGACCAAAAGAAACCAAAGTTACAGCCCCTCAGAGTTTAAAGGGCCAGAGGCCAATTAAGCGCTCCATGGCAAAAAAGGCCTATTACCATGTAAATGTATGGTTAATTCTTCAAAAACGTATTTTTTTTTAAAAAAGCATTTTTAGGCATGTTAATAAAATTTATTAATGTCTGCTCTTAAATACCTAAAAAAATCAACTGGCATGGTGTCCAATTGTGTGCCAGAATTGGACATTTTTG